>NC_090817.1:67240118-67551056 GCF_000390325.3 Nicotiana tomentosiformis
AGAGTTGAGCAACACCGAAATATCAAAGGGAGAAATAAGGGTCATGACAGGATAGGTGCAAGATAGCTATTTGGGATCTAACTTTAGTTCAATTCACTCTAAAGTTGTACTTATTCTCACGAATTCACTCGATGATTAGTCCAAAAGTGTAGTCAAGACTCCTCTCTCGATTAAATCTTAACTCTACTAGGTGAACTAATATAGGCACTATGAACATATGCAAGCATGCGTTAATAGATTAGTCTTCAGGAAACGCCTCTCGAATATTCTCCTAACTTGATTTAATCAACAATTCAACAAGCTCTTTCGATTACTTAAAAGGATCACTGAGTTAAACCAAACAAAATAATGCAAAGATAATCACCAAATTATTCCCCTTTTGATTAAATAAACTGGTGAATAAAGTTGCAAATAACTCAAAGCTCCATAAACGAATTCAAGCAAAAAACTAGAGTTAAAATCCATAAATATCAATCAAACCACCATATCCATCAAACCCTAAGTGAAACTACTCCATAATCATGGAGGAAGTCATCACAAATATAATTAAAGAGTAAGAAAACATCAATCTAACATTACAATCCAAACTCTCGTATTGAATTGATGAAAAGATGATAAAATCTTGTGTCTTGTAGCCTCTAATGCTCTCCAAAATATTACAAGGTCAAAAGTCCCCTAAAGTTCGTGTTTTTGATGTATTTATACTATGTAGGAATGGGCCCGGATGAAACTATCCTTTCCAAGCCGAAGTGGAAAAACTTTGGGCGAGAAAATACACTACCGCTGGGCATCGGGCGGCTCACCATGCGCCATATTAGTGGGAAAGTTTTAAGGCCTATTTTTTTTACTATGCATGAATTTTTCACTAGTGCCACGTGCCCCGTTACGCATGGCGCAGCACGGTAGTGCATTATTATCAGGGTAATTTGTTTTTATCACTTTTTGACATCCAAACTTGGTCCTCTACCCCCGAACGTGATCTTGGCTTAATTTCTTGGGCTTTTACTCAGACTTCAAAGATCCAACTTGTTCAAATTAGCTCCAAATTATCTTAATAGCTCGAAATCATTTCCTACAAGGCATAAAACACATAATAAGTGCAAATCACCATTAATTAAGTTCAACCATAAGTAAAATATAGTGATTAGAGTGCAAACTATGACTAAAACATGGGTTTCTAGCCTACTATCAGCAACCTTGCCAAGATAAGCTTGTAAGTGTGGAAGAGAGATTACCCAATTTGGTAACCCTAGCAAATAATGGAAGTAAAAGATTTTTTTTTGAACATCCAAGGAAGTAGAATTACTTTCATATGTACTTCCTTAATTCTTCCAAGGAAGTAGAATTACTTTCATATGTACTTCCTTAATTCTTGGCCCAAAGTCAACCCATAAAGTTCTGCTTAGATTTTCTGACGTCATCGCATGGCTGCCAGGTCAGCATAGTAGATATAGGCGATGTGCATGCGCAAAAGTAATTCCCATTCTCGATAGGACTCTAAGCTGTATAAGAACCACCAATAGACCCCAGGTTTGAGACAAGTTTGTTTATCATCAAAACCAAATTTCCAACAATCATCAAGAAAGAAAAAAAGTTGACTTTCAAGATTTGGCCTTCAAGAGGTAATCTTTCACGCTTAAACCTACATGCTTGGATTGTTAGTGAATATATGAGCAAGAAATAAGTATTAGCACTTATTGTATGGTGCTTGAAAGCCATAAATACTTAAACTAGATTATTGGGTATTATAGATAATTTGTAATGTGTTAATTAGTAAAATTTGGTGGATGTTAGTTCATTGATGATTATGGTGGTGCTAAGAAGGTAGTAAGTGGTCAAATGATGTTGTATTATCTCTTGTTGGTAGGAAAGAGGGATTGTTGAATGAAGAAACACCATTACTAGAGGTAGTTGAATGCTATGCACTCTAGGTGCTTGATAAAATGCCAAAATGACCAAAAACCTGGAAATTTTAATAATATTGGTCCAATTGAATTATATTGATGTAGATTGAAGTTATAAGAGTAGTGGAAGGTTTTAGTATCACTAAAGAGCTCCATCAAGATATGTTGGCTAAACTCCTCTTTTAGAATTGAACCCCCAAAGGCCTTGTAAGTCCCGTGTTGCTCATTATAAAGTGATTATTCCGAATAAGACTTGTGTCAAGAGATATATGCATTCAATTTGTATTCCAAATGTCCTTGTTATGTTGAGTTACTATTTGAGAAGATGATTAAGCGTAATTTATGTGTTAACATGTTATGATTTGAAAACGTGATTCTAATGAAAACTAGCATGTCAAATTGTGGAAGAAATCACATGTGCCTAAGACCCTTAATTTGGTTACTTGCTCAAATGTGTATTAAAGTCTTGAGTAGAAATTCCTTGTTGTTGATAATTTATAAGGGTGCTTGAAAGTGAAAGAAGCCGGTTGGAGATATAAAGTGTGGCCAATGTGGCAAGAATAAAAATTATACTTATGGCCAATGGTGCCAAGGGAATGAAATGATGTGAGAAAGGTTATGAAATGAGCCTTTGATTCAACTGTTCCAAATTGACTTCGAAAATAGATGTTCCTAAAAGCTTATGTACTCAAGTCATGCCCAAATATGGTTGTTTTAACTAATGTTATGCTTTGTAACTATTTCTAAAATGTTTTGAGATCTTATATATTCATGAGTTAAAATTGTGTATTCCCCTTTTGGGAAAAGGTATTTCAAGAATGAATGATGTATTAAAGATTTTCTATTGTGACTTAATTATGTTATACCCCTTTTTGAGAAGAAAACCTTGTATGAAATCAATGTAATCAAACACTTATTTCTCATATGATGAAACCTTATAAACCTACTCTTGCTAAGGACAAAGGTGCCAAACGGTTGATTGGAAGAGAACCCCTTGTACAAACTATTATCGTTTTGGGAATCTAGAGTTGTGGTATTGTGATTACACCCCCACCCGCATACATTGGGGTGAGGTGGCAAGGCAGCTTTGTGTAGAGTTATGGTATTGTGATACACCTCCACCCGCATACATTGGGGTGAGGTGGCAGGGCCACTTTGTGTAGAGATTATGGTATTGTGATACACCTCCACCCGCATACATTGGGGTGAGGCGGCAGGGCCGCTTTGTGTAGGGATTGTGGTATTATAATACACCTCCACCCGCATACATTGGGGTGAGGCGGAAGGGACGCTTTGTGTAGAGTTTAGGGTATCGTGATTGCACCTCCACCCGCATACATTGGGGTGAGGCGGCAGGGCCGCTTTATGTAAAGGTAGTTGTAGAGGATCCCCGACTTAAGAATTTATAAATCTTATTGAAAGCTTTTAATAAATTTGTTGTGGCTTTAACGGCTAACTAAGACTTTTATTGTTACCATGATTCATCATGTTCATGTTGTATTTCTAAGTCCTTTAATAGGTGTTTTTGTTTTCATACTAGTACTATTCTATATGTACTAACGTTCCAGCATCTTCAATGGATGCAGGTGGTTCGTCAGCAGACGGTTTTGATCCTCGTTAGCAGTTATTCTCTATTCAGCAGATTTTGGTGAGCCCTACTCTGTTTCGGACTTCTTGTCATTTGACGTTGTACTTTATGTTTTGAGGTATAGCCGGGCCTTGTCGTCGGCACTTCTATTCTTCTCTTCTGTTGTACTTAGAGGCTCCGTAGACAGGTTGTAGGTGGTGTTTGATGTTGGGTAATGAACTAGAAGTGCTGGTATGTGGCAAACATGTTTTTTATCATATCTATAAACTTGTAATATTTTGGAAGTCATAAATGAATCTCTTTTGAATAATGGGAAAATAATGGGAAACATTTGACTCTTCTCATGTCTATCTCTTGTACTGATTCTTATATTATTAAAGGTCAAGGTTGGGTAGAAGGCATCTAACAGGCTTGCTTAACTAGGGTATCTCGGTTGAGCACCAGTCCCGCTCCCCGAGGTCGGGGCAAGACAATCCCCCTAGGGTAACCCTCTCATGTTTCTCTCCTGATGATGTACACGCGGTTATTGAGGAAAACTGATCAGTGAGTTGGTACGGATATGGAAAAGCTGAGGAAAGTCTGGCCAGTATTATTTTAGAATTGTATTTCATCTCTACTTACAATTTCCATGGTTTGTTATCTGATTTTCTGCATATCTTCTTATATGCTATATCCGTGACTGAGTAGAGATTATGAGTAATTATACACACAAGCACAGATAATCCTCTTAGTATCTTACACATGTTCACATTATTGTTCTGTACTTGTTGAATTATATGAAGCTGTACAGGTTATAGCAGGTATCATTTATAAATCTTGTTTCTTTTACCTTTTCGTGGTTAGTTACGATACTTATTGAGTACATTGGGTTGGTTGTACTCATACTATACTTTGCACTTTATTGTGCAGATTCAGGTGTGGGGACCATTTATCAGCAGAATGCTCGCTTGTTGGACTACCTACAAGAGGCGAGGTAGAGTTGCATCCTAGGTCGCAGTTTTGACTTATCTTTCCCTTTGATACTGTTGTTTCAGTACAGACAATGTTATTATTGTTCATTTTCAGACTTGTATTCCATTGTAAAGTTCATGACTTTGTATTTACCAGTTTCTGGGGATTTACTTTGTATTAGCAGTATTTGTTATATTGAGATTTCACACTTATGCTATTTTTAAAAGTTCCGTTGTTCTTTTTTCCTTTATTATCAGTTTTGGCTTTTCTAGCCAGTGTGTTAGCCGCCGTCACGACGGGCAGGGATTTTGGTTCGTGACAAGTTGGAATCAGAGCCCTAGGTTCATAGGTATTATGTGTCATGAGCAGGTTTAGTAGAGTCTTGCAGATCAGTAAGGAGACATCTGTACTTATCTTCGAGAAGCTACCGAACCATTAGGAAAATTCACTTACTTGTATTCTTGTCGTGCGGATTTGTGGATTCCGGAATCTAAACTTCTATTATCCTTTTCTCTCACAGATAGTGAGGACACGTGCGATGAGATCAGGCGGATGACCACTAGTACCACTAACTATGACTGCGAGAGGTCGGGGACGTGGTAGAGGTCGAGGTGCGGCTTGTACTGCAGCTAGAGCAACACCCGTGGAGCCACCAGTTGCTCCAGCTCAGGAGAAGGCACCAGATGTGGTCGAGCCATTGGGACCAGCTCAGGCACCTGCTGTGCCCATTGTGATTCCATGCCTTCAGGAGGATTTGGCCCAGATATTGACTATATACACGAGTCTGGCTCAGGCAATCTCAGTTTCGGCTACACCAACGACTTTGCAGGCAGGGGAAGGTGCCCAAACTCCAACCGCCCGTACTCCAGATAAGATAGCTCAAGGACTTCAAACACCGGCGATACTACTAGCCCAGCCGATTACAGCTGCCCGGACCTAGGTTGGTCCACCTATGAGTGATGAGGAGCAGAAGAGGATAGAGCGATTTGGGAGGCTCAGGCCTCCAAAGTTCAGTGGGGCTGAGTCAGATGATGCTTAAGATTTCTTAGACAGGTGCCAGCGGATCCTTCATACGACAAGTATTCTGGAAACCAATGGAGTCTTATTTACTACTTTTCAGCTATCTGGGGCAGCCTTCAGATGGTGGGAGGCCTATGAATTGAGCAGGCCAATTGGCGCTGCACCACTTTCGTGTCATGAGTTCACTGTTCTCTTCTTACAGAAGTTTGTTCCACAGACTCGCAGAGAGGAGTTGCGTAGTCAGTTTGAGCAGCTACGCTAAGAGGGCATGGCAGAGACCCAGTATGAGATAAGGTTTTCAAAGTTGGCTCGTCATGCGATATGGTTAGTTCCCACTGGGAGGGAGAGGATTAGGAGGTTCATTGATGGCCTCAACTATGGACTACGTTTCATCATGACTCGGGAGATTACGTTAGGTACGAGGTTTGACGAGGTGGTTAACATTTCTAAGCGCCTGGAGCAGGTCCGCAGTTAGGAGCGTGAGGATAGGGAGGACTCGTGGTTCAGGTAATTTCGGTGGTGTTTCTTTTTTAGGACAGTCCTATCATAGCAGGGGTCGTCCTTATAGGCCTTCTAAGATGACTCGTCCAATTCATCGTGGTGCATCAGTTTGCCATGGTTCCTATAGTTCTCGTTCGGGTCAGTCATCATTCAGTGCATTACCAACATAGAGTTCTTACCATGCTTTGCCTTGCCAGGTTTCTACAGGAAGTTCCTCGGGCTATTAGGGGTAGTAGCTCCGTTAGAGGAGAGGTTGTTTCGAGTGCGGGGACTTGAGTCACCTCAAGAGGGATTGCCTCTGACTATTGGGTAGGGTTCCATAGCAGAGTTCTTAGCTGATAATACCAGCACCAGCAGCTACACCACCCGCACAACCAACTCGGGGTAAGGCCTAGTCAACTCGAGGCCACCCTAGAGAGGGAGGTCGATCAGGTGGCGGTCAGGCCTGTTGTTACGCATTCCCAGCCAGACCTGAGGTAGTTGCCTCTGATGCCATGATCATAGGTATTGTTTTAGTGTGCCACAAAGATACTTCCATATTATTTGACCCTTGTTCCATTTATTCATATGTATCATCGTATTTTGCTCATTATTTGGATATGCATCGAGACTCCTTAGTTACACATTTTCATGTATCTACACCGGTGGGTGATTCTATTATTGTGGATCATGTATATCGGTCGTATGTGGTGACTATTAGGGGACTAGAGATGAGAGTTGATATCTTATTGCTTAGTATGGTTTATTTTAACGTGATTCTAGGCATGGATTAGTTGTTACCATGTCACGCTATTCTGGATTGTCACGCTAAGACCGTGACATTGGCGATGCCAGGTTTGCCTAGGATAGAGTGGAGAGGTTCTCTAGACTATGTTCCCAGCAAAGTGATTTCATATCTGAAGGCCTAATGGATGGTTGGGATGGGACTTTTGGCATATTTTGCCTTTGTGAGGTATGTTGGTGTTGATACTCCTACCAATGATTCTGTTCCGGTAGTGCGAGACTTTCCGGATGTGTTTCCTGTAGACTTGCCTAGTATGCCACCCGATAGGGACATTGATTTTGGTATTGACTTGGTGTCGGGCACTCAACCAATTTCTATTCTTTCATGTCGTATGGCACCAGCAAAGTCAAAGGAATTTAAAGAACAGCTTCAAGAGCTTCTTGATAAGGGGTTTATTAGGCCTAGTGTGTCGCCTTGGGGTACACCAGTTCTGTTTGTGAAGAATAAGGATGGTACCATGCGGATGTGCATTAATAATAGGCAGTTGAACAAATTTACAATTAAGAATAAGTACCCATTGCCATGCATTGATGACTTAGTTGACCAGCTTCAGGGTGTGAGGGTGTTCTCTAAGATTGATTTGAGGTCCGGGTATCACCAGTTGAAGATTCGAGATTCTGATATCTTGAAGAAGGCATTCAGGACCCGCTATGGTCACTACGAGTTCCTTGTGATGCCTTTTGGTTTGACCAATGCCCCAGCAACATTCATGCATCTAATGAACAGTGTATTCCAGCCATATCTTGATTCATTTTTCATAGTGTTTATTGATGATATCCTGGTATACTCACGTAGCCATGAGGAGCATGCACGTCATTTGAGGATTGTACTATAGATATTAATGGAGAAGAAACTTAATGCTAAATTCTCCAAGTGTAAGTTCTGGCTCGATTCCGTGGCGATCTTGGGGCACGTGGTGTTCAGTGAGGGGATCAAGGTTGATCCGAAGAAGATTGAGGCAGTTCAGAGTTAGCCAGACCATCTTTAGCTACTGAGATTCAGAGTTTTCTTGGCTTGGCCGAATTTTATCGCCGCTTTATGGAGGGTTTCTCGTCCATTGCTGCACCTTTGACTAGGTTGGCCCGGAAAAGTGCCCCACTCAGGTGGTCTGATGAGTGTGAGGAGAGATTTCAGAAGCTCAAGATTTCCTTGACCACAGTTCCGATTCTAGTTTTGTCTTCAGCAATGGGTTCATATACATTGTATTGTGATACTTCTTGGATTGGTATTGGGTGTGCCTTGATGCAGAAAGGTAAATTGATTGCTTATGCTTCATACCAGTTAAAGCCCTATGAGAAGAACTACCCCGTTCATGATCTAGAGTTGGCAACCATTATTCATGCATTGAAGATTTGGAGGCATTATCTCTACGATGTATCTTGTGAGGTATTTACAGATCATCAGAGTATACAATACTTGTTCAAGAAAAAGAACTAAATTTGAGGCAGCGGAGATGGTTAGAGCTATTAAAAGACTATGGTATTACCATTCTGTATCATCCCGGGAAGGCCAATGTGGTGGCCGATGCCTTGAGTAGAAAGGCGGTGAGTATGGGTAGCCTTGAATATATTCTTGTTATTGAGAGACGTCATGCATCAGATGTTCAGGCCTTGGCCAATCAGTTTGTGAGGTTAGATGTTTCGGAGCCTAGTCAGGTTCTAGCTTGCGTGGTTTCTCGATCTTCTTTATATGAGAGCATCAGTATGATGACCCTCATTTGCTTGTTCTTAAGGACACGGTACAACATAGTGATGCCAAGGAGGTTTTTATTGGAGATAATGGGGTGTTGCGGATGCAGGGTCTGATTTGTGTGCCCAATATGGATGGATTGCATGATTTGATTCTTGAGGAGGCCCACAGTTTGATGTATTCCCTTCATCCGGGTGCCGCAAAGATGTATCACAATTTAAGGCAGCACTATTGGTTGAGAATAATGAAGAAAGACATAGTGGAGTATGTGGCTCGGTGCTTGAACTATCAGCAAGTGAAGTACGAGCACCAGAGGACGGGCGATTTGCTTCAGAGGCTTGAGATTCCTGAGTGGAAATGGGAGCGTATCACCATAGACTTCGTTGTTGGACTCCCATGGAATTTGAAGAAATTTGATGCTAATTGGGTGATTGTGGACCGGTTGACTAAGTCTGCACATTTTATTCCGATCGTGACTACCTATTATTCAGAGAGGTTGGCTGAGATCTATAGCCGCGAGATTGTATGCCTTCATGGTGTGCCGCTGTCCATTATTTCTTATCGGGGCACGCAGTTCACATTGTAGTTTTGGAGAGCAGTGCAGCGAGAGTTAGACACACAGGTTGAGTTGAGTACAACATTCCACCCTCAGACGAACGGACAGTCCGAGCGCACCATTCAGATATTGGAGGATATGATACACGCTTGTGTTGTGGATTTCGTGGGTTCTTGGGATCAGTTTCTACCACTTGCAGAGTTTTCCTACAACAATAGCTACCAATCGAGTATTCAAATGGCTCCTTATAAGTCCTTATATCGGAGGCGGTGTCGATCTCCAGTTTGGTGGTTTGAGCTGGGGGAGGCTAGGTTATTGGGCACAGATCTAGTTTAGGATGCCTTGGAAAAGGTCAAGTTGATTCAGGATCAGCTTCGCATGACACAGTCTCGATAGAAGAATTACGCCGATCAGAAGGTTCGTGATGTTGCCTATATGGTGGGGGGAGAAGGTACTGCTCAGGATTTCACCCATGAAGGGTGTGATGATGTTCGATAAGAAGGGCAAGTTGAGCCCTCGGTATATTGGTCCTTTTGAGGTGCTTGAGAGGATTGGAGAGTTGGCCAACAAGCTTGCATTGCTGCCTAGTTTATCGAGTGTTCACCCAGAGTTTCATGTTTCTATGCTCTAGAAGTATTATGTGATCCGTCTCATGTTTTGGACTACAACACGATTTAGTTAGATGGGGATTTGACTAATGATGTGGAGTAGGTGGCAATTTTGGATCGGCGGGTTCGAAAGTTGAGATTAAAGAATATAGCTTCAGTGAAAAATCAGTGGAGAGGTCAGCCAGTTGAGGAAGCTACTTGGGAGACCAAGCAGGAAACGTGGAGCAACTATCCACATTTATTTGATACTTCATGTATGATTCTAGACCTGTTCGAGGATGAACGTTTGCTTAAGAGGGGGAGAATGTAACGACCCAACCAGTCGTTTTGAGTATTGTAGCCTCGTTCCCCCATTTATTGATTATTCTATGTTTAATTGGGGTTATGTGACGTGATGGGGTGGTTTGATTTGTTCCGGGGATGTTTTGGAATAAATTGGGACACTTAGTCCCAAGGTTGGAAGCTTAAGTTGAAAAAGTTAACTGTATGTTGATTTATGAGTAAATGACTTCGAAACAGAACTTTGATGGTTCCAATAGATTCATATGGTGATTTTGGACTTAGGAGTATGTCCGGATATTGATTTGGAGGTCCATAGGTTATTTTGGCTTGAATTGGCGAAAGTTGAAAAGTTGAAGGTTTGGAAAGTGGACAAGTTTGACCAAGAATTGACTTTGTTGATACCGGGCTCGGATTTTAGTTCTAGAAGTTGGAATAGGTCTATTGTGTCATTTATGACTTGTGTGCAAAATTTGAGGTCAATCGGAGTTGGTTTGATAGGTTTCGACATCGATTGTAGAAGTTGGAAATTCATTAGTGTCAATAGGCTTGAATTGGGGTGCGATTCGTGTTTTTGTTGTTGTTTGATGTGATTTGAGGCTTCGACTAAGTTTGTATTGTATTTTAGGACTTGTTAGTATGTTTGGATTTGGTCCCGGGGGTCTCGGGTGTGTTTCGGATCAAGTTTGGACTCATTTTGGACTTCATTGGATTGCTAATATCTGTGCTTCTAGTTTCCTTTTTCGCGATCGCGGGAAGAGGGACACGATCGCGTAGAGTCTTTTCTGGTAACTGGGAATTTGTTCTATGCATTCTTGATATGGTGGATGCGATCGCAGAGTTCTGAGATTATGTGTTACGCGAACGTGGGTGTATGAACGCATTCGCGAAGAAGGTAGGTGAGGTCTGGGATTCAGACGCGTTGTTCTTCGCGGTCACGTGAGTAGGTCCGCAATCTCGTAAGTTTGAAAGTTTGGTTACCGCGTTCGCGGCGTTGAGGGTGCGTTCGCGTAGAAGGGTTCTGGCCATTGAAGATTTTGTTCTTCGCGATCGCGATGTTAATCACTGGGCAGCAGCTTTAAAATTCCAAATTGAGGGTTAGAGTATTATTTTCACATTTTGAGTTGGAGAGCTCGATTTTAGGCAATTTTGTAGGGGATTTTCACATATTGGATCGGGGTAAGTGTTTTTGACTCGTATTCATCATTATTCTATAATTCTATCTTTATTTTAGCATTTAATTAGTAAATTAAAGTGAAGGAATGAGGGATTTTGTGGAAACTTTGGAAAAATGAGAAATGGAGGTTTCAAGGTCGATTTGATGATTTTGGTCTGGTTAGACTTGTAAGTGAATGGGTGTTCGGATTTTGTAAATTTTGTCGAGTTCCGAGATATAGGCCCGGGGTTGACCTTTTGGATTGACTTTTTGATTTTGCTTAAAGATCTTAGTTTTATCATTTGGAATCAATTACTATAGCTTTTATTAATAGTATTACGTTATTTTGACTAGATTCGAGCCTTACGGAGGTTGATACGCGCGGAAAGGACTTGCTAAGGGAGTAATTTGGCTTGCTCGAGGTAAGTATCTTATCTAAACTTGGTCGGTGCATTAGTTGCCTGAATTATTTGTGATAGCTACGTGCTATGGGTGGCATACATGTACGGGGTTGAGCCCATATGCGCGCACCGGGGTACTAATTCCATGTTCGGGAGTGTTTAGGCTATGACATGCCTTGAAATGACTGATAAGCTTTAAGTTGAAATGTTTCTCCTACTTGTACACCTTTGTGAGCTATTTGTACCATATTTGAGATTTTGTTGAGCTTATTTTTCCGGTTGAACCTGATAACTACTATTATTGATGGAAATTATCTGTTTTGGTTGTGATAGCACACATTTCACATGCCTACACTATAGCATGCTAGATATACCAATCCAGGAGTATTAAATTGGTAATTATTGATCATGTACATATACTCTCGTATATTTGTTTTCTCTATGTTATGAGCTGTACAGGTAGCATGTGACCACGCCTGGCGGATTGTGATTGTTGGCACGTGAGTTGTCTGTGTGGTTGATATTATTAGCATGTGAGTTGTCCATGCAACACATGTGTTATCTGTGCGGATCCAGATATTGATGTTATGAGCACGTGAGTTGTCCGTGCAGGTTATATTATTAGCACGTGAGTGGTCCATGCAGCGTGTGAATACGAATCCATCCCCTAGGGTCACCCTTTCATGTTTCTCTCTTGATGGTATACACACGGTTATTGAGGAAAACTGATCAGTGAGTTGGTACGGATATGGAAAAGCTGAGGAAAGTCTGGCCAGAGTTATTTTGGAATTGCATCCATATCTACTTGCAATTTTCATAGTTTGTTATCTGATTATCTGCATATCATCTTATATGTTGTATCTGTGACTGAGTAGTGATTAAAAGTAATTGTACACACACGCACAGATAGTCCTCTCAATATCTTACACATATTCACATTATTGTTCTATACTTGTTGAATTATATGAAGTTGTACATATTATAACATGTATCATTTATAATTCTTGTTTCTTTTACCTCACCGTTGTTAGTTACGATACTTATTGAGTACATTGGATCGGTTGTACTCATACTACACTTTGCACTTAATTGTGTAGATCTAGGTATGGGGACCAATTTTCAGTAGTAGGCTCGCTTGTTGGACTACCAACAAGAGGCGAGGTAGAGCTGCATCCTTGGTTGCAGTTTTGACTTGTCTTTTCCTTTCATACTGTTGTTACAGTTCAGATAGTGTTATTATTGTTCAGTTTTAGACTTGTATTCCATTGTAGAGCTCATGACTCCATATTTACTAGTTTCTGGGGGATTTACTTTGTATTAGCAGTATTTGTTGTATTGAGATTTCAGACTTATGTTATTTCTAAAAGTTTCATTGTTCTGTTTTCCTTTATTATCATGTTTTCACTTGCCTAGCCATTGTATTAGGCGCCATCACGACGAGTTGGGATTTTGGATCATGACAGTTCTGGGCTGCAGGTTATTTATTTATCGTGTTCACGATGAAGTTCTCGAGTTCATGGAGTATTATAGAGGTTGGATTTCGCGTTCGCGCTTGGGCTCTCGCATTCGCGCAATTGAGAGGCCAGTTGGCCATCGTGTTCGCGCTGGGGATGTCACATTCGCATTGAAGGTTTTTGGCACTGAGTGGTTTTGTTCTTCGCGAACGTGGCCTAGGGCCGCGTTCGCATTATGTATAGCCGGGGCCGATTGTTTAAGTTTCCAGTTTCGGGACTTTGCCTATTATTTCATATTTTGAGCCCTAGACTTCGAAAAAAGGAGATTTTGAAGATCAATTTCACTACTACACTGGAGGTAAGAAATTCTCACTTGGATTTGGCTTTATATTTTGATTACCCATGTATTTCTACACATAGAACCTGGGATTTTGAAAGGAAATTGGTTTTTGCCTATATTTTAAGAGGTAGTATTTTGGGAAATTGTGTTCCGATTTGGACTCAATTTTGGAAACTAATTATGTATTTGGACTTGGCAGCTTATAGGTTATCGTATTTTGGTATTGGTTTCGTATTTTGGCCACGCGAGCCCAAGTGGACTGTTGGTGACTTTTGGAGATGTTTTCAAAAATCAAAGCTTTAAAGATTGGGATCGTTTTCTATGGCATTGTGGATTTTCTTGGATGATGTTTGGCTTGGATTTGTGCGGCTGGAGAGCTAGATCGATGTTTTTATGCTATTCAAGGTTGAAGACTAGTCCGAGTGAGGTAAGTAACATATCTAATCTTGGTTTGAGGGTAATTATACCTATGGACTATGATACTTGAGATGTGTTGAGGGTGACACACGTATTAGGTGACGGGCGTGGGTGGGTATACCGGGATATTCATGATCTGGGTAGACTTTAGGCTACTATGATACTTGTTTTTTATCATGCCTCGTTATATCCGTGTTTTCTTTCTCTACTTGTATGACTACTTGAGTTGTTACTCATGCTACGGATCATTTCTAAGTTATGTGCTTACCTGTTGGGACATGATAGGGGCATTGTTGCTATTTTGAGTTGTTTGCCTTGTTTGTAGTCATATCCTCAGTCATAATTTTTATCTACATGTTATATCTCGGTCTCTGTACATTATTTATACATCATATCACATGCAGTTGATGCCTTTAATATGTGATATTATTTGGGTTGAATTCTATGAGACGTGAGCCATTGAGACTTGAGCGGTTGATGACTGATGTGGGACATAGAGTCGTATTGTTATTTATATTTGGATCGGGTTGCACGCTTTAACGAATTGATATTTGAATCAGATTGCACGTCGCAATGATTGATATTTGGATTGGGTTTCATGCTGCAACGGTTATATTGATATTTGGATCGGGTTGCATGCTGCATATGATTGATATTTGGATCGGGTTGCACGCCGCAACGGTTATATTGATTGTTGATTTATATTTGATCAGTGCTTGAGAAAGGACCCACCCCTTAAAAGTCTAGTATTCACAGTGAGCGCATGCACAAGCTCATATATGTGATTTGGTAAGGGAAATTTGTGCCAGGCACCCGTACAGTGTTGAGTGTGATTGTGTATAGTGAGGGGCACCTGCACCAGGCACCATGAGCGTGTTGAGTGTGCGTATACCTAATGAGTTCATTATAATGTTATTGATTTGACATGAATATTTGACATGCAGGCAAAAAGGTGTATTTTCCTCCTGCTAGATGGTAGATGAAATGTCTTACATGTTGTTGAAAGTTTGGAAATCACAGTTTTCTTGATAAACTCATGTCTTAGTGATTTTGGTGGTAAGATTGGGGCTTTGACTGTTATACTTTGAAATTCTATCTAATTTTCCATATTTGTGAATGAGTTGAACATGATATCTCTTGAATTTTTTTATTTTACTATCATCATTATATCATGTGTTGATTGATTATTGGTGCTGGACACTGATCTTCTTTCGAGCTCGTCGTTGGATTCAGCGCGAGGTTGGGTTTGTTACTTATTGAGTACATGGGGTCGGTTGTACTCATACTACACTCTACAGTTTATGTGCAAATTCAGGTACTACTGGGCATGGTGATTGCTGGAGTTCGCACCGGATCTAGTTTGTGGAGACTACAAGGTAGCTGCTATGTCGTTCGCAGACCTTGATGTTCTGTTTTGTTTATTTCTATTATCATTGTTCGACCATTCAGACTGTTCTATATTGAGGATCTGACTCTAAATTTTGAGATTTCATAGTGTTCATGTACTCGTTGACACCAGATCATGGGATGGTTGAAGTTGCGTTATTGTTTCTATTTCGGATACTTTCTGATTATTTTGTTGTTTAGATTATCAAGTTCTGTTATTTTAGTTTATTGTTATTGTGGCATTGTTGCCTTGCCTAGCAAGCGTTGTTGGGTCGTGACACCTCCATTCGTTTTCCACCTTCCGGGCCCCGGTATGCGCCTTACTGAAGGCTTCTGCAAGCTCAACAAAAGAGTTAATTGAATATTTGAGAAGGAGAGAATACGAGGTTAATGCTCCTTTTGTAATTGTTTCTTCGAATTTCTTCACGATCACTGGCTCGATCTCCAATTGTTTTAGGTTATTTCCTTTGGCTCTGGTTGTATATACTACGATGTAAGCCCATGGATATAATATCCTACTATACTTTGTAATGTCCGATATTTTTAATTTCTTCGGAATCGACAATGGGGAAGCACTCAATTTTTGCGGTTGTTGAGAATATTTATCTGTATCGATCCTTTGACCACATGTGAAAATTTTGGAATTTGCTCCATATGTTCACCTTGATTTGTGAGCTATTTTTGGAAAGTTAGAACTAAATTTTACAAGTCTGAGTTGTCCGTTGTACTTGAACCTCTGGCTCCGAAATTATTTGAGAGTTTCCCAATACTAGAACCTCGGGGTGTCGCAACCAGAATTGGCAAATCCATTATCGGTACTATCGGTAAATGTGCACATGCATTCATAGTCAAGGATAGAATAGCCTCGTGAATTTATTGATTTCAAGACCTCTATTGAGCCATAAATTATGCCAGTTCTTACTGAATTTTTTATGCTTCACCGTGGTCAATCCTTCGAGCTGATGGTTCCCTGGAATGATTCGGGAGTGAATTCTGAGGAATTTAACGAGGCAGCTGATTTCCATCATTCAAATTTTGATTAGTGGATGTCTCTCCTACTTGCTCGTTAACAACATTATGTAGTATTTCCCCATACATAGTGATTTTGTATATTAGTAGTAATCAAAGACAATTAGTAGAAATTTTTGGATGAACAGTAGGATTTCTGGGGGCCCACAGTAGACGTCAAACTGTTTAACCTAAAAATTGATTTAAGGATAAAATAATTAAATTTATAATTATAAACCCTCAAGAAATTAATTCAATCCCTAAATGAGTAGACTAATGAGATAAAAAATAGAATTGAGCAATGAATTGATAATAAAGTTAAAAGGAAATAATTCTTATTCAATGATCCATAATGGGAAGGAGTTGTCGAACAAGATTGATGAATAGTACAGATTAGTAGAAATGATAGCTACTTGTATCTTGTATGAATATATGAATATGAGTTGGGATACAAACATGACGAATTGAAAATATTTATAGCACAAAGTAAGTGTAACTATTCCCTAGAATTGCGCTTGTTCATTACGAACATTAATTAGCCAACTTGAATAATTTGTACCTGCCAAGGAATTAATGCAGACTTTTTGGGCACTTGACTTTTCAGAGACTCTAAGTGATGACTTCCTAGATAACATTATCTGATCATGATATAGACAATTCGAGATTTATGAAATTTATGAGATTAAACTCTAGTAGCGCATTTATTTAATCAGACCTATTTAACGAGCATTTATTTGGCCCTTCCATTATGTCTTAAAAGATTTATAACTTCTGAGTAATACTAAATTTTATAACTACTGAATTAAAACTTACTCTCGAATTTCTCAAAAACTATAAGTATATCGGTCTTCTTATTCAGAGACTCCGAATAGTTGCTTCCGGGCACTTGATAATTTATCTGGAGATACACCTTATCCAGATATTCGTAGTCTTTTTGGATATTCGATCATTTTCCGGAGACTCGGGATGGTTACTTTTGGATTAACATTGTTTGATATCGATTTAGAGAACTTGGAATTTACTTCCTTAGTTGACCTTCGAGTTTGATGGAACTCACTAGGCAATATTTGCAACGTGTTGGTTATTGATCTGTTCACATGTCAAGACTTTTTTTACCAATACAGTAACATAGATTAAAAGGATGTGGTCAAACAAAAGGATGTTTGACCCTTCAAACAGTTAGTGTTATATCAAGACTGTTTAACCTAAAAACTGATTTAAGGATAAAATAATTAAATTTATAATTATAAACCCTCAAGAAATTAATTCAATCCCTAAATGAGTAGACTAATGAGATAAAAAATAGAATTGAGCAATGAATTGATAATAAAGTTAAAAGGAAATAATTCTTATTCAATGATCCATAATGGGAAGGAGTTGTCGAACAAGATTGATGAATAGTACAGATTAGTAGAAATGATAGCTACTTGTATCTTGTATGAATATATGAATATGAGTTGGGATACAAACATGACGAATTGAAAATATTTATAGCACAAAGTAAGTGTAACTATTCCCTAGAATTTCGCTTGTTCATTACGAACATTAATTAGCCAACTTGAATAATTTGTACCTGCCAAGGAATTAATGCAGACTTTTTGGGCACTTGACTTTTCAGAGACTCTAAGTGATGACTTCCTAGATAACATTATCTGATCATGATATAGACAATTCGAGATTTATGAAATTTATGAGATTAAACTCTAGTAGCGCATTTATTTAATCAGACCTATTTAACGAGCATTTATTTGGCCCTTCCATTATGTCTTAAAAGATTTATAACTTCTGAGTAATACTAAATTTTGTAACTACTGAATTAAAACTTACCCTCGAATTTCTCAAAAACTATAAGTATATCGGTCTTCTTATTCAGAGACTCCGAATAGTTGCTTCCGGGCACTTGATAATTTATCTGGAGATACACCTTATCCAGATATTCGTAGTTTTTTTGGATATTCGATCATTTTTCGGAGACTCGGGATGGTTACTTTTGGATTAACATTGTTTGATATCGATTTAGAGAACTTGGAATTTACTTCCTTAGTTGACCTTCGAGTTTGATGGAACTCACTAGGCAATATTTGCAACGTGTTGGTTATTGATCTGTTCACATGTCAAGACTTTTTTTACCAATACAGTAACATAGATTAAAAGGATGTGGTCAAACAAAAGGATGTTTGACCCTTCAAACAGTTAGTGTTATATCAAGAAATATATAAACATAAATTAATAATACGAGATGCTCGAGTTATAATTCTTTAATTCTTTTTTAAATAATTCGTGGATTGAATATCTCTTTCCTCGCCTTGATAAATGCCCCGGTGACACCATGCGAGCTACAAACGGAAACGAAATATTAAATATCAATATTAGAAAGCAAACTTAAAGATAGAATTAATAAAATAATCGAGAATAAATGTAATAGTCAAACAAAGAAGAAATCTAGAAATTTAGATGAATGTTTTACGCAACAGTCGATATACTAACTTGATTGCCTCCAAAGAACAACAAAACATAACTCACGATATAAAGAAACAAACAGAAGATTTTCCTTAAAAATCTCAATTCTTGAAAACATGCAATCATGAGTCAAACTCGAACCAAGAGGTCTAATTCATCTCAAAAGAGGTTTACTAATATCTCAATATGCAAAAACTTCGAGGTCCCCTATTCATTGGTAATTTATTTTTTCTTGTAATGGAAGGTCTAGAAATCAAAAGTAGCCCAAAAATCAAACTATCTTTTTGAATACAATCATGTGACAACACTCAAATAGCACTCAAATTGCGCAACATGCTTGGAGGTCCTATGTTGTCAAGCTAGCCACACTCAGATAACACAACAAGTTGGATCTCCTACTAGGTCAAGCTGACCATGCTCAGATAACGGAGATTTCTCCCTTGCTCTTTTCCAATCTCCTCTTTGCCACAAAATATTATCTTATCCCACATTTAAATTCCTCTTCAAACTATTCAACTCATTTCAGGTGTGGAACAAAGTCATAATTTTATAGTTCAAACCTTCCCTGAATCACTCCAATTCAAAATCATATATGGTGGTCCATGGCTTGCGAATTACGCGTTCATATTGGTTTGAATAAATCAACATAATAGTTCACTAGATATTCAAGATCATCCGTAATATGTTATGCTTCTTCTATCCAGGATCGTATCACCTAGGATATCCTAATGGATCACTTAACATAATATGAAGGCCTTGGCCAAAGATTCCCCTACTAACATGCATTTACAAGAATAGTTGCAAAACTTATGAACGTTGTTTATTGATATTTACTTGTATTTTGTAGTACTTGAATATCTTCCATCTGGTACTACTATTACAAATTTTGATATGTTTGGTCCCATTTTGATATCCAAATATGTTTGGCCAAATTACAAACTTTTTAAATACTTTCACGAACTTCTTTTGGCCTTTAAAAATTGTCTAAATTAAAGATTTCTTTCATTCTCAAGTGAAATAAAGGTTCTACGGGCTTTTCTCTCTCTAGAATGAGGTCTCCTCTTAGCCATTGTTGAATATGACGAGGAAGTCAAAGACTGGGTAGAGGGCAGCATACGCAGGAGGTAATCCAAGTAACATGAGCAGAGCAAGAGGAATTTTACAAACATCTTATGCTAAAAAATCTCGAAGTGTCAATGTCTTTCAAGGAATACCACCACAGGATCTCAGTCAATCAACCACCGATGGTGGAGGGTTAGGGATTTGGTCGATAAACAACAGAGACGGTGATGGAAAGCAGATAGAGGAACGAAAATTATGGACTGATATGGTTGAAGATGATGATCAGACAATGGAACGGGGGAATGCAGTGAAAAATATTGAGGTAAGCCCTAAATCATGAAGCAAAATTATAGCAAGCCCAATTATAGAGGGGTTGGACCTCACCCTTCAGGAACCCGACAATCTCAATTTGAAGATCATTATGGAGGACATAATGAAACCATGATGAAAAAACAAGAGTAAAATCATATTGAAGCTCCACAGAGGGAGGGTGGATAGGGCCAAAGACAATGAGTGGGCATACAAAGAAATAATGGAAATACAGGACAAGGGTGTAACCAGGAAAAGGCAATAACCTCTGGTGTCAGGCATGAGAGATATCAGGTCAGCAATCCAAGGCTTGGGAAAGCAAGGGAAGTAGTATAGAAGGGTATCACTATTAGAACAATGAACTCCTTTACAACCTTGGGAGATCACCAACAAGAAGATGATGCTACAAAGAGGGGAACTATGGCAGGGGATAAGAGTCAAACAGGAAAAAGGGATGAGATGACCCTAGGAAAAGGGAGGGATGGGGACAACCCCTTCCCAAATTGATAGAATTGGATTTTGGAATGCCAGAGGATTGAATAAACCACATAAGCAAAAGGAAATGAATCTGCTTATGAACAACCAAAAAGTTGGTTTATTTGGTCTCTTGGAAACTAAGATTAAGAGGGGCAAGGCACAACAAGCTTCTCTTAATCTTTGCAATGGTTGGTCCTTTAATACAAACCCGGCACAACACCCAGGTAGAAAAATATGGATTGTTTGGAAACCATTGGTTTATGATGTTAATATAGTAAATATTACTGAACAACTAGTAATATATGGATTCAATGATCAGAGTATGAGGAGGCAACTCTGGTGAGATATCAAGGGCATACATCAAATGGTGAAAGGTTCGTGGGCACTAATGGGAGACTTCAACTGTATTCTGAATAGAGAGGAAAGATTAGGAAGCCAGTTACCATGGCAGAGATCAAGGAATTCAAAAAGTGTGTGGAGGAATGCTTTATGCAAGATCTGAGATCCTCAGGAGTATACTATACATGTAGCAATAAACAGTCAGGTGATAATAGAGCCATGAGTAGAGTTGATAGAGTACTTGTCAACTATGATTGGCTGTTAAGGCTGCATGCATATGAGGTTCACTATATGAGTCCAAAGCTGTATGGTCATTCCCCTGGTATTATCAGCTGGGGGGGGGGGGAGTACAAAAGGGCAGCAGAAGATTCAAATACTTCAACATGTGGAGTATGGCTACTGACTTCAAAGCAAGGATAAAGGAAGGGTGGAAGACTAGTACACAGGGCACACATATGTATCAGTTAATGGGGAAATCGCATAAGATCAAGAGTACTCTCCAAGAAATCAATTAAGACAGATTCAGTAAATGGAAGAAAGCCAGAGACCTGTTCTTGCAACAAATGGCTAAGGTTCAATGGCTCACACTAGGGGATCAAAACACAAAGTTCTATCATTGAATGCTGTAAGCTAGGAGGAATAGAAACAAAATATTCCATATCAAGGATATGTATGGGGAGGAATGAAGTGACGCAATGAAGATACCTGAAGCATTCATAGAGTTTTATACTGACTTACTGGGAACGAACCAGGAAGACAGGGCTCGTGTAAATAGCTACTTGGTTAAGCAAGGTCCTCAGTTAATGAGGAGCAAAGGAATGGGTTAGAGGTAGAATTCACAGCTGCAAAAGTGAAGAAAGCATTGTGGGCTATCTCAGGGGACAAGGCCCTAGGCCAGATGGGTTTGGTAGCCAATTTTACAAGGACAACTAGGACATTGTGGGTAATGATGTGATAAATGGGATTATGAAATTCTTTAGAATAGGAAGAATGCTCAGAATAGTAAACAACACAGTGATAAAACTAGTTTCCAAGAGTACACATGCTGATGCAGTGGGTGACTATAGGCCAATTGCCTGTTGCAACACAATATACAAAGTAATATCGAAGATGTTATGCAATAGATTAAAGAAGGTTCTTCTTGAGATAATTTCTGACAACCAAAGTGCTTTTATTACTGGTAGAAGTATAGTACACAATATTTTAATCTATCAAGACCTGGTGAGATTATACAAACGGAAGAATACTACTAGGAGTTGCTTAATAAAAGTTGATCTTCATAAGGCATATGACACTGTGGAGTGGGGATTTGTTGAAGAGATGTTGCATGCTCTTAATTTCTCTCAAAGGTTCATTAGATGGATTACGACTTGTATCACATTCACTCAGTACACTATAACTGTAAATAGAGGGGTATTTGGTAGCATTAAAGGCAGGCGTGGCCTTAGACAGGGAGATCCAATATCCCCTCTGCTATTTGTGATTTGTATGGAATATCTATCTAGAATTATGAAGTGGATAACTAACCAAAAAGGATTCCAATATCATACATAATGTAGAGGCATCAAGTTGAACCATCTGTGCTTTGCAGACGATGTTCTGTTCTTTTGAAAAGGAGAATGGAAATTAGTGGAACTGATCCTCAGTGGGCTCAAAACATTCTCACAAATATCTGGATTGAACACAAATGCAGCCAAGTCGAATATCTATATGGAAAATATAGAGACACAATGCCTCCAGGATATCTGTGAGCTAACAGGGTATCAGCAAGGAACACTGCCTTTTAGATATCTTGGTGTGCTAATTTCTTCTAAGAAGCTATCATCCACAAACTGTGAAATGCTAGTGGACAAACTAGCAATAAAAGTAAGAACATGGGGTACTAAACACCTATCCTTTGCTGGTAGGCAGGGTGTAACTGGTGAGTGCGGTTCTAATGCAGGTACATACCTATTGGGCCTCTATATTCATTATCCCTAAGAAGGTACTGAGAAACATAACAGCTATATGTAGGAGTTTTCTTTGGGAGGTGAAATGAAATTCTACCAAAATGCCATTAGCGGCCTAGGACATGGTGTGTTGACCAAAGATGCAAGGAGGATTAGGGATAACTGACTGTATCATATGGAATGAAGCAGCAATGGTTAGGTACGTATGGAACATAGCTAACAAGAAAGATAATATGTGGGTTAAGTGGGTCAATCATCTGTATATAAAGGACCTACCATGGTGGCAATACTCCTCCTGACTGTATCATATGGAATGAAGCAGCAATGGTTAGGTACGTATGGAACATAGCTAACAAGAAAGATAATATGTGGGTTAAGTGGGTCAATCATCTGTATATAAAGGACCTACCATGGTGGCAATACTCCTCCTGACTGTATCATATGGAATGAAGCAGCTGGTACTGGAAGAAAATATGCTCCACCAGAGACAAGTTTTCTAGAGGTTTTATGAATAATGGATGGCTGAAATAAGATGGCAAATACTTAGTGAGGGAGTGGATACCAATGGAGCAAGGGAGATGCAGAAGAAAGATCATGGTATCGAGGGGTATGATGTAGGATGAACATGCCTAAGCGTTGCTTCACTAGCTGGCTTGCCATGCACAGAAAGCTACTTACAAAGGATAGATTGCTAAGGCTGAAGATAAGCCAAGACAACTGGTGTATTATTTGTGGAAGCCAACCAGAGACAGTGGAACATTTATTTTTTGAGTGCAAATTCTCTGCGGCATGCCTACAGATGCTATTAAAATTGGTGCAGAAAGGTACAATAAAAAATGATGTCAAGGGGGTATGGCATAGATCAATAAGAGCGGTCAAAGGGAAGAAGTGCAGGGCGCTTATCACAGCAATGACAGCAGTGTTGATATACATAATATGGTGGGCAAGAAATGAAGCTCTATGGAACCAGCGAGCCCCTTCACCGGGTGTTATATGTGCACAAGTCCAGCAAGAATGCAAGATTAGAGTAGTAATTTTTTACACAGGAAATGTAGCAGGAATGAGAGGGAGTGGATAGATCAATTGTATAGGAAGTAATGATAACAATAGAATAGGAAGACTGAGTAGGGAAAAGAGGAGCAAAGAGAGGATAAACATTTAGGGGCACTCGCATGCCTGGCTAGGATTCTTGTACATACTAGGATTCTAGTACATTCTTTTTATTGGGTACTGGTGATAAATAAAGCTTTTTGTTTCACCAAAAAAAAAAAGATTTTTTTCTCGACCATGGTAGTTCAACATGTGAATTCTGATAGCTAGTTACATTTTTCATCATGTTATCAGTTACTGGTTATTGTATAGATTTTACATGAATAGTTAAATTAATTACAAGTGACAGATTTTAAGCTAGACAACCTTACAAGTCATGACCTCATTATGCAAGTATCTTTTAAACCGTCTAATTTAAGTTCTATGCAAATCAGGTCCTTGCAAGTTAACCACAGGTAATTAGTTAGAGGATAAATAAATTAGTAAAAAATGATAACTAACCTAGGATAACATGTTCAATTATACTTATAGTATGAAATGTTTTGCATTATGAATGTACAGGCTCTTCTCTTTTGCATTTCCGTTATCTGCCTTCTTCTTCCTGTCCGTACGTATCCGAAAGTTGATCGACACCAGGTATAATAGTAGATAATAGGAGGCTACGTAATGTTCCGCTATTGAAACTTGAAAAAGTAGCTTTCAAGTTCTCGTTGTTTCAGTAAATCAATTGAACCCTGATAGTATATATTTGGTGCCATGGTCAAAGGATTCATTTCATATAGTGATTATTGAACAAATTTTGCAGTACATATATAGATAGGAATACAGTTTCCAGAGAAATGATTTTTATTTTTAATTTTTCCCGTACAACCTGAAAAAATCATGTGCAACCGTACATTTGGGACCCCATTCAAGAATGTGACCCTGCAAGATCCCGTGAACCAATGAACAGTGGTAATAACATTCTCCTCACAATACTCCTAAATAGTGATGACGCTTTGACAAAGACATGTTTTGGAAAAGAACATTGCATACAGTTTCTCCACAGTAACGAAGTTGAATGCTCTCTCTCATGATCTGCAGCCTTCAAAGTAAAGAAAGAAGATTTTAATTCCTATACACAAAAAATCTAATGTAAAAAACTTTTACACTATTCGATCACACCTAAAAACAATTACAGGTAATCACTTGAGATTTGTGAAATTAGTAACATAAAAAATAAAATAGTTAACATACTACAATATAAAATTATACTAATAGTATAAGCTGGCAAGACACTCCACCACTCTTTTCCAAGAGAAGACAATTGACATCTTGTAAAAAAAAGTTACGATGTGTAAATAGGTTAAAAATAAATTTATGTATATATACTATAGATGTTGAATTTTTTTATATTTTTACATGCTATCTTGAGCTGAAATTTTGGCTCTCGACACCGGTGAGTATAGGTTAAATTCAAGAAAGAAACAAGGAACGAAAGGCTACTAGTACAGTAATAAAGAGAGGGGGGCACTGTAACATGGAAAACAAAGTAAGAACTGACTCATCATAGCGTAGTTGTACTAAGTACACTATGAAAGGTCCCCAGAATCCAAGAAGCCCATGAAATGTTCCTTTCGACTATGCAAAAAGAGATAAAAATATGAATGCAGAAATAAAGTCATATTCTCTCTCTCTTTTTATGATAGGAGTGTTGCCTGTCTGACTGATAGAATAGGTCGTGCATGCATGGGTCAATCAGTATCTTCCAAATATTTGGAGCTATTGCTTTCCATTTACTATAACTAGTCATTTCAAGCAACCCTACTTTTTCTATATACTCCATCTATATAAAGTGGACTATTGAGTGTAGCTATAGCATTTTTGGTATCATATAGATATACATATTGGGGATGGAGACAAAAAGTGACAATTTTGGAGATGGAGAGCAGCTGGAAGCAAAGGAATATTTTAGTTCTAGATCAGGAGATGCCGTAGAAGAAGATAATAATGAAGAAGAAACAGAAGTCATCAAGAGGAAAATATCTTCCCACTCTTTGTATGATCTTTTGGTTGACACTCACTTGGACTGTTTGAAGGTATTTATATTATTATATAATCCTATATATATGAATTTGCTTGAATTATTCTACTACCCTATTACTTAATTTTTCCGAAGAGGTAGTAAAAGATGCTTGTGTTGCTTTCATCTTCAAAACCTAGTTACTCCCTTTTTTTTTTCTTTTTCTTTTTTAAATCTAAGAAGCGCATAAGGTTAACAGAAAATCAAGTAGAGTATATTTTTACTGTTTTTCGTTAGCAGGTTTGTTCGGGTATCAGTGAGATTGACAAAATTGAAAGAGCTGAAGCAAAGGCAAAATATAAGAAGCGTAGCTCACACACAATGGATCAATCAAAAATGAACAATAACTTTGCTGTTGATGAGAAGCTCAGCTCACTCGCAATTGATCAACCAGAACTGGACACTTTTATGGTAACAAGTTTCTGCATTTTTTCCAAGTTTGATAATCATTGTATGTATATAGAAGCATATAAATCTGCAACAGACGCCATCTCTTTCTTTTTCTCTGAGTTAATTCCATATTGTCTCTTCTTAGTCTATTATAGTGTACCCTATCACAATTATACATATTAGTGCATAAACTTTATATTATGAGAGGCATATTTGATGCAGCAGGTGCTGTGGATTCAATGTTTTCAATTCAGATAATGTACACAGAGAGGCACAAATGGATTTAAAATTAATAGATATCATAAGATCACGCATATTCTAAAATCATTAACTAATTCAGATCCTGAATTCAACTCTAATCCTAACCCACACATACTTAATGCACATATTATACTAGTAGTATATTTACCTACGTTTAAGTACACACTAGGTTTATGGGTAAGAGCTTTAATTTTTGGTAATAAGCTAAGAATAAATTGTTTTTTGGTGGACAGGAAGCATATTGTGTGGCGCTAAGCAAGCTAAAAGAAGCAATGGAGGAACCTCACTTAGAGTCCATAAAGTTCATCAACCATATGTATTCTCAACTTAGCGACCTCATGGAAGTTCCTTCTGTTTCCACTTTATCTCCAACAGCATCTTTTGGTAAAAATTAAATTTAAATCCAGTTTTAACAAAGCACTTTATTCATCAGAAATATTTTGTATAAGATACACACTAACACAATGTTATGCATTAATCCATTTACTATCGAGTTTAAGCGTGGAATATTTTACATCACTAGGTCAACCAAGGGATATCGACAGACAGACGACAGGTAAGACTCCTTAATTAAAATGTAAGATTTGCAATTTTGAAAATAAGACAAGTTACTATGTACTACAATCAGGGGCGGATGTAGCTCAATAACGTCGGGTTCAATTAAACCCATAACTTTTGACGCGTAGCACAAATTTATGTACAATAAACTACTAAAATCGCAATAAATTATAGATATGAACCCATAACTTTAGGATATAATAGGTTTAATACTAAAAACCTTAAAGGTTGAACCCATAAAATTTAAATCTTGAATCCGCCGGTGACTACAATAGAAAAAGTTGACTTGATGGTGTAAAAGTTATATACGCTGCGGGGTATATAATTAACTTAAACTCTTTATTATTTGAATATTAACTGGTGGAGAGCAAAAACATCAGGCCGGCCATTTGAAGCTTAAGAAAGTAAAACTGAAGAGCTGGAGTAACCAGATTCATTTAGGTAAAAGAAGAAACGAAGTGTTCGAGTCCAGATACTTTTTTAGCTACCATAGCAATATGCCAACTTTGTCATGCATGTTGAAACTGATTTTGATATTGCAGTACCTAAGTCATACGCACAAATGGTAAAGCAGGCTCTTTGTCTTCTTTATAAATATGGTTAAGAAAGTGCTTTCCCTTACGATTTGATCTTCTGTTCTTTATTCTTTTTGTAGAAGGGATGAAGGCCCATGGGAACAAATGAAATGGCACGAGAGGAAGCTGATTGATCCAAGAATTTATATATTAAGCTCACAATTTAGCATCATCTAGTTACTAAGTTATGATATCTATCCTGAGCAATGTATGGTGGAATTTTCTTTTCTATAGACTGCCACAAATCGTCGTAGTAAACTTTTTTTTTTTATGTAATATAATGTTAATAATGACTATTGCCAACTGGTGGAGTTCACAATTAAGGGGTTGTGCTTTCTCATATAAGTAACTAAGGTATGAAAGGCTTGTTGAACAAGTATTTGTCATAAGGTGTATTTAAGTAGAGCAAGAATTTGTTGGTCGAGGGTAAAGCTAACTGCTAACAGCTTAGTTAATGGATGTGTTATCTTCTTCATAACATCTGCAAAATGCAACAAATGGTAATTCCTTACCACACATGGTGATAATTCATAACATCTGCAAAATCCAATAAATGATAACCCCTTACCACACAAGGTGAACTTTAGATGTTTCAGATTAAAGCAACGTGAGCTGTTAAATATTGGGTTGATCTAATAACGGATTAATTAAGGTTCAACTCTGAAGAAATTCAAGAAAGATGGTATGGAAAATATTTTTCTATTTCTCGTGGTGTCATATGTACAATGCTATTCCTATATTTATACAAAGAAAGAACCATGACCGTTGGCTACAATTTGTGTGTATTATTATATGTGCATATGTCCTCATCAGTGGCCTTCACTTTAAGAGTAATAAAAGGAGTTTGATATTCTAAAGTTGAATATATTCAGACATATCCTATGTCCCACTGTCTCCTCCACTTTGAGCCTCTGTCTGAACACTACGACTAATCGAGGCCGAAGTAATTTTTCCGGCAACACCCCCCCTCAAGTTGAAGACCCCAGATCGGACTCCCAACTTGCCCATAAAAGAACGGTGAAGAGGCCCAGAGAGGGCTTTTGTGAAGATATTAGCGATCTCAGATGAAGATGGAACAAAAGATAGAGAAATCAACCCATCCAGCAATTTTTCACAAATAAAATGGCAGTCAAGCTCGATATGCTTAGTTCGTTCGTGAAAGACAGGATTTTTTGCTATATGAATTGTTCTTGGTTATCACAGTGCAAAGGCACAGGAAAAGATGGAGGAGCAATGAGATCTTGAAGAAGACGAACTACCCAGGCAATTTCAGCCACCAATCGACGCATTGATCTGTACTCCGCTTCGGTCGAGGAAAGGGCAACAACCTGTTGCTTTTTCGATTTTCATGAAATTGGAGAACTGCCCATGCTTAAGAAAAATCTACTAACCGAACGTCGGGAATCAGAACAAGCAGCCCAATCGGAATCACAGTAGGCAACAAGTTGAAAAGATGAATCTGGAGACATAAAAAGTCCAAGCCCTGGATCTTTACACAAGTATCGCAGAGTATGAAGTGCTGCCTGATAATGCCTAGTACAAGGCATTTGCATGTATTGACTGAGTGTCTGCACAGCAAAAGCGAGTTCCGGTCGTGTATTAGTTAAAAAATTGAGCTTGCCAATCAATCGATGATAAATTGTAGGATCAGAAAGGGGAGTTCCGCACTCAAAAGAGAGCTTAAGAGATAGATCAAGAGGAGAAGAAGCATGTCTGGAAGCCAAGTAATTAAACTCAGTGAGGAGGTCTAGAGCAAATTTCCGCTGTGTAACCACTAATCCATTCTTTTCGCGTACAAGTTCTAATCCCAAAAAATAATGTGCCTCACCCAAATCTTTGATTTTGAATTCAATGTTCAAGAAATGTTTAATGTCTGCAACTTCTTTGGCATTGTTCCCAGTAATTAAGATATCGTCGATATAAACTACAGGTATAGTAACCAATTCACCAGAGATCTTAAAAAAGAGGTAATCGTCATTAAGTGATGACTTGAAACCCCTTATTCCTAAAGCAGCAGATAAACGAGCGTACCATTGGCGAGATGCTTCTTTAAGACCATACAACGACTTGCGTAGTCTACAAATAAGAGAAGTAGAAGGATGAGTTAAATCTGGAGGAAAGCGCATGTAAACTTCTTCATCCAAATCGCCATGTAAGAATGCGTTGCTGACATCCAGCTGGTACAATTTTCAATTTTTTTTCACTGCAATGGTAAGAATATATCGAATCGTTGTTATTTTTACTATTGGAGAGAACGTTTCTGTATAATCCAAACCTTCCCTTTGTGTATCCCCTCTGATAACAAGACGTGCCTTTAATCTTTCCAAGGATCCATCTGACTTTAACTTCACTTTATATATCCATTTGCAGGGCAACGCCTTCTTTCCTTCAAGCAAAGTAACAATGTCCCAAGTGCGATTGGATTCCAGTGTGTCAAGTTCTTTTTCCATAGCAAGTTGCCAACCTGAATCCTTGGCTGCCTGATAGTAAGAAGTAGGTTCTTGTATTTGACATATAGAATTTATCATTGTCTGATTATCTTCTGTTAGGGCAGAAAAAGCAAAAGAATGTATGGGAAGTAAAAGGGGATTAGGAGAAAAATTAGAATACGCAGTATTACAAATATAATCTGACAAATAGACTGGTTGGTGATGCTCTCTTTGTGATTGTCGCAAGACTGGCCCTGCTGGGGAGGGTAAGGCTTCTGTTGGAGGTGTAGTTTGAACTGAGAAAGGGGATACAATAGGACTAGACAGAGGGAGAAGAGAAGAATTAGGACAAGAATGAGATGGTGACTGTTGAACAGGTGAACTATGAGACTAAGTATGATAAGGCTGTGGGGTAACAAAATTAGGAGTAGAAGACTCATGAATAGGGAGGAAGCTGGCAGGAAATAATTTAGACATTGGAGTGGAAAAGGAGAAAGGAAAAATAGCTTCAGCAAATCTCACATCCCTAGAAATAATGACCTCATTAGAGAGTAAAGTTAGAATCCTATACCCTTTCTTCCCAAATGGATATCTAAGAAAAATACCAGGGATTGCTCTAGGATCAAGCTTATCCCTATGTCGAGACAAGGTAGAACTAAAACATAAACATCCTAAAGGCTTAAGAGAGTGATAATCTAGTAGTTTATCAAAAAGAACCTGATATGGTGATCAATTTTGAAGTACATTATATGGAAAATTATTTATCAAGTAGGTGGCAGTCAACAAAGAGTCCCCCCAAAATTTCTTAGGGGCATGTGATTGGAAAAGAAGGGCTCTACAAATTTCTAAAAGGTTCCTATATTTACGCTCTACAACACCATTTTGTTGTGGTGTTGCAACACAAGAGGTTTGATGGATTATGCCATGTGAGGAGAAGAAGTCTTTAGAAATTTGTCATGCACCTAACTCAAAAGAATTATCAGATCTTATAACTTTAACCTTAGCAGAAAACTGTCTTTCAACAAGTTCTAAGAAGGATTTTAATGTGGGAAATGCACTAGATTTAGTATTGAGAAGAAATGTCCAAGTGCTTCTAGAGAAATTATCAACAATTGTGAGAAAATACATCTCCCTTTGTAAGTAGGAGTTTTATATGGTCCCTATGTGTCTATATGAATCAAATCAAAATATTTTTTTAGATCTGATAGTGCTAATGGTAAAAGGGAGTTTAGAATGTCTAGCTAAAGGACAAATGGTACAGGGGAATTTTTTCTTTTCTGTGAACTTTATAAGTAATCCTTTTATATGTTTTATTGCATGAAAGGGAAAATGTCCCAGTCTATTATGCCACAAACTCTCTAATTCAGTAATACTTTTATTATTACTAAAATTTTCATGACAGACAAGAATAACATGACTCTGAAGACTTAGGCACAAGGGCCTTTGACAAATAAAAACAGAAAAAGAAACATACTCTAAACAACTTGACTTGAACAGTTGGTTGGAAGAAGACACTGTAGCAATGCTTTTGATATGTGTGGCTTGGATCTGAAGAGAGTTAATCTGTACCAGGTAAAGACCAGTAGAGGCATCACCAAAAACTCGACCCTTCCTCAAGGAAGGGACCTGTAAATAACAACCAATTTTGTCAAATGTTAGACTACAATTGAATTGCTCACATAGTTTCTTGACTAAAAGAAGGTTAAGCTTGAATGTTGGAATATAGAGCACATTATGAAGCACAACACCAGGAGACAATTGAAGCTTTCCTATACAAGTAACTTTTATTTTATATGAATTAGGTAAATTAACTAATATAGGTGTTCTAAGTACTACGACATCATGTAACAGGAATTCATTAAAAGTCATGTATTGTGTAGCACCAGAGTCAATTATCCAAGGAACTCTAGGAATACTAGAAAAGATGAAGTGAAAATGTGGCAGTTAGCTTCAATACCAGTCAAGTTTGCACTTGCAGTGAACTACCTCCCTGCATAGATTGAAATAAGTGAATCAACTTCTCACATTGTTCTTTAGAGAACCCTTGGCTGGTAACCATATTTGAGACTGCATTTCCTCTAATTCCTGAGGCGAGAGATTCATCAACTTCTCCAGCATTTGCTTGTTGGTTTCCAAAATTTCCCATGTTCTGTCTGTTAATCTTGAAGTGTTGAGGATATCCTAATAATTTATAGCACTGCTCTTTTTATGACCTGTTTTCTTGCAATATCTGCAATATAAATCATTCTTTCTTGCTGGATAGTGACTTGCTCCTTTAGTTTCCATAACTTTCTTTTGTGGAGTCCATTTCTGCTCAGTCATAAAAACAGAAGAGTCATTAGGAATTTGATGAGTAGAATGTACCTTTCTTTGTGACTCCTGATGCAAAATGATAGAGTAAACCTGTGTTGTGGTAGGGAGACGCTTCATCATCAACACATTTTCTCTGACTGCATTGTAGGTCTCATTTAGCCCCATCAAAAATTATATTAATTTCTGATCCTCAAGCATCTTGTGATTGTGCTCCTTAGCTCCACAACTGCACTCGCAACCGCATGTCATGAAAGTATTGAGTTCTTTCAGTTGGTCCCAGATCCTTTTTAGTTTGGTAAAATAAGCAGCTACATCACTAGTTCCTTGATTGATATTGTTCAGCTCTCTTTGAAGCTGAAATAGCTTTGTACCATCATCTTGTCCATACCTTTCCTACAGTTCATTCCATAGATCTGCAGCTGTCTGTGAGTAAATAACACTCAGGTATTTCTTTGCTTAGAGAATTAAGTAATCATGCTATTACCATGTCATTGCAACGTATCCACTGAACTAATAAAGATGAATCTTTCTTTGGCATTGTACAAGTTCCATTGATGAATCCAATTTATTTTTGGCATATAAAGAGATAAGGACTCCCCTTCTCCAATTTTCATAGTTGGTCCCATCAAAGGTAGTGCTGATGAGATTCATACCAGGAGAATCAGAGGAGGAGAGGAAATAAGGATGTGAGACATCAATTTCAGTTTTAGATTTGGAAGACTGTTCTTCGGTACCCATTCTGTAGGTGTTCAAAGAAAAGAAATGAAAAGATATTTGGAAAGTAAAATTAAAAGAAAATTAGTGAGGTATTGCTCCTGATACCATGAAGAAATTCAAGAAAGATGGTATGGAAAATATTTTTCTATTTCTCGTGGTGTCATATGTACAATGTTATTTCTATATTTATACAAAGAAAGAACCATGACAATTGGCTACAATTTGTGTGTATTATTATATGTGCATATGTCCTCATTAGTGGCCTTTACTTTAAGAGGAATAAAAGGAGTTTGATATTCTAAAGTTGAACATATTCAGACATATTCTATGTCCCATTGTCTCCTCCGCTTTGAGCCTCTGAACACTACGACTTATCGGGGCCGAAGTAATTTTTCTCGCACTAAATTTTGCCCACTTTAATGGATAAAAAGGTCAAAATTGACCCTCATAGCGTGAAATGGGCGTGTCGGTTCAAGTTTTGACGTATTAATTAATTGAGCCGTCAATAAAATGCTTCATAATAAAATTAAACTATCCAAAATTTACTTTAATTAAATTTACTAAGTATTATTATTCTAAACCAATAAAAGAGAGAAGGTTGCAGTTTTAGGGTTAATAATCTATTTCTTGCACAAAACCTTTTCCTGTTCAGTCTTGTCAGATTGTAACCTTTCCTAATTGCCTTCCTTTGACGTTTTGCTTCTTGTTGCTTTCTTACCAAAATCAGTTGGACTGTGAAATTAATACATAAGTGACAATTGTGCACACAACGACAAAATCCAATAATTATAAACAAAAGATGCCAATCCTTTCATTATGATTTTATATATATCAGAAGGACAAATTCAAAGTCAAATATAAAGTGTATAGTGATTTTTACAGCTCCGGGTTTAATAGGAAGAATTTGAGAATGACCTAAGATTAAAATCTATTAAATTCACCAGAACGTAAAGAGGGACGAGATTACCATCTTAGAAAGAAAAAATATACAGTAATTATATATAATACAACCTAGTTCTTGAGATTCACTGCAGACTCTTGAACCCTCCCTATAGGCTTCCTATTTTCTCGTTTCTCTTGGGGAGAGAGAGAGAGATTGAGATTACCCTCTGAATTAATCCTCAATTGATGAAAATTGTGCTTTCTCATGAAATCTTTCAGCCGGGTGCATAGCATATTGGCGAAAACTTACTCATACCCCATGTTTATACCAAATTAGTAAATGCAAAATATGTATAATGCATACACACATTTATCATTTAATTAGTTAGTTGATATGCTTGTCACTTTAACTTTTAAATACTAAGGTTAAATTACTTGGTTTGGTGTAAACATTCTATGTATTTATCAATCCATGCATCATGAAATCGATACAAATATACTAAAGTCATTAACCAGTAAGGATTCATTTTCGTTTCTAAACAATAATGTAATACGAAAAAAGATCAGCAAAGAGGAATACCTGCCCAATTTTCATGGGCGGCTTTTGCGTAAAGCCACTAAAGCCCATGCTTTAGGCCCCCAATTTTAGGGGCCCCCATTTTTTACCCTAATTTTTTGTTTTATTCTCACTCCTATTAATCTTGGGTAAAACTGAAAAGAAAAGATATTTGTGTTCCTTAAAAATGAGCTCCTAACATGTAAATGCAAAATTCATGAAAGAAATCAAGTGATTATTTTTTTTTAGTGTTTTTGTCATTATATATTATGTAAACCTTTTCATTTTCTTTCTTGGTTTTCACAATATTCAATTTCTTTCTCAGTTCACCTACGTTACTACTATTATATTTTTCCTTGTGCCTCCAAGAGATCATATTGTTCTGCAATTTTCGCCTATCAAAATTGGATAGTTATTTCATGCCGTTTCATAATGTATCGTATTATACTGTATCGTATTGTATTATTTGATGAATACAATGTTTGGATAGATTGTATCGTTTGCCGTCGTTTCATGATGTTACGCACCAAAAATATGAAGAATAAGACTTACAATATTACTAAGAAAATAGGATACGAAGTAGAACCACTTAAGACTAGTTGGCATGTTTGGTCGAGGTCCCTGGGGCCTCGGGTGGGGTTCGGATGGTCGACGGAGCTTGGTTGCACTTTGGTAAGCTCCTGAAGATTTTTGGTATCTGGTGCATTCGCACCTGCAGTAGGAGTGTCGCAAGTGAGGCGCCTTGGTCGCAGGTGCGGAATGGCAAGGAGTAAGCGAGGTCCGCAGAAGCGAGTGACTTTCCGCAGAAGAAAAGGCGCTTATGGGATGAAGGGTCCGTAGATGCGGATCGAGGCAGCCTGGCCTTGGTCGCAGATGCGGATCGAGGCAGCCTGGCCTTGGTCGCAGATGCGCGAGGTGATCCGCAAGTGCAGATGCGTAGGTGCAGGTGATGAACCGCACAAGCGGGCTCGCAGATACGGAACGTGGTAGCAAGTGCGACTGGTCGGGAGTTGAGTATTTTTCATAGATGCGGACGACTGACTGTAGAAGCGGTTCCATAGAAGTGAAGATTCCGACCACAGGTGCCGAAGTCGCTGGGCAGTAGAGTGCATGTAATTCGGAACTTAGCCTATTTTTCACACACTTTCACTTAGTCTTGGGCGAATTTGAGAGCACTTTAGTGGGGGATTTTCATCAGCATCACAAAGTAAGTAAACTCTACCCATTCTTAAATTAAATACACGAATTATAGGTAGATTAAACATGGAAATTAGTGAAACTTGTGAGATTTTGTGAAGAGCCTAGGGTTTAACTAAAATTGAGATTCGATCACATATTTGGTTATGGAAATTAGAATGAATTATATATTTGAGTTCGGGAGGTCATGGGTAACATTTATCTTCGAAAATTTCTGGAATTCGCGAGTAAATTTTAGGAATCTTTCAAAGTGGGTTGCGTAATCACTCTAACAGTTAAAATATAAACTTTTGAGCAATTATTGATTAGTTTGTACAACCTTTGGCTAGTTTTGGATTGTTCGGCACCGACTTGAGGCTTTTAGAGTAATTTGTTGACTGGAAAGTGGACTTGGGAATGCGATAAGTCTCTTGCCTAACCTTATAAGAGGGAATTAACTCCATAGGTGTTTAAATTATTATTTTCTATTAATTACGGGAGCTACGTATGCACGAAGTGACGAGATCTCGTGCGTAGCTAAAAATTTATGTTATGTCCCGGTAGACATAGGTCTTTATTATGCTATTACTTGCACTGTTTAAACTTAACTTACTTGTTTAAGTGCGTGCATTAATACGTAAAACTTGATTAAAGATTATGTTGAATCGAGCATCATTACTTACTGTTACGACCCAAAATTCGCAAGTCGTGATGACGCCTATCTCAATACTAGCCAAGCCGATAACTTCAATAAATCACAATAATCTTTTAACTTTGAAAACATAATATTTAGATTTAATAGAAAAACCCCACAAATACTAATACAAATACACTCCCAAAAACCGGTGTCACTGAGTACATGAGCATATAAATGATAACATGGTCTAATTGATACAAACACTATATGGAAATATAGAACAGTACAAATAACTGAAAGGAAAGAGAGTCAAGGTATGCGGACGCCAAAACAGCTACCTCGATAGTCTCCAATAGATAAATCCCCGAAAACTAACAGCCACTGTATCTGGAGGTACCTGGGTCTACACATGAAGTGTAGAGTGCAGTATGAGTACAACCGACCCAATGTACTCAATAAGTAACATGACTAACCTTTGGATTGAAAGTAGTGACGAGCTCAACAAGTATAGTCCAGTATAGAAATAACAGTAAAGAAATGTAGGCATGCTTTCAAGTTCAACAGTTAAACTCAGTACAAGTAAAATACATCAATTATGAATGATATGAGGAATATGACATCTTTATATCTGCATGTCAACGTACATGTTATATATGATGCACCTCAGTGGAAACCTCGTGTACTCCCACTCTCAAAATACTCAATCACTCAGTACTGTATATGGCCAATCCAGCTTAGGTAAGATCCATCCCAAATATAATATCAACTGACAGTCAGTCACTCAGTACTGTATAAGGCCAATCCAGCCCAGGAAAAATCCATCCCAAAAATGTAAATGATTCGGACAGGATCCCTGCCCAGGGAAGATCTATCTCTCAATATAAATAATTAGGCAAGATCCATGCCAGGGAAAATTCATCCGAAAAATATAAATAATTCGGGCAAGATCCATGCCTAGGAAAGATCCATCCCTCAATATAATATCAACTGCGCTCACTGTGTGGAGTGCAGACTCCGGAGGGGCTCCTTCAGCCCAAGCGCTATAATAAGCCAGATCTAGGCATAAATAAATAAAACATGCTACGACGTACAACTCGATCCCATAAATATCACTCAAAATCTCCAGTCTCTCGGGCTCTCAATAACATGAAAATCAACCCGACATGATGATATGATGTATCAATGAATGACAACAGAGATTGAGATATGATATGCAATTAGTAGATGTGACTGAGTATAAAATTATAATTTAAACAAATAATTCAACAGAAATACGATCTCTGTGTGTCCGAAAAATATCGGCACGTATCCTAAACGTGATCTTTAATATGAGCCTCCACTCAATTCCTTTTACACATGAAAGTACATGGATAATGCCAAGATTATTTGACTACACAATTCCACGGAATCAATTACGTTACAATTTCTACGGTTCATGCCCACACTCCCATCACCTAGCATGTGCATCACTTCCAAACAAATCACATAACACGTATTTTCGGGGTTTATACCCTCAGAACCAAGTTTAGAAATGTTACTTACCTCAAACCATGAAATTCTTTAATCCAATAAGCCTTTGCCTCGCGAATTAGACTCTGAATGCCTCGTATCTAGTCACAATTAATTTGATACAGTCAACACGAATTATAGGAATCAATTCCATATGAAAATACTAAATTTTGCAATTAAAATTAGAAATTCAACTCAAAAATCAGTAGTGGGGTCTACGTCTCAGAAACAGACAAAAGTTACAAAATATGAACGCTCATTCAACCATGAGTCCAACCATACCAATTTTACCAAATTCTGACATCAACTCCACCTCCAAATCCTCAAATCTTATTTTTAAATCCCTAGGCCCAAATTCTCGAATTACACCTAAACAATACGTAATCTAGTCGGAATACTCAATGATAATTCAATATTATTAACTAACAATGATCACAAGTGATTTACCTCAAGTTTTCCTATGAATTCTCGCTCAAACATTGCCCTAACCCGTGCTTGAAATGTCCAAAAGTGAGAAAATATCTCGAACACTTCGATTTATACACTGCCCAGCATTTTCGCATCTGCGATTCTGCTTTTGCGGTGAGGCTTCCGCTTCTGCGACTGCCTTCGCTTCTGCAGACAAGAAGTCCGCTTCTGCGAACTCGCTTCTGCGAAGAAGTTGTCCACTTATGTGAAGCAACCTCCCCTATCACCCTTCCGCTTCTACGATCGCACACTCGCAGGTGCGAACCGCTTCTGCGGTCCACCTGCCCGTTTTAGTGATCACTGCCTCAACCCACGCCTAGCCACTTCTGCGATGTAAAATACGCTTCTGCGAGGTCGCACCTGCAAGAAAAACTCCGTCGGTGCGATTGCACCAGAAGGCAAAAATTTCCAACAGCTGTTTAAGTCCAAATTTTGATCTGTTGACCATCCGGAATCCACCCGAGGCCCTCGGGACCCTAACCAAAAATACCAACAAGTCCTAAAATATCATACGAACTTAGTCGAGGCCTCAAATCACATTAAACAATGCTTAAAACATGAATCACACCCCAATTCAAGCTTAACGAAAACTAACGAATTTCAACTTCTACATTCTATGCCGAAACCTATCAAATCAAGTCCGATTGACCTTCAATTTTGCACACAAGTCATAAATGACATAACAGAACTATGAAAATTTTTAGATATAGATTCTGAGCCCGTTATCAGTAAAGTCAACCCCCAGTCAAACTTCCAAACTTTCCATTTCCTTTTTTTACCATTTCAAGCCAAATTTAACTACGGACCTCAAAATAAATATCCGGGCACACTCCTAAATCCAAAATTACCATACAGAGCTATTGGAATCATCAAAACTCTATTCCGGAATCGTTTACACATAAGTCAACACCTGGCCAACCTTTTCAACTTAGGTTATCATTCTTGAGACTAAGTGTCTCAATTCATTCCGAAACTTCACCAGACCCAAACTAACTACCCCGGCAAGTCACATAACATCTGTAAAGAACAAAATGAGCAGTAAATGGGGGAATAGGCTTGTAATACTCAAAATGACCGGTCGGGTCGTTACATTCTCCCCCTCTTAAACAAACGTTCGTCCTCGAATGGGTTTAGAATCATACATGGAGTCTCAATTAGGTGTGGATATTTTCTCTGCATCTCCCGTTCAGTCTCCCAGGTAGCTTCTCCGACTGGCTGATCTCTCCACTGCACTTTCACTGAGACTATGTGCTTTGACCTCAACTTTTAAACCTGCCGATCCAAAATGGCCACCGGATCCACATCATAAGTCAAGTAACCATCCAACTGCACTGTACTGAAATCCAAAACAAGAGACAGATCTTCGACATACTTCCGAAGCATGGATACATGAAACATTAGATGAACACCCGATAGAGTAGGAGGCAATGCAAGTTTGTAAGCTACCTCTTCAAGCCTCTCAAGTACCTCAAAAGGCACAATATATCGAGGACTCAACTTGCCCTTCTTCCCGAACCTCATAACACCTTTCATAGGCGAAACTCATAGTAGTACCTTCTCTCTTACCATGTAAGCAACATCGCGAACCTTCCGGTCGGTATAACTCTTCTGTCTAGATTGCGCCGTGCGAAGTCGATCCTGAATCAATTTAACCTTTTCCAAAGCATCCTGAACTAAATCAGCACCCAATAGCCTAGCCTCACCCGACTCAAACCAGCCTACCGGAGACCGACACCGTCTCCTATACAAAGCCTCATACGGAGCCATCTGAATGCTCAATTGGTATTTGTTGTTATAGGCAAACTCTACATATGGCAGAAACTGATCCCAAGAACCCCCAAAATCTATAACACAAGCGCATAACATATCTTCTAATATCTAAATAGTGCGCTCGGACTGTCCGTCCATCTGAGGGTGAAATGTTGTACTCAGTTGTACCTGTGTGCCTAACTCTCGCTGCACTGCCCTCCAAAACTGTGATGTAAACTGCGTGCCCCGATCTGAAATGATGGACACTGGCACACCGTGAAGGCGAACAGTCTTGCGAATTTAAATCTTAGCCAACCACTCCAAAGAATAAGTAGTACCAACTGGAATAAAATGCGCACGGACTTGGTTAACCGATCCACAATCACCCAAATAGCATCAAACTTCCTCGAAGTCCATGGGAGTCCAACTACGAAGTCCATAGTGATACGCTCCCACTTCCACTCCGGGATTTCAAGTCTCTAAAGTAATCTGCCTGGTCTCTAATTCTCATACTTCACCTGCTGACAATTTAAACACCGAGCTACAAACCCAACTAGGTCTTTCTTTATCCTTCTCCGCCAATAATGCTTCCTCAAGTCCTGGTACATCTTAGCGGCACCCGGATGAATGGAATATCGCGAACTGTGGGCTTTTTCAAGAATTAACTCATGCAGCCCACCTACATTTGACAAACAAATCCGACCTTGCATCCTCAACATCCCATCATCACCAATAGTAACCTCTTTGGCATCACTGTGCTGAACTGTGTTCTTCAGGACAAGCAAATGGGGATCATCATACTGGCGTTCTCTGATGCGGTCATATAAGAAATACTGAGAAACCACACAAGCTAGAACCCGACTGGGCTTCGAAATATCTAATCTCATGAACTGGTTGGCCAAGGCCTGAACATCAACTACAAGAGGCCTCTCACCAACAGAAATGAATGCAAGACTACCCATTCTCACCGCCTTTCTACTCAAGGCATCGGCCACCACATTGGCCTTGTCGGGATGATACAGAATAGTAATATCATAGTCCTTTAGCAGCTCCAACTATCTTCGCTGTCTCAAATTTAGATCTTTTTGTTTGAACAAATGTTGGAGACTCCGATGATCTGTAAATACCTCACAAGACACACCATAGAGATAGTGCCTCCAAATCTTTAATGCATGAACGATGGCTTCCAACTCTAAATCAAGAACATGGTAGTTTTTTTCATATGGCTTCAACTAGTGCGAAGCATAAGCAATCACTCTACCTTCCTGCATTAAGACACACCCAATACCAATCCGAAAAGCATCACAATACACTGTATAAGAGCCTGAAGCTGAAGGCAAAACTAGAACTGGAGTTGTGGTCAAGGCAGTCTTGAGCTTCTGAAAGCTCTTTTCATACTCATCCGACCACCTGAATGGAGCACCTTTCTGGGTCAATTTAGTCATAAGCACGACAATCGACAAGAAACCCTCCATAAAGCGATGATAATAACCGGCCAAGCCGAGAAAACTCTGAATCTTATTAGTTGAGGATGGCCTGGGCCAACTCTGAACTGCCTCTATATTCTTCGGATCTACCTGAATCCCCTCACTGAAAACCACGTGCCCTAAGCACCGAACTAAGCCAAAACTCACACTTGGAGAACTTAAGATAAAGTTTCTCCTCCCTCAATCCCTGTAATACAATAATTAAGTGATGTGCATGCTCCTCCTGGCTACATGAGTACACCAGGATATCATCAGTAAATACTACGACAAATGAATCAAGATATGGCTGGAATACACTATTCATCAAGTGCATGAACGCTGCTAGGGCGTTGGTCAGCCCAAAAGACATCATGAGAAATTCATAGTGACCATAACGGGTCCTAAATGCCGTATTTAAAATTTCTGAATCCCGAACCTTCAACTGGTGATACCCAGACCTCAAATCAATCTTAAAGAACACCCTCGCTCCCTGAAGCTGGTCAAATAAATCATCAATATATGGCACAGGATACTTGTTCTTGATTGTAATTTTGTTCAACTGCCTGTAGTCGATGCACATCCGCATAGGACCATATTTCTTTTTCACAAATAAAACTGGTGCACCCCAAGGCGACACACTAGGCCTAATAAACCCTTTATCAAGAAGTTCCTAAAGTTTCTCTTTCAATTCCTTCAACTCAGCTGGTGCCATGCGATACGGAGGAGTGGAAATGGGCTGAGTACCCGGCACCAAGTCAATACCAAAATTAATATCCCCGCCAGGTGGCATACCCAGCAGGTCTACAGGAAATACATTCGAAAAGTTTCGTACAACCGGTACAGAACCAATAGTAGGAGTGTCTGCATCAACATCTCTCACAAAGGCCAAATCCCCTTCCCAACCATTTGTTGGGCCTTTAAGTAAGAAATTACCCTGCTGGAAACTAAATCTGGAGAACCTCTCCACTCGATCCTTGGTAACCTTGGCATTGCCAACGTCACCATCTTAGCGTGACAATCCAGAATAGCATGACACGGAGACAACCAATCCATACCCAAGATTATATCGAAATCAACCATACTAAGCAATAATAGATCAACTCTAGTCTCCAATCCCCCAATAGTTACCACACACGGCCGATACACACGGTCCACAATAATAGTATCGCCCACTAACATAGATACACGAACAAGTGAGACTAAGGACTCACGGGGCATTTCTAGACAATGAGCAAAATAGGATGATGCGTAAGAATAAGTAGAACCAGGGTCAAATAAAGTTGAAGCATCTTTGTGGCATACTGAAACAATACATGTAACCACTGCATCTGAAGCAACGGTCTTTGGCCTGGCAGGAACAACATAAAATTGAGCCTGACCTTCGCCTGATCTGCCTCCCTCTCTAGGGCGACCTCTAGCTGCCTGTGCCTTACCCCGTGATGGCTAGGTAGGTGGTGAAATAACTGGTGCGGGAGTCACAGCCTGACTCCTCTGTTAAACTAGACCTCCCGACAAGCAGGGACATTATCTCTTCACATGACCCAACTCTCCACACTCAAAACAACCCCTCTCTGAAAATGTCGGCAAGTACTGAGGTGGATCTCGAGAACCAGAATAACTACCAGAAGAACTTGGTACAAATGAACCCTGAACTGATGGTGCACGAGATGAACTCTGAGCTGGAAGTTCAGTAAGAGAAGACTGACTCGGTCGAGTGCTGTATGAACCATGGCTAGCTGATGCGCCATGATGAGTTGGACGAGCCATCTGAGCGGGCCTATAAGGTCGACCCCTGCTATGATAGGACTGTCCCCCAGAAGGAACACCGCTAGAATTACCTGGACCACGGGACCTCTTGGCCTCCCTCTCCTCACGCTCTTGAGTACGGACCATTTCTAGTCATCGAGCATTGTCAACCACCTCGTCGAATTTAGCACCTGCTACATTTCCCAGAGCCATAACAAAGCGAAACTGCTGGTTGAGGCCATTAATGAACCTCCTGATCTTCTCCCTCTCAGTGGGAACTAACCAGATTGTATGATGAGCCATTCTGAAAATCGCATCTCATACTGGGTCACGGACATGTCCTCATAATGTAAGTGCTTGAACTGCCTATGTAGTTCCTCTCTGCGGGTATGTAGTGCAAACTTCTACAGGAATAATACGGAGAACTCATGCCATGAAAGTGGTGTTGTACCAACTGGTCTGCTCCTCTCTTAAGTCTCCCACCATCTGAAGGCTGCTCCGGTTAGCTGAAAAGTAGTAATTGAGACCCCACTGGTCTCAGAATACCTACTGTACGAAGAATCCACTAGCATCTGTCCAAGAAATCTTGAGCATCCTCTGCCTTAGTTCCACTGAATGATGGAGGACGGAGTCTCCCAAACCTCTTTAGTCTCTTCTGCTCCTCGTCATTCATAATAGGACCCACCTGGGCCTAAGCAACTACAACCAGCTGGGCTGGTAGTACCCACGGTATCTGAAGTCCTTGCACTACCTGCTCTGGATTACGGGCGATGGGAGTATGAGTACCTCCCCCGGTCTGAGAAGTGGCTGGTGCGGCCTGAGCCGAAACCACCTGAGCAAGGCTAGTGCAAACAGTCAATATCTGGGCCAAAGCCTCCTGAAGGCCTGGAATCACAATAGGCATAGCTGGTGCCTGAGCTGGTCCCACCGGTTCAACTATATCTGGAACCTGCTCCTGAGCTGGAGCAATTGGTGGGTCAATAGGTGCTGCTATAGATGCACCTCGGCCTCCACCACGACCTCGATCTCTCGTGGCCCTAACTACTGGTACTGGTGGCTGGCTGTCTGATCCGGTAGTACGTGTCCTCACCATCTGTGAGAGAATAGAAAAAAAAAATTTAGTTTCCGGAATCAACAAATTCGCACGACAAGAATACAAGAAAGTGAAATTTTCCTAAGGATTCGGCAGCCTCTCAAAGATAAGTATAGACGTCTACGTACCGATCCGCAAGACTCTACTAAACCTGCTCATGACTCGTGAGACCTATGTAACCTATGCTCTGATACCAACTTGTCACGACCCAAAACTCGCATGTCGTGATGATGCCTATCTCAATACTAGGCAAGCCGATAACCTCAATAAATCACAATAATTTTTTCACTTTGAAAACATAATATTTAGATTTAATAGAAAAATCCCACAAATACTGATACAAATACACTCCCAAAACCTGGTGTCACTGAGTACATGAGAATATAAATGATAACATAGTCTCACTAATACAAACACTGTCTGAAAATGTAGAACAGTACAAATAACTGAAAGGAAAAAGAGTCAAGGTCTGCAGAAGCCAAAGCAGCTACCTCGATAGTCTCCAACAGATAAATCCCCAAAATCTAGCAGCCGCTGTATCCGGAGGTACTTGGGTCTGCACACGAAGTGTAGAGTGTAGTATGAGTACAACCGACTTAATGTACTCAATAAGTAACAAGACTAACCTTTGGGCTGAAAGAGTGACGAGCTCAATAGGTATAGTTCAGTATATAAATAATAGTAAAGAAATGTAGGCATGCTTTCAAGTTCAGCAGTTAAACTCAGTACAAGTAAAATACATCAATTATGAATGATATGAGGAATATGACATCTTTATATCTACATGTCAATGTACATGTTGTATGTGATGCACTTCAGTGGAAATCTCGTGTACTCCCACTCTCAAAATACTCAATCACTCCGTACTGAATATGGCCAATCCAGCCCAGGAAAGATCCATCCCAAATATAATATCAACTGACGGTCAGTCACTCAGTACTGTATAAAGATAATCCAGACCAGGAAAAATCCATCCCAAAAATGTAAATGATTCGGACAAGATCCATGCCCAAGGAAGATACATCCCTCAATATAAATAATTAGGCAAGATCCATGTCAGGGAAAATCCATCCCAAAAATATAAATTATTCGGGCAAGATCCATGCCCATGGAAGATCCATCCCTCAATATAATATCAATTGCGCTCACTGTATGGGGTGCAGACTCCGGAGGGGTTCCTTTAGCCCAAGCGCTATAATAAGCCAGATCCAGGCATAAATAAATAAAACATGTTGCGGCGTGTAGCCTGATCCCATAAATATTATTCGAAATCTCCAGTCTCTCGGACTTTCAATACATGAAAATCAACCCGACAAGATGATATGATGTATCAATGAATGACAACAGAGACTGAGATATGATATGCAATTAGAAGATGTGATTGAGTATAAAATTATAATTTAAACAAATAATTCAACAACAATACGACCTCTGTGGATCCTAAAAATATCGGGACGTAGCCTAAACGTGATCTTTAATACCAGTCTCGACTCAATTCCTTTAACACATGAAAGTACATGGATAATTCCAAGATTATTTGACTACACAATTCCACGGAATCAATTACGTTATAATTTCTATAGTGCACGCCCACACTCTCGTCACCTAGCATGTGTGTCACCTCCAAACAAATCACATAACACGTATTTTCGGGGTTTATACCCTCATAACCAAGTTTAGAAATGTTACTTACCTCAAACCGTGAAATTATTTATTCTAATAAGCCTTTGCCTCGCGAATTGGCCTCTGAATGCCTCGTATCTAGTCACAATTAATTCTATACATTCAACACGAATTATAGGAATCAATTCCATATGAAAATACTAAATTTCGCAATTAAAATCTGAAATTCAACTCAAAAATCAACAGTAGAGCCCATGTCTCAGAATCTAACAAAAGTTACAAAATATGAACGCCCATTCAACCACGAGTCCAACCATACCAATTTTACTAAATTCCGACATCAACTCGACCTCCAAATCCTCAAATCTTATTTTCAAATCCCTAGGCCCAAATTCTCGAATTATACCTCAAAAACATGTAATCTAGTCAGAATACTCAATGATAATTCAATATTATCGACTAACAATGATCACAAGCGACTCACCCCAAGTTTTCCCATAAATTCTCGCTCATAAATCGCCCCAACCCGTGCTTGAAATGTCCAAGAGTGAAAAAACAATCTCTGACACTTCGATTTATACACTGCCCAGCATTTTAGTATTTGCGATGCACTTGGACGCATCTGCGGTTCCGCTTTTGCGGTAAAGCTTCCACTTCTGCGACTTCCTTTGCTTCTACGGGCAAGAAGTCCGCTTCTGCGGACTTGGTTATGCGAAGAAGATATCCGCTTCTGCGAAGCAGCCTCCCCTCTCGCCCTTCTGCTTCTGTGATCGCACACTCGCAGGTGCGATCCACTTCTGCGGTCCACCTGCTCGCTTCTGCAATCACTGCCTCAACCCATGCCTGGTCGCTTCTCTGATGGAAAACTTGCTTTTGTGAGGTCGCACCTGCGAGCAAAACTCCACAGGTGCGATGACACCTGAAGACAAATATTTCCAACAACCCGTTATCAATAAAGTCAACCCCCGGTCAAACTTCCAAACTTTTCATTTCCTATTTTCGCTATTTCAAGTCAAATTTAACTACGTGCCTCAAAATAAATATCCGGACACACTCCTAAGTCTAAAATTACCATACAGAGCTATTGGAATTATCAAAACTCTATTACGGAATCGTTTACACATAAGTCAACATCCGGTCAACCTTTTCAACTTAGGTTTTCATCCTTGAGACTAAGTGTCTCAATTCATTCTGAAACCTCACCGGACTCAAACGAACTACCCCGACAAGTTACATAATATTTGTAAAGCACAAAATGAGAAGTAAATGGGGGAACGGGGCTGTAATACTAAAAATGACATGCCGGATCGTTACACTTTGAGAGTTGGCGGAATATTTAATTATTGATAAAATTTATATTCTTTCGTGGGTTTACCTTGGAGTTGTAAATATGAAATTCAAATATATATATATATATATATATATATATATATATATATATATATATATATATATATATATGTGTGTGTGTGTGTGTGCGCGCGCGCGCGTGTGTGCGTGTGTGTGTGTGTTATAGGATGCATCCATGGATCGGGCAGTAAGACCTCGGTAGTGTATGTACATGATTATTATAGATCGGGCCATACGACATCGGCATAACTCATGCGTGTTGTCACTCGGAGTCCGATTATACCTGATACGTCTTTCATGACTTGAGTATTTATAAATACATGTTGAGCCCTTACTTATTGAGATTAGAATGTGATATTTGGGGGACTTTTAATTATAATTTTATTAAAGGATCATTTAATTATTGCATACTGTCAGTTTCTAAGCTAACCAAAGAGTTACAGTACTCGGCCACATTCTTTTCTGATTTCTGTGTGTTTCAGGAGCTCTTCACCGGGAAGATAAAGGGGATTGGTAAAGAAGATGGTGGACTCTACCTACTATACACTAATACTACTAAAAGGGACAAAGTGGTTGCTCTAACTACAAGAGGAAATGAAACAACTGAAGCTAACAAATCAGATATAGTTCTTTGGCATAGAAGATGTGGTCATGTATATACACAAGTTCTTAAGAAGTTACTTTCAGTAGATTTTGAAACTATCAAAAGTAGAATAAATAAGTACGTAGTATGTCCTTGTACCAAGTGTTGACGGCCAATTTTGAACCTCCCTTTAAAATTAATTTATTTATACTTAAATATTTACAATGAATGTTTTGAAAGTATTTTCCATCAATAAATACCTATTTTTTTAAAATTAATTAAGTATTAATTTTGAAATTAATAACCTAGTATTAGTATTACATAATTATAAATATACTTACTGTTTTAATATCATAAGCGTTATAATTAATTTAACGAATTATTTCTTAAATGTTGATTAATTAGATTACTATGTTAACAGTTCCTCATGCAATAAGGCACTTCCTTCTATTCTGCATTCTTCTGCTTCATATTTTGCTTCACCTTCATCTCGTGGGTGATGTTGATATATTGTGGTACAATGGACTAGGACATGTGCTCTTTATTAAAATATATTTATTTAATAATAAAGAACGGCAAAATGAGAGAAAAAAATAAGGTAACGACGCCACCACATCAAATTCGTCGTTACGTAACTACAGATTTAACGATACAATAAAGTAAAATTTAAGTAAAAATTAAAATAAATATTGTATTTAAAGTAACAATATGATACAATACAATAGGTAACAACCATCCAAACAAGCCTTAAGCATTTTATTAAATAATTTTAAGAAATCATTTTAGCAAAAGAAAGAAAAAGGAAAAATCTATTTAAAAAAAGAAAAAAAAATCCATGCCCAACCCCTCTACAGTCGTCGGCGCGGCAAGGCCCTCTACATTGCAGCAAGTCCCCCTCCCCATCCTCCCTTTTTTCTTCCTCCCACCTTCCCTTTCTTCTCCCCCTACCTATTAACCTCCCTTTCTTCTTCTATTTTCAGAAAATCCATTTTTTCTTTATCCCACTCTCACTCCCTTTAAAAGAATTTTGGAGGGGATTTAGGGAGGAAATCTAATAGTGCGCTCATGGTGGTTGGTGTGTTGTTTGTCATGAATTTGAGAGCGTTAAAATTTTAAGAGGTCGTTGAGTAGGTTGTTAGATGGTAAGGAGTGAGCTAATAGAGGCAAATGCGGCTCGACAGAGTTGGTGGCGTAAAGCCATGTTATCTTAAGATGCCTCTTAAACTTATTTTATAAAATCCATAGAATTGAAATAAGATACAATTGTACTTGCCTAATGATCTATGGATCAATTAAATGTGACAAATAAAATAATTAATTCAAAAAAATTGAGTTGAAATTAAAAAGTGGAATCGCAAAAACATTAAAAGAAAATAAGTGTTCATAGGGAAGGAAATATAAGAATTAAAAAGATACATACATACATATATATATATATATATATATATATATATATATATATATATATATATATATATATATATATATATATATATGTATGTATGTATATGTATATTTTGGCTTTTTACGCAGTCATTTATACAACCTCGGCCAAATTAAAAAATGATAACATTAGAATCTATTATTAACGATACTAAAAAATATTATATGCTATATATAATATGGTAAAGTATAGATTTTCGGGCCTTTTGTTATTTGGGGCCTAAGACAATGGCTTTAGCAGCCTTACCCTTCAACCGCTACCAAATGGAGGGATGATCGTCGATGGCATTCTCTGGTGGAGATGAAGAAAGAAGATATTTGTGGTAAAAAGGGTTCTGCGATAGCTTAAGGGGTTTTCATGGTGGCTAGAGTGTTGGGTTTTGTAAGAAGATGATGGTGACTTTCGGGAAAGATGATGGCGGTGTAAAGTTAATCTATGGTGGAAAGGAAGCGAATTGTGACAATGGTATGCGGAGATGGATGATGTTTGTGTGCTGTTGCGGTAGTAGGACTTTCGTGGTGGCGACAATGGTGGAGCAGTAGTGGTAGGGTGGCATTAATGGTGGTTTCCGAAAAAGGGTTTTTGTTTAAAAAAATATGGGATGTTTGAACTTTTCACACGCTTAAGAGAAGTTTAAAAAATAATTTTTGATATGTCAGCCTTTTGTATCTAATAGATACATAATAAGTGAAGTTAAAGTATCTAATATATACAAACCTTCATTGAGGTAGCTAGATGAAAATATTGAACAAGTTTAACGGGCCGTATATGTATCCTGCCATTAAATTCCAAAGTGATAATCTAATGCGACATTATACTGCAAAGAGTTGAACACTAGGTTATGAGCCGGCAAAATGGATGGTGCTAATTAATATTAACAAACTTTTATCTAATTTAAAACCAAAAACAGTTTATACTGTATAATCGATATTAAATGTAGTATTGTTATTTTAGACTACTTAGACACAAGGAGGGGGTTGAATTATCTCTTGCCTGATTTTTGCGTTTTCAAAGAACCTCGTTCGTTGAACTAGTTTAGCACACTCAAACAAGAATAATTACAGAAAAGTAATAAACATAGAGATTTTTTTGTGGAAAACCTCCTTACTCAAGAGAGTAAAAACTACGACCTACCCAGTAGGATTTTCTCCAAATCTCCGCTAACTTTAAAGAGCAGTTTTTATGTTACAACTCAATAACCAAGAAAATTACCTCTAGTACCCTAGCCCCTAAAATCAACCCAATTGTAGCAACCCTTTCTAAACTGACTCTAGCTTAGAAAGCGTAACACAAAGTATCAATAATAACCTATTATAGAACTTTTGTGAAAGCAAATAGGTTATAACTCAGAACACAAAACTCAACCTAACAACTAAAGAACTCGAGCAGCTTCATCTTCAAGAACTTGTTCTTCAGTTGATTAAGTTTAATCTTTAAAAATACCTTGTTGATCTGTTTTGCTATTATCAGAAGTATTCTCACGATTTCTCTCAATAGTAGTAGTCTTGAATTGTGGCATAAGGTCTTCTATTATAGGTGCAAGGTTGGCCGAAATTCTTCTCCAATAAATGCTCCAAACCCTACAATATTTTGGTTAAGGAAATCCTTTACGTTTAGACTAGGTTTCCTTATTTGACTCCAACTTGCATCCTTCTTGCTTACGACAAGTATTTTCCATATACGCATATTCCTGTTATTACAGAAAATCCTCCAAACACGTATTCCTTTTTGGACACGGGCAGGATCTTGTAGAAATTATTTCTTGCATGGGAAAGCTGGTCTTCCGCATCTGACTTGGTGACTTTAGCTAGCCTTCTGTAAACTTAGTTCTTTTGATGTTCAACATTCTTACTTTGTCACATCTTCACAGCAGTCTTGCATATGGCAGACTAGACCCTAAAATCTGGTTCTTATCATGGTTTGTTAATCATCAAAATATAATACGTTCTCAGTTCAACAAATTTTCCCTTTTTGATGATGACAAACCCCTGTATAACTCCATCAACTAGCTTGTTCCAAGTTCATCAACTTCCAGCACAAGAACTAGTTTCGGTATATTGCTTTAGTTTGTCCATGTTTGCACAAGTGTAAGGAACTCATCTTTCCATTTATCGCAACCCTATAGATAGATAGGTATATTTCGTTGTTAGACTGGCAAAAAAACAACTCAAAATATTTTCTAGTTATTAGTACAAGCCATTTTCAAGAACCTGGTTTGTAAGCACAGACCTAACTTCCCCCTTTTGGCATCAACAAAAAACCCAACATGTTAGTAAGCATAATGAGAGAATGCAGTAATGTAAAACTCATGGCTGTTGGGCCTATAATAACATGTACATAACATATATGGATAGTCGAAAGCATACTGTCCAGACATTTAGAATTAGCCAAAATAGGAAATATTATAGACTGTCATTTTGAGAACAACTATGTACCATATTAATCTCAAAGGGGCCCAATATAAAAGTCGGTTGAATAAACCCATCAAACTGCCAATGACACCACACAAAAAAAAACACAAACACTGGTCATAAAGAGAGTGTAGGACAAGGGACTGACAAAAGGTCTCCTAGGAACCTAAGTGGATTGAGGACTAGGTTTTTTGGTGGAAGAGGGTTCTCCTTGAATTATCCCCAGAAGTCTATCAATTCTTGCTGCAGAGGCTTCTTGTTCTTTCTTCTTCTTCCAACCTCTTGTTTTCCTCCTTCAATGAGGCAATTTCTTATTTCAACTTTTCTTTTTCCTCATTGGCAGCAACCAATTCCTCAAGTAGGTTGGTAACCATAATTTTGCTCTTGGTTCCTGGTGGTCATTCAATACAATTATATTCTTTCAGGGTCTCCACATCAAACAAATATTTATTTGTACCCATTTTAGGACCTCCGAGGGGCACCTTAAAATATTCAAACACCCTGGTCAACAGGAACCCATATGAAAAATTCATGAGTGCTCATTCCTGATCAGTAGCCCTATCCATGTACTTCAACATCAGAGATGGGAAGTTAATTGATATTTTCTGGTCAAGGACCTCCATAACAGCCAAGTCCAGGTAGGCTACCTCACGCCTCCTTTCAGAACGAGGCGGTAAAAACTTATTCACAAATTCAAAGAGCAGTTTGTGAACCGATTTTATCTCCCCTTTTCCTATATTTCTATCAATCAACTTCTCTCTCTTCTGAGTGTACTTGTTTATTAAGTACATGGCATCCTCCTTTCCCCCCAACTCAGGACACTCACGCTTCACGTAAGTGTCAAAACCCTCAACTAGCACATTCAAAATCTCACCCACTATTTTTGCATCAAGAACCAGGTTCACTCTTTTAACTTCAGTGCTTACTTGATTATTCTCCAGCACTTTGAAATTCATGTAAAAATGAAGCATTGCACCATACATGACTGGTAGTATGCATAAGAATAGATGAGTCCACCCCTGAATTTCCAACTTCTCCAGTAGTTTCTTCATCCCAAACATAGTCACTACAACAAGATATATCACTCTTCCTTTCAGCATCATCAGCCCAACAAACCACTCCTCTCTACCAACAATGACAATTTTTCTCTGAGTCTTTTTCCTTCTTTTGGAACTGGTTCCTTTCACTTCATGATCAGAGAGTGTAGCTTTTATTTTCTTGGCAGATTTTCCTTTGGGAGTGGATGCAGAAGATTTAGCCTTCTTCTTTCCCTTTTCTTGCAGAGGAACCTTTTTCTACTCTTCTTTATCATCCTCATCTCCACCCACTAAGTCCATCTCTTCTATATCAGACTCATCAATTAGTCTGAATCCTTGTCTTTCTTTTTTCTTTCTCTTATTCTCCTCCATAACTTTCTGAAGAGCTGCTTTGCTTTTTCCTCTGGTCACAAGTGTTCTTCCCCCTAAGTTCACAGCTCTAGGAGTCAAGATTGCTTTTTTTTCAACAACCTATATCCTCGTGGGAGTGGACATTTCTTCAGCTTGTCACTTCTCCTTTAACCTAGCAATGAGTTTCACCAGAGCTTCATCATCGATGTCTTCACTGTCTTTCATTTTAACTTCTGCTTCTTCATCCTTTTCCTCTTTATCCTCAGAATCAGTCCAATCAAGGGACTCAGATTTTTTAGGTTTAACATTCAAAGAAACCGGTTCTTGAACCGGAGTAGCCTCTTGCTTAGTCACAACTTCCATAGCAAGTTCTCCCTCACCAGCAACAGAAGAACCTGTTTATTCTCCAGGGGCTTCTGGTGCTTCTACTCCAGTGCCTATAGTGTCCCCATATTCTCCTACATCTTCCTCCTATATCTCCTTGTTTAAACCCTCACCAATATTTTCGCCCTCCTTTACTGTACTCACCTCACTCTCCACCATTACTTCACCTTGATGTTCATCTCTTTCCATAGTAGTCGTTTTCTCAACAGTAGATGTATCTGCTTGTTCATCACCAACCTCACCCAAATCGTCAATTTTTTCTTCCCCCTCAATTCGTGGCTCCTCCATTACTTGTTTCTCACTCTCAGGTCCTTCACTATCTTCTTCATCATAATAGTCAACTAACCTTAACGAGTTTTGGGGCTTTTGGTAGAGATGGTAGTTCTTAGCTAGATTGGGTGGTTGTGGAGATAGTTGCAGTAGGGTTAGGGTTTGTAGTTTCATTGGTAATTTGGGATAGTACTATGCTTGGTGAGGTTTCCATGATAATGGAGTTGTGTGGTTTTCTCAAGAAGACGAACTTAGGGTTTTAGAAATTTGTGTTGGTTTTTAGGGATTTTGATTAGAATGAGGAGAATGAAATGAGAAGAGGAATTTATAGGGAGTGATTGATAGTTTGATGGCTCTAATTTTTCCTTTCAATTGTTCCTAATCCGGCTCTAATTAGGTGAAAGGTGTAACCGTCAGATTTTTTAAATTTTGAAAAGTGGCGGTTTGAGTGAGTTAATTGAGCGGCAGAGACGTGTACAGGTGGTTTAGGAAACTGGTCATAATTGCACGCGGACTGGATCTAATCATGATTACCCTATGACTTGACAGTTTTGGAACCTGATCCACTAATTATTTTTTAGATTTTTAAGAGACTGATTGACAAAGTGAGTGGGAACTTGATTTAATGACACGACAGTTTAACGATTAAGCACAATAATCAATTGGAAATGGGGTAGATATTTGGATCTCAAACAACCAGGTTCTTTGACTTGTTTCCTCAATGTTGGATGTGACACATTTTCTAGTCCAGACTTTTGTCTTTAGATTATACATCTATGCCCTAGAGTCCATGTCATGCGTGCATATATGTTACATCATAAGACTGAGTTAAACATTTTTCAACACATTTATTTACTTAACACATTATTTATTCATATCAGTCATTAAGCGAAGTCAAGATTATCTTGGTACATTTTGATTAAACCAAGCTCCAAATGGTTCCTTTCAAAGTGATCCCTGTTCAAAGCTTTAGTGAATATGTCAGTAATTCGATATCTTTTTTTCAAAACTCCATAGTTATATGCCCTTTTTCTACATTATCTCTGAAGAACTGGTGTCTCATATCAATTTGTTTGGTTCTCTTATGGTGGATTGGATTTTTGGCTATATTCATTGCACTTGTATTGTCACAAAATATGGGGACCTTTTCAATCATCATTCCATAATCTTTCAGTTGTTGTTTGATCCATAGCAAATAAGCACAACATGATTGTAACGACCCGATCGGTCGTTTTGAGTTCTAGCACATCGTTCGGTGGTTTGAGACCTTGAGTAGCTTCACTTCATATTTTATAGCTTGAACGCATAGTCGAAATCGAATTTTGGGAAGTTCAGAGTTGATTCGGATAGAAAATTCTCAATTCTGAAGCTTTAAGTTGGAAGAGTTGACCAAGGTTTAAATTTTGAGTGAACGACCTCGGAATTGAGATTTGAAGGTTCCGATAGGTTCATATGATGATTTTGGATTTGGACGTGTGTTCGGGTTGACTATCAGGTGGTCCGAGAGCATTTCGACGCTTATTTTGGAAAGTCGGCATTTTGAAAGTTTTAGAATTTCATAAGTTTGGTTTGAAGTAGATTTTGATGTTATAGATGTCCGTTTGGGATTCTGAGCTTTGGAATATGTTCGTATTGTGATTTATGACTTGTGCGTAAAGTTTGGCGTCATTCGGGAATGTTTAAGTATGAATCGGACGTGTTCGTTGAAATTTGAATGTTTGAAAGTTGAGAGGAAGGTTTTGATCGTCGATTTTATTGTTTTGATATTGTCTGGCGTGATATGAGGCCTCGATCAGGTTCGTGTTATGGTTTGGGACTGGTTGGTGTGATTGTATGGGGACCCGGGGGCCTCGGGTGTAATTCGGAGTGGTTTCAGACTATTTTTCCTTGTTTTGCAGCTGCTGGTGTTGGTGTTTGGTTTTGTTCTTTGCAAACATGAAGGGTCTCACGCGTTCACGAAGAAGAATTTTTGGGTTGCTGGGATTTGCTCATCGCGAATGCGACATAGAGGTTGCAAACACGGAGAAGAGCTGAGGCAACCTACGCGAACACGACTTGGAGGTCGCGAACGCGAAGGGAAGGGGCAGTTGGGCATCGCGAACGCGATAAGGTGGTCGCGAATGCGAAGAAGAGTGGGCCTGGGCAGACTTTATTTTTATATGAGATTTGGTTCATTTCTCTCTCATTTTCACTTGGGTGGGCGATTTTTGGAATTTTTCAAGGGGAGACTTTCGTCATCTACGGCAAGGTAAATAATTCCCATATAATGCTAGTTAATTACAAGGATTTAAACATGAGATTTTGTAGAAATTGTGGAATTTTGAAGAAAACCTAGAATTTGGTATTTTTGAATTTTTACCATAAAATTGGACATGGAATTAGGAATAAACTATATATTTGAGTTCGTAGTATTATGGGTAATGATTATCTTCAAGAAGTTTTGGAATTCGGGTACATGGGCTCGAGGGTTGACTTTTCGAGTGGAGTTGGAAATTATTATAAATTGTTAAATTATACACATTTGGAGTATATTTTGATTGATTAGAACATTGTTTGATTAGTTTCGGATCGTTTGGCTTTGAATTGAAGAGTTAGATAGGAATTGGAGCTGGTTATGGAACTTCGAAGTGAGGTAAGTCTCATGCCTAACCATGTGAGGGGGAAGCCACCCCCTAGATGATGTAATTGTTATGTGTTACTAGTTGTGGGTGCTACATACGCACGAGATGTCGAGAGTCCGTACGTAGCTAAAGCATGTTCATGTCCGGGTAGACTCAGGATTCTATCATGTAATATTTGAATTATTTGAACTCCATTTGTTAGCTTAATTAATCAAATTTATAATTGAAATTGATATAGAAATATATATATATATATATATATATATATATATATATATATATATATATATATATATATATATATATATTAGGCCGAGTTTTATCATCTTGAGTTGTTGGCAAATTATTTGAGAAACGGTAAAGGTTATATTCACTTTATGCTCCTGTACTTGTATTGTAAGCATGTGTCTCGTAAATTTGATAAGTACCTTCCTTTCTTGTGGAGCGGGCCGAATGTCTCGGCAGTATATTGAGATGCATCTCTGGTTCGTGTCGGTCAACCCTCAGCAGTGTACACACCACTCTGGATCGGGTCGTATGACCTCGGCATAATCGTGTATTATATTGATAGCAGCCCGAATATTCACGAGATTATCCTTCCACTGATGCCTGGCATTTTATATGGTATTCCTTATCTGTTTGATATTGGAAATTGATATTTTCTGAGCTATTTAGATAGGATACGAGATTGAGAAATTTATATCGTTAAAAGAAATTTTGAAAGATCATGTTAGTTACTGGTTGTACCTCACTGCTACTGTTATGCTTCATATATGTTTATGATTTATCATACTGATTTATTGGACCAGTAGTAAGTGTCGATGTCGATCCCTCGTCACTACTTCTCTGGGGTTAGGCTAGATACTTACTAGGTACGCGTTGATTTACATACTCATGCTGCACTTCTGCACTAAATGTGCAGGATGTGACAGGTTCATTTGGTGGACATATTGGCGCGTAGGCACAACTGCAAATGAGACTTTATAGTGAACTGCATTTCAGGCTACGTATCGCAGCCCACAGAGTCTCCATCGTACCATTTACTTTATCCTGTCTTATTTACATTCCAGACATATGATGTATTATTATTGTATTCCTTAGTAAATGCTCATGCACTTGTGACACTGGGTTTTTCGATATTCTAGTTGATGCTTACGGATTTGCATATTATTATCACCTTTTATTTTTATGCATTACTAGTTATGTATGTACACGTGATTTTAAAGGTGTAAATTTCCTTACTTAATAAAATTTATAATTTTAAAAGTAATAAAATGAATAATTAACGTAATAGTTCACCGTTGGCTTGCCTAACGGCGACGTTGGACGTCATCACAGCCTATAGTGGGTTTTGAGTCGTGACAATGATGCAATAGCTACATACTCAGCTTCATTAGTTGATAAGGCTACAAAATTTTGTTTCTTGGATGCCCATGAAATTAGACATGATCCATGAAAGCGAGCCATTCCTGATGTGCTTTTCATGTCTACCAGGTATCCAGTGTAGTCAGCATCAGCATAACCAATCAATTCGTAGGAGTCTCCTATGGGATACCAAAGAACTAGGTCTTAAGTGCCCTTAAGATATCTTAAAATTCTTTTAACGGCCTTCAAATGTGATTCTTTTGGACTAGATTGGAACCTTGTACACATCCCCACACTGTACATAATGTCAGGTCTACCTGCAGTCAAGTAGAGTAGGGAACCTATCATACCTCTGTACTTCTTTTCATCAACAAGAGTACCTGATTCATCTACATCCAATCTGGTTGTTGTAGCAACAGGAGTATCAATTATTTTAGCATTGTCCATATCAAACCTTTTGAGCAACTCCTTGATGTACTTCTGTTAGTGTATCATAGTTCCTTTCTTTGTCTACTTAACTTGGAATCCAAGAAAAAAAGTTAGTTCTTCCATCATACTTATTTCAAATTCACTTCCCATGAGTTCAGCAAATCCATTACAAAGAGATTCATTTGTGGCTCCAAAGATGATGTCATCAATATATATTTGCACTATCAGTAGGTTCTTACCACTTTTTAATAAAAATAATGTGTTATCAATTTTGCCCCGTGAGAACCCGTTCTCCGGGAAGAATTTTGATAGTCTTTTATACCATGCTCTTGGAGCATGTTTTAACCCCATACAATGCCTTGGCTAACTTGTACACATAGTCTGAAAACTCGTGACTTTCAAAACCTAGGGATGTCGAACAAACACTTCTTCCTTCAAGTATCCATTCGGGAAAGCACTCTTGATATCCATTTGATATAGTTTGAAACCCTTGTATGATGCAAACGCAATAAGAATTCGAATTGCCTCTATCCTGGCCACAGGAGCAAATATTTCATCGTAGTCAATTCCTTCTTCTTGATTATAGTCTTACACAAGCAATCTAGCTTTATTTCTGGTAATATTCCCTTGATCATCCAGCTTGTTCCTAAACACCCACCTGGTTCCAATAACTGTTCTGTCGTTTGGGCTGGGAACCATGTGCCAAACTTTATTTCATTCAAACTGATTTAGTTCTTCATGCATGGTCACTATCCAATCTGCATCTCCAAGAGCTTCTTTATTGTTCTTACGCTTTACCATGGATAGGTATGCTGAGAAGGCATATTCCTAAATTTTGACCTTGTTACCATTACAGAGTCAACTGGGGTGATCACATTTGTCAGAGGATGGGAGCTTTGATATTTCAAACCCCTACATGAGATCTTTGATTCTCAGTGTTCTCTTCATGTTTAGCAGGGATAGCAGGTGCTGCAGTTTCACCTTGAATCTTTTGTGCTATCCCCCCCCCCCTTTTTGTGATACCTCCTGAGCTGTTTCCAAAGGACCTAGTTCATGTCCTGCAGCAGCTTATAGTACTTCATGGTTTATTTTCTCCTCATGATTTTCAGCTGGGCCAAACTCACCATCATCAACAACTTGTGTACCTTTCTCATCCAAAAGGTTAGATTCATCAAAGATAACATGAATGCTTTCTTTAACGCATTTTGTTATTTTGTTATAAACCTTATAGACCTTACTTTGTGGTGAATAACCTAGGAAGATACACTCATCACTCTTAGCATCAAACTTTCCTAGAGCCTCTTTCCCATTATTATGTACAAAACACTTGCTTCTAAAGGTTCTTAGGTGTGTTACATTTGGTTTTCTGCCTTTTAGTAACTCATAGGGGTTCTTCTCAATTATTGTCCTAATCATGCATCTATTTATAATATAATATGCATTGTTTACAGCTTCAGCCCAGAAGGTCTTAGGAATACCACTACTAATTAACATGGTTCTGGCCATGTCCTCTAGAGTTTTATTTTTCCCAACAATACTATTTTGTTGTGGTGTTTTAGGGGCAGAGAAATTATGATCAATACCATTTTTATTGCAGAATTCAAGGAAGTTAGCATTTTCAAATTCAGTTCCACGGTCAGATCTAATGCTAACTACATGATTGTTCATCTTTCTTTGCAGTTTCTTCACAAAAGTAACAAACATATCGAAAGTTTCATCTTTACTTGCAAGAAATATATTCCATATAAATCTAGAATAATCATCAACAATTACAAACACATATCTCTTACCTCATCTACTTTGAACCCTCATTGGTCCACATTAGTCCATGTGAAGTAGTTCCAAAGGTCTAGAGGTACTTACTAGCTTTTTAGATTTAAATGTAGACCTGACCTGCTTACTTTTTACACATGCATCACAAACTTTATCTTCCTTGAATTTCGACTTGGGAAACCCTAGTACCAGGTCCTTGGTAATTAGCTTGTTCAGCATATAGAAGCTGACATTCCCTAGTCTTTTGTGCTATAGGAAGGAATTAGTATCTAGTGCACTAAGACATCAAAGTTCATTTTCAGGTGCAGACATGAAATCAGCTTTGTAAACATTTTTATGCCTTTTTCCTTTGAGAACCAGGTTTCCAGAGTTTTTATTTGACACCAAACATCTTATGGAAGTAAAAAGAACCCGGTTCCCTTTGTCACACATTTGAGATACACTTAGTAAACTGTGCTTCAATTCTTTGATATAGTACACATTATCTATAACATGAGAGTGGGACTAACCAACCTTACCTATGAGATTATGTTTCCCTTTTTGCCATTTTTAAAGCTCACACTCCCTCCTTCATAGGCTCTTAGTGAGAGGAAATTATTTCTATTTCCGGTCAAGTGGCGGGAGCAAGCACTGTCAACATACCACCAATTCTTGCTTCCTCTCACCCTAGCTTGCAAAAACATTCATGGGTTAATTTTTAAGAACCCAGGTTAGCTTGGGTCTGTTTCTTTGAGTAAAAAGATGAATAACATTCTTTTTAGTCTATCCTGGTAGTTTATTAACCTTCTGCGAAGGACCATGTTTCATTGATTTCCTTTTCTCAACATATGCAACATTGTTTAGGCTTGCTTTGATTTTGAATGGGCATGTTTCCATGAAGCGTCCGTTTTTTTCACATTGAGTGCATAGGCGATTATCAGGAATGTCCACATACTTGCTATGAGGGTTATAAGGAGTTTTAACCTTAGTATGTCCTAGAACCTTTTTATTGTTACTGTGGTTTTCATGCATCTTGAATATTATCTAAGAAGACCTGGTCTAGTACAAGTTCTTTTTTAATTCAAACTTAGCCTTATCTAGATTTTCTTGAAGTATCCTAGCCTTTTCAGATTCAGCTAGAAGTTTGTTATTGGTTTTTTTTAGTTCACTTTCTAGTTTCTTCTGAATGTTAGTGGCTAGATCCTTACCTTTATTTGGTGCACTAAGCAATCTATTATTTTCAGTTTCTAAGACAGCCTTTTCATCTTCTAACACAAGAATCTGGTCCTTGAGATCCACTACAATGACATCAAGATTTTCTCTACTTATTTCTAAATCTTTGTGTTCAAGTCTAAGTGATGCATACTCAGATATCAATTGCTCATTTTCAAGAAAGTTTTTGATATGAATCAATTAAGACACCTGACAACAAAATCAGTTTATTTTTAGAGTAGGTGTGAATTTTGTCTTTAATGTCTTGAATTCTTACCTCAGGTTCTTCTTCCTCATCAGCGTCAGAGTCTGAATTTCCCATCAATGCCAAAATATATTCTGATTCTGAATCACTATGCTCTTTGGCCATTAGTGACTGATCCTCATCTTCACTTACATCATCGTCATCAGTCTTATCAATTGAGGATGACTGGATGGCAGCCATTTTCTTTTTCATAATTTTGTCCATTTCCTTATTTGTCATTCTTCGTCTAGGAACCCCATCTTTATTCTGTTGCTTTTCCTTATCGAAATTATTCTTTTTCCACTCAAGTTCCCATAGAGGACAGTCGTTGATGAACTGGTCTTTCTTTCCACATTTGTAGCAGCCATCATCACTATTATTATTATTGTTCTTCTCCACATTTTTTGGTTTTGATGAGCTACCCTTTTTCAAGAAACCACCTTTCCTTATTGCTTTCTGAAAGCGTCAAGTCAGCAATGCCATATCATCTTCTTCAGCGTCTTGTTTGTGGGTTGTCTTAAGCACCAGGTTCTTGGTCTTGCAAGGTTCAGCAACTTGTCGATCTAGGCGATCCTGATTGAGCTTTAGCTCGTAGGGTTCAGATTTCCAATCATATCATCAAGATTCATTGCATTCAGATTCTTTGATTCAATAATTGAATTTACTTTGTTGTCTCGTGAAGAAGGTAGTATGCTCAGAGTTTTTCTCATATTTTGGTTGCGGGAAATAACTTGTTCAAGAGATATTAATTCGTTGATAATGGCAGTGAGCCTGGTATGCATCTCCAGGATAGTTTCCCCATCTTTAATCTTGAACAGTTTATATTGCCTAGTTAGCACTTCAATCTTTAACTGCTTCACTTGAGAGGTCCCTTCATGAGCACACTGTTGGACGTCCCATATAGCTTTTGCATCTCTGCATGCAGATATTTTGTTGTATTCATCAGGGCCAATTGCACAAATTAAGATCTTCTTAGCTTTGGCATTCTTTTGAATTCCTTTGACAACTTCCTCAGAGTATTTTTCTCTTGGCTTTGGTCCAGTAGGGACACCCTTGTCATCAAATAATATTGGAATTTTTGGTCCCTTTTCAACGATATCCCAGAGTTCCAGGTTTTCTCCTTCCAAGAAATCACACATCATTTCCTTCCACCATCCATAGTATTTTCCATTAAACAATGGTGCCCTAACGATTGATTGTCCTTCTTGAGCATCTGGTGGTGCAGCCATTGTAGATCCTTTCAAGGTGTTAGCCTTTTATGAAAGAACCTACTATGATACCAATTGTTATTTTAGACACAAGAAAGGGGGTTGAATTGTGTCTTGCCTGATTTTTACGTTTTCAAAGAACCTGGTCCTTCGAACTAGTTTAGCACACTCAGACAAGAATAATTGCGGAAAAGTAATCAACACAGAGATTTTTACGTGGAAAACCTCCTTGCTCAAGGGAGTAAAAACCACGGCCTATCCAGTAGGATTTTCTCTAAATCTCCATTAACTTCAAAGAGTAGTTTTTAGGTTACAACTCAATAACCAAGGAAACTACCTCTAGTACCCTAACCTCAGTTCAACAAGTACTCCTAAACTCACATGTATATGCACTGAATATTTTAGTGTTTACTTTATAATACATCATCTACATTTTCTTTATTTGTATAACACTATTTTGCGACGTGTCAAATGTTTAACACTATATATTCAATTTATATTTGATTTTCAAGAATTCAAATTGAACTAGTCGATATTTAAATTTTAGTGTGACTTTTATCAATCAAACTAAAATTCCAACATTTTGCTTTAACAATTTTTCTGCTATCATTAACACAATATAAATCGAATATTACATTTCATGTCTATCTAATTAATACTATTAAAATAAAAAAAATATTTTCTCCTTTCACTTTTATTTGTCCACTATACTAAAAATATTTTTTTACTTGGTCATTTTAGCAAATTAAGAGAATAAAAATAATTTTATGTATTTTACCCTTAACATTAACTACTTATTCTCCAAATTATTTTTCAAAACTTTTTAAAATGCTATCCTTATTATGAGTATTATGGTAAAAAATATACTTTATTTATCATTTCTTAAGAGGAATACAAAAGGGATTTTTACACAAATAGCTGGTCATATTAATTGTTTATTTTTTCTAGCCATATACATAGATTATACATTGATTATACACAATTATACATATGTAATACATAAATTATGCATATATTATACATTCACTGACTATTTTTAGTTTAAATAGTAGGGTGAGCGGCTATTTGGGTTAATTCTTCACTAGAAAATCCATAATGAATAATTAAAAATAACCATAGGAAGAACAATCTTTGTGTAACCTTTCTACAAAACCAAGAACATCATATGGAATGTTGTGGCTTGAAAATTGACATTCCCAAGAATAGTACTATGTTTAGTTATTCCTCAACCTTAAATTAGCGATTGCAACAACTAAGGGGTCGTTTGATTAGAAAATAAGTTACACATGGATTATAATGTAGGGATTAATAATGCAAAAATTAGTAACATATAAATTAGTAATCCAGAGATTATTTCTTACTGAATATTTAGTTCAATGCAATAAAATTGAATGTGCAAGATATCATTGAAAATATTTACTTATTTTTTAAACTTAAAAAATAAGTTTACAATTATACCCTTGAATGCTTGACTTCTATAGGCCTATAGAAAAAAGATAAGGATAATATTGCCGTGTTGATATTTTATCCACATACAACTTATGCATAAATTAGTTATTCCATGTTAATAGTGATATCAAGTTATATCAAAATTGGTCTATAATTTTATACAAGGATTAACTATACATGAATAGAAAAGTAGACCAAACATTATACAAATTTGCAGCTCCTTTATACCATGATTATTTTTTGTATACATCAAATCAAATGGCTCCTAAGTGTTGTGGTGGGATGAAAAGAATTACTCCACTCTTAGTTAGAAATATTGGATTCTAATTCTGTAAATAAATAAAATTTCTAAAAAAGAACACTTTTCTTTGATAAGTATTGCGTGTCACAAATCCAAATTATTTGGGCCTCAAATGAGTATTGGTCGTAGCAAGATTGACAGGAATGACACCGTAAGAGGTTAGTCTTAGCCGAATGTCCTCAAAATTGGTTGTGTTTAAAAACTAGACCGCCGACATAGTTATTGCTCTGCAGCATTTCTCGATCGGATTGATAGAGTTTATACTATATTTATTCTACCTATTTGTTAAGTTATTCGTCAAAGTAAATTTTGTATATGTTGACCGGAAAGAGCAGGTGCTTCAGTCAATCTTTTGAAGGCAGATGGCCTATGTTATAAACACTATTTGCCTTGGTTATATTCAGTACCCAGTTGCTGGATGTTAATTTTAAAAAAAATGATATGTCATCCCTGGACATACCAAAGTATAGGACTTTCAACCCCAATAGAGCACTCTACCAGGTTTGTATGATTTTGCTCTTTAGGAATTTCTCTACTGGAGTAGAGTTTATGCTATATTTACTATATATATGTGTGTTAAGTTGTTCATCGAAATCTACCCGATTGACATATTGTTTTAACAAAAAGTTTATCGAATTTGCAATTTCAATTTCGATCAAACCACCTTAACTATGCTCTAAATGATCTCAAATTTCAAATAAAGTTTTCAAATTGCAATACAAACAATCTTCACTCGCCAATTTAGTCAAATAATACCAAATCAAAAAGACCAATTTTATCTTCTTCAATACTTTATAAGATCCAAGAATGAAATTTTGAGTTTTTAAAAGTAAATCACTAAATCGTTGTTTGAACTAAAAATATAAGCATAAATATCAATATTTTTAATAAATAATAAATTATTAACCTTCTACTTTCTACCACCAAATAAGAATTTCAAGCTTTAAATATTAAAAATTGTGTCTGTTCAAGTGAAAAATAGAGATATTTCACTAAGACCGTAAAAAACATAAATGGATACATGCCGTTTAATTTTGCTGGTCATATGAAACCAAAAAAGAAAAAGTGGGTTGCGGATAAATCAAATTGCTCCATATCCTGTCACTCGAAAAAAAAAGAAAGAAATGAAATTATAATAATTCTATCCTGAAAGTAAAAACCCGTTATTCCCAGCAGCAGAACATCAGAAAGGATGATGAGCCTCTCCATAGCCTCGCCTTGTGGTGCTACCTTCATTCCGAAAATTAACCTCTCCAAGTCCTCCTTCCATGGCATTCGAATTGCTCAAGCCTCTCCGGCGCGTGCACTAAGCGCGTCCACAATCAGGACCACTCACTCTTGTTCGTCTTTGATGGTGAAAATGGCAAAGAGGGAAGAGGAATTGAAGGAAATTAGAACTAAAACTACTGAAGAGCTTCAGGAAGAGATTGTAGACCTCAAAGGAGAGCTCTTCATGCTTCGTCTTCAGAGGTCGGCCAGAAATGAGTTTAAGTCCAGCGAGTTTCTTCGAATGCGCAAAAGGGTACTCTCTACGTTTCTCTAATTTTGCTTTTTTATTTGCGCCTTTTTTTCTGAGTGAAACCGGAATCAAATTTTAATTAAAGCAGTTCACTGTAGATATACATTTACTTTGTGTCTTACAGCAAGCACTGAAAATAGCTGGAGGACATAATATTTGCCTTTGATTAAGCAAAGACGAGTAAGTGTCACTGGTAAAAGTCTACTGCAAAAATAGGGAATAGTTGAGGGATATGGATGTCTATACTGTTGTCTAATCAATGCCGTAACCTATTCTGTCTATAATTCACTATAATGATTTAGCTCAAAATTCTTTGGTCTACATTTGCCCACGGGGCTTTGCTCTAATGGTAAAAGCACAACATGTGATGTGTGGGTTAGGGTCGCGTTATGGGTTCGAACCCTTGCTATAAACAAAAACCTGGTATTTAAATGGAGAAGGCTAGAGGTTTTGAACCGTGCTCCACTTTCCCTCGAGGATTTGTCGGTTATAAAAAAGTGTTCTTTGGCTGACATTTACAGGATTTGGAATCTTAAGGTTACGAGCATCTTAGACAATTAACTCGGTGAAGGAGAGCTTCACAAGCTGCTTGTGTTTGGTCAAGACATAGTGCTAAAAATTTCTGACTGATAGTTGCATTGTGGCATTAGATTACCTCCTAGGGGAAACAATTACTCCTCTGTTTGTGTTTGCTTAAGCTATTTTAAGGAAACTTAGTTGGTTGTAGATGTTCCTGTGAATTTAACAATGTTATGAAACCGCTGCATCTTGTTGTGAGTCTTAATTTTATTTTATTTTTTTGGTAAGTAGTTGTGAGTCTAACTTAAGATGAAAGTAAATTTGAATTGCATCTATTTACTCGATACAATGAATTCAAAATTTATGTGAGACAACATCAGAATTTTCTATCTCAATAGATTCATTCAGCGAGAGCAGATGACCACAATCAGTAGCTTAGCCAGCTTAAGGGGGTTTCAATGTTGTTCAAAAACTTGTCTTAAATGTTTGTACCAATATGTATTATGCGTTATTTCCTATTCTTTTTTTGACATTACTCATGAATGTATATGTTGAGTTGTCCCACATCGGAGGGATTTGAGGTCTTTGGTCTTCTTATATGGTCTTGGGCAATCCTCACCTCATAAGCTAGCTTTTGGGGTTGAGTTAGGCCCAAGGTCCATTTATCAGTATAATCATATTCATTTTCCCATTTCCTGTTCTTTAGTAATTGCAGGTTACTTTTCTTCATAGATTTACTTGGTCTGATTTTCCTTCACTTTGATGTGGGTTTACACAATTTTTTAGATTGCTAGGATGCTTACGGTTAAACGGGAGAGAGAGCTTGAAGAAGGGATTAACAAGAGGATATCCAGGAAGCTTGACCGGAAATGGAAGAAAAGCATTATCCCTAGACCACCCCCCTCTTTGAAGAAGCTACAAGAGGAGGAGGCAGCAGCAGAAGCTAAGGAATCTGCCTGATTTTAAGATACTTAAATCAGCAGGCAAATGTTATTTTTTCTTTTTTGGATTCTCCTCTTGCTTCCCCGTACGTATAGTCTATAACTAATCCTGAGTTTTTGTTCAAAACCAACTTTATTTGCGATCATTCTTACTATGTTCTCAATCACCGAGGATGGTGTCATTTTGCTTCACGCACCTGAATGGTGAAATCTGTTTATGTTTCTACCAAGTTCTCTTAATTTCATTTTTCTGAAACTCCAATTATGGCTGCCACGAAATATCAGCTAGAAGATTCCTCTAATCTGAACTATTTCACCCTCCGGGGAAGAACAAGTAGCAAAATACAAGGCTGGGCTGAAGAAAACTTCACTTAACTCTAAGCAAAGATAGTTTGGTGAAAAGACTAATATCCGCTCTGTCAAAGTTGATTTAACTTGACTAGAAAGATTATATGTTGGTGGCTAATATGGGTGAGTTTCTCACAAAAGTAAGAAATAAGTGTTTCAAATAGGGGAATAAATGGCAAAGTTGGCTTAAACTTCAGAATTAGAAGTATGAAGTAGATTCTAGACCTTATGCTGCTATTGGAAATTGGACAATAGTTAAAAGCTGTTTCTTTGTGGAACTGTTCTTCACTTATGGGAAGGAAATAGTGATACATCCCATTATTTTAGTTTCCTTGATGCATTCGTGCTCAAGTATTGATCTATATTTCTGAAATTGTATAGGTTCTTTTTCTCCTTTGCTGCTTTAATTATGCAGATAAGATGCTCCATACATAGTTTCTATAGCCTTCTTCTCCTGGATAGGTTGCAACCTAGATATGAATCAAACATGTCAACAGTTAATGCTCCATCAACTGCCCTCCTCTTTCACTCTCTGTTTTGTGCTTCTTCATAACTAAGTTGGCTTAACACTAGTAGTGCAATTGCTTTTGTTTAATGCAGATGTCTTTGCATTATTGAAATGTGGAAAACATAATACTATGCAGATTGTTATGTTGTTTGCTCGGATTGTGGTAACCTGTCCATGAAATATTATCATTTAAAGAAGGTTATCTTTCTATAAAGTCAAATGTCTGACCACAAACCACTAGCACCCGACTATTGGCTCTGAGATGATCTTGGGTTAGGACCATCCATCTTAACAAAGAGGAAAATGCTGGTGGATCTTTCAAATTTGGCTCATTCTTTTCTCAATAATCACCTTCATTCTGAATAATAGATCAATAACATTTAACCAGTCCTAAAAGGACTTATGTGCAACATTGCATAGTTCAAGTAAATGGCTCTGATTTAGACAAAGTGATTATAGAATACAACACAAGCATCAAGATACAAAAGCATGTATCTACTTCTCGGAAAAAAAAGGCACCAAAGTGTGATCCATTCCGGAGTTTTATGTTTAGCCCGAACTCTGACCTGTTTTACTCAGACAAGTAAAGTGAAAGAAAAAAAATGTCATTCTAGTATTGTGTGTCGGACGAGTCACCAAAAATGCTTCCCAGGATTGAAGATCCCTCATTTCCATCACCATTATTACCGCCGCCTATGATTCCCTGCATGAAAGTTTGACCAACTTGCTGAGCTGCACCTTCTACAAGTCCTTGAATTGCTGCATTCACCAAACCATTCCCGAAACCATTGTTTGCCCCTGGAGGCTGCATATACTGGTTTGGCCTTACTTGTCCTTGCATTATAGGAACCTGCTGGAACTGTTGCTGGGGAATTGCACTTGTACTAGCACTATGAAACAACTGGTTTGGCCTCACTTGGCCTACACCCAAAGGAGCCTGCATATATTGATTTGGCATTGCTTGTGTACCCATAGTTGGCTGCTGGAATTGGTTAGTCGCTCCCGGGAATGAATGGTGGTGCTGGAGGGCAGTTAGCTGTGAAGCGGGTGCTTGAACTACCTGTATAGGGGCAGCAGTTGAACAATCTAAATGAACATCAAACTCACAAGCGGGGCATCTATAAAGCCACTGCTTTGTTCCAATCTTGCGGCATACATCACAAGAGAAGCCTTTGGTACCAGTATAAGGATTTTTGAAGGTGAGTTCCAGCAAGCATTGGTGCAATTGGTGTGTGATTTTGAGTGGTCTAGTTGCACAGATCACATGAAGATCAAACTCACAGTTACCACAGTGGTAGCTGAATCCGTCTCCACGATGGTTGCAGGCATCACAGTTGAATCTGCCGCCGGGGTACTTGGACGTGGGGAGGAGGTTAAGAGGGTGGTTGGGATGTGAGGGGTGAGTAATCAACTGTGGGAATTTAGCACAGCTCAAATGAAGAGTAAAGTTGCAAGGGTTGCATATGTACATTTGGCCTAATGGTGGAAGTCTGCATCCTGAACAAGGGCTTAGATCTTGGAGTTGGGTGCATAGCTCTAATTCATGTGGATGACTGAAGTGTCTGAGGATTGGAGTTGGATCATTGTTCAATTTCACCCTTCCCATCTTCTGGATATTTTTTCTTCTTTCTCCTATTCTCCTCTCTTATTATTCTATTTGGAAAATTTGAATGTCATAAAAGGAAGTGATGAGGGGATGAACTGTATGTAGCTAATGACAGAATAGCTGCTAGTTGACTTTAAAAAATTTGGGATCAAGTCAACGTCCAACACGGTTTCTGTCACTGATTAGGATTTGTGGTTATGTAAAAAGCATTTACTAGTTCTTCTTTGACCAATTCTTTTAGGCGTTTACTTCAGATATTCAGTGGGTGTGGGGTGTTGGTGGTTCTCTACTTTCTTTGTTAAGAATTATGATTCATTAAAAGAGTATTCATCCATGTTCAATTTCAGAAAATGTTATTAGAAGGAAAGAAAAATAATTGGATGGGTTTATGGAAAGGGGATAATGAGGATGTGTTGGCCAATTATATTAACTTGCTTATCTGCAATTGTTTTGACTTCAGCTGCAATAAATTAGATGTTTCTCTTTCAAATATACTAGTACTACCACATAACATTAAAATTATTTTGAGTTTGGACCCAAAAACAACCAACAATAATGATGTAGAACAGTAGAAGTGAGCTGAGGAGCAACTTCATCACAACTGGCTGGAATGTTGAAGCTCAGTAGTCGACTAGGATACAACTTCTGTTAACGACTAGACCTTTTCTACATCCTCATTCAATATTAAAAAAAGTGGATTTCTTGGACAAGTACCGGAAACTCAAAGTAAAAAAGAAATAAATATTTTGTGGGTAGAGCTATTTCTCGGAATAGTCGTGGCACGTCAAGCTGCCTTATCCAATGAAAAGAATAGAAACATTGATCCAAGGGTATGGTTTAATAGTCGTTTAAGTCGGTAAAAATCATGAGAGGAGGTTTCAAATTTTTGGCACGCAAGTTAAGCTAGCGTTTGACCATAAATTCTCAAATTTGTTTTGAAAAATCTGATTTGGGTGAAGTTTGGTTTGAAGATGAAAATGTGTTTGAACATCAGTTTTCAAAACATATTTTCCAAATTTATTTTGGAAAAATATGAAACATGACTTATACCTACAAGTTCTAAAAATTATCACAAATACCCAATAGTACAATTATCAATAACATTCATTATATTATCGCAAACCATAGTCCTGAACATAAATAAATTTGATACAAAATTATTATTTTTATAATGAACTACATGATACACTATCGTGTGACCGAGAAGACGAAGCAATATTATTACAAAATAATAAATGGTGGGCTTTTTTATAAAATACAAAAGCTTGAGTAATTTTTAAAAAATGTAATAGTGATATTTTGGCCCAAAATCAGCTATTGAGCTGGTTTTGGGATTTGGGATTTTGCCAAAATGTAGGCAAAATTTATGTCCAAATATGTATTTGCCAAATAAAACCCAAATTTATTTTGACAAAATATATGACCAAACGGGTCCTTAATCTTTTGGGAGCAATTTGTGAAAATAAGACGAGATTGGAATAACAATTCGAGAGAAAAGAAAAAGTCATTTTATCGCATCGTTCTTCTTTCTCATTTGGGTTACATGAAAGTGATACTCCACATAAAAGGTTTCTTTGACTATCACACGTTTTCCAGCAGAAATTGTGAGTCGTTATATACTTATTTAGGGCTAGTTTGGTACGAGAATAAGGGATAATTAATCATGAAATTAAATTTGAAATGAGTTTATCTTACGTTTGGTTGGAATAATATCGGGGTATAACTAATTTCAGGATTAGCTACCCCGTGAGTGTCGTGTTATTTTTATCCATATGAAAGGGTAGAATAATAATTATAGGATAACTAATATCGCTATAATTAACCTGGAATAACTTGTTTTCTAATCAAACGACCCCTTAGATACTAGTTATAGATACAAGAAAGTAACTCGTTGAATCTTGAATTTATGTAGAATAAATTTATTGAGTACTCCCTTTGTTTCACAAAATTTGGTGCTATTTCCTTATTAATCTGTTTAAAAAAGATTGACACTTTTCAATATTTCTTTAATGAGAAGCATTTGTAGCCACACAATTGATATGACAAGTTTTAGACCACAAGTTTTAAAAGTTACACAAATGCTATGGCTTATTTAAGACCACATATCTCAAAAGTCTTCTCTTCTTTATTAAAATTTATGCCAAATCAAATTAAGAGAAACTTTTTAAAATTGAGGGAATATTTTTTTAATCAAAAGCTGCCACCGTGGCGAGAGTGTTAGAATATTGTATTTTAATATTAAAATAAAAATGCCATGATATTTTCTGAACTACCCCATGATCTTGGAAATTGCCATAACTCTCCATTACTTCGTGACGTAGAAAATGGCTATAACTCTTTTGTATCTATTCTTTCATATTTTATCACTAATGACACACTAATTCTTTCATTATTTCATGTTCTCCGTGATTTCATAACTTATTATCCTACTTTCTTCTAATTTAATCCAAGAAAGAATTTCTTCACCTACAAATAAGAGTCTTTCTTCCATAATGTGGTGTGTAAGAAGAAGAAGAAGAAGAGAGTTTACTTTTGTTGAAGGAATGTGTTAATCTTGGTAGAGTTTTGGACTCAACAACTTGTCTAGAGTTTGTGGAGTCATACGGTGTGATCAAGTTGTTGTATCATAGGGGAGATAAGTCAAGAAAATTACTGCTAGACCAGTGAAGATTTTACTGCAGCGAGTTTGAATCTCCTTAAAGAGAGCAAAATTTGCACGCCTCAATCTAAAGATATTTTATTTTTCAGCTATAATTGTATTTTTCACAATAATTTTAAGGAGATTCAGATGGCTACAGTTGAAAAATCTGCGAATAATAAGGTAGGAGATCTCAACAAACCATTTTGTTTCAATGGTACTCATTACAAGAGATAAAAGGGTAAAATAATTTTTTTATTTAAGTCTTCTCAATGTTTCATATGTTTTAATTGATAAGAACCCAAGCAAAGAGAACAATTCCTCCATGCATGATAATGAGCTCATTGCCGTTCAAGAGAATGGTTGAAAAATACAATGATATACATACAAATGTAGGTACTATTTTTTTAATTGTCTATCTGATAATTTTTATGATTATTAGGATAGAACTTACTCTACTGCAAAAAAAATTTGAAAAGCGTTGTAGAGTAAGTATGATACCGAGGAGGCATGTGCGAAAAAATATGCTACTTGCAGATTATTTTTCGTTTTTCAAATGGTGGACAAAAATCAGTAGTAGAGCAAGCTCAAGATTTCATAATGATTGTTAGAGAGCTAAGTTCCGAGGATATCAAAATTGGAGACAATCTTATTACTTATGACATAATAGATAAACTTTCACCTCATGTAAGGAACTTCAAAAAACTATACGCCACAAACAAAAGAAAACTTTACTTGACACATTGATAATGCGGATCACATAGAAGAAAAAGCAAGAGGCCAAGATGCACTTTTACAACCCGAAGAGAATACATTGTAACCCGTCACTAGGAAGGTAAATTTAGTTACTTCAAATTATTACTCCTGCAACTCTTAAAAATAGTTCTTTGAAGCCGAAGAAGAAAACTTTTAAGAAATATTATGGTAGACCTTCAAAAAGGAATAATGGTGCAAATAACCAAGCACATAATCAACAGGTTCAAATTGCGAGATCATGCTTTGTCCGTGTCATGCCCAAAAACCGAGGAGCGCGACCGGCGCTCAACCGAGTGAACCCGACTGAGCAAGCCTGTTATATTTCATTCTCATTAACAACATCATTCAATATTTTCAAAAAAGTACGAGTTTATAGATTTAATGAAAAATATGTTGCCAAATACCAACATCAAATACCACCCACAACCTGTCTACGAAGCCTCTAAATACAACTGAAGAGTAATATGGAAATGCCGGCAACAAGGCCCCGGCTATACCTCAACCACAAAGTACATGAAAAACAAAAGATACATGACCCCGAAATGAAGTGGGGCTCACCAAATCGGCTGAAAGGAGTGTACTGCTATCACTGATCAATGCCACCTGCTGTAGAACCACCTGCATCCATTAAATATGCAGCGCCCCCGAAAAAAGGGACGTTAGTACTGTCGAATAGCAGTAGTATGTATAGCTAAAAATCCTCTTTCAAAATAGAATGCCCATATGATCTATACGTGGAACACATAATACAATATAATTAAAATAACCTGTACAAATAAGGACAACAAAAGGGGCACCTATTGTCAGCATTAATGATGTGTCTCATTAGACCGTCCTTAGTGTTCACATATCATATTATACCCTTATGCGTTTCATAGACCGTCCATAGTGTTTATTCATACCGTACATCTATACCTCTTATACACAATGCACCTATGCATTTCATAGACCGTTCACGGAATTTCATATCGCAATGGATTTCATAACACAATGTACCTATGCATTCATAGACCGTCCACAGGATTTCATATCGCAATGTACCTATGCGTTCATAGACCGTCCATAGGATTTCATGTGATGACCCAAAATATCATCTTTAAATTTAATAAGTAATTCTGTATTCTAAGACCTCGAAAATTACCATTTATCATTCCTCGACTTACGTGCGTAGTCCGTAAAATTTTCCGGAAAGTTTTCATGTGAAAAATAAATTAAAATTTGAAATAGAGCTTTAAAATTCAAGTGAGTTGACTTTAATCAACATTTTTAGCAAACAGATCCGTATCAGTATTTCGATAGTTCCGGTAACTCCGTATCATGATTTGGGACTTGGGCGTATGCCCAGAATTTAATTTAGAGGTCCCTAACTCAAGTTATGACCATTTAACGGAACTAGCAATTTAAAGGCTAAAAATTCCAAGTTTAACCACGGGGTTGACTTTTTGATATCGGAGCCGGAATCCGATTCTGAAAATTTGAACAGCTTCGTTATGTCGTTTATGACTTGTGTGCCAAATTTGACGTCATTCCGGATTTATTTAATATGTTTTGGCACGAGATTTGGAAATTTAAAAGTTTAAAACTCAAAGTTTGAATCGGGGTGTGAATTATAATTTTAGCTTTTTTTGACATGATACGAGACCCCGAGTAAGTCCGTATTATATTATTGGACTTGTTGGTATATTCGTACGGGGTCCCAGTACCCCAAGACTGAAACAGATTGAAATCGGATTAAGAATTGGACTTAAGCAAAATCTATATTTCTGCCATCTGTTATAATCGCACGTGCGGATTTTTGACCGCAGGTGCGAGCTCGCAGAAGCGAGCATTCGATCGTAGATGCGCCCGGGCGTGGCTGGGCAAAAGACCACAGGTGCGAAAATCTGCACGCACCAGTGCGTTCGCTGAAGCGGACAACTTCTCGCAGAAGCGCGTCCGCAGATGCACGCAAAGTTCGCAGATGCGGACATACGCTGACAGCCCCTTTTTCGCAGATGCGAGCTCGCATGTGCGAGCCCAGGCACCGCAGGTGCGGAAATGCCTGGGCAGTGTATATATCGAAGAGTCCGACATTTTTACTCATTTTGGTCATTTTGAGCTCGGTTAAGACGAAATTTTGGGCGATTTTCACGGAAAATATTGGGGTAAGTTCCTTATCCTATATTGATTATATTTCATAATTTCATACTCATTTATATCATGAATCCGTGAATCTATGGAAGAAAAATCAGATTTTTATAAAATCTTCCAAAAATAAAAATTTAAGATTTGAAGGTCCATTTGATATCGGAATTCGACAAATTTGGTATGGTTGAACTCGTATCGGAACGGGTATTCGAATTTCGCGAGTTTTTTTGGGATTTGAGACGTGGGTCCCACTACCGAATATTTTAATGAATTTCGAATTTTTATCCGAAAAATTTATAAATTCATATGGAATTAATTCCTATGTTTCGTATTGAATATATCGAATTGTTTGTGAATAGTTTTGAAGCTTTCAGAGGTAAATTTAAAAGGAAAAGTTGTGGTTGAATAATTGATTGGAATTTGCAAAGCGAGGTAAGTGTCGATGTTAATCTTGACTTGAGGGAATAAAACCCTTAAATTATTTGTTATGTGAATTGCATGTAATCGACGTATAGGCGAGGTGACGAGTGTCTATACGTCGTCAAATTAATTGTTTGCCTGCTTACTTGAAAAATCATAAATTATTTTTTATCATAAATTAATTACTATAATAATTGTTTCTCTCTTATTCTTTGTCAAAATATTAATTCTTGAATTCCTACATTAATTGTTACATGCTATTTGAATTATGTGTTTTAATTGTTATTTGACATTTAGCATATCAAATATTAAACTGCCTATTTTCTCCCTGATTTCTATAATAAATTATTAATTGTCATTATTTATTTCATAATTAAACTATAATTATTGTATGCTTGTTGTCTTATATTTTTATATTAATTTTTGCATTTATTGGGGAATTTCTTCTATAAGAATTGATTGAAATGGAAATATTGGAGGATCGGGTTGCACGCCGCAACAAACTTATTAAAAGTTAATATTGGAGGATCGGGTTGCACGCCGCAACAGACTTGTTAAAAAGTTAATATTGGAGGATCGGGTTGCACGCCGCAATAGACTTATTAAAAGTTAATATTGGAGGATCGGGTTGCACGCCGCAACAGACTTGTTAAAAAGTTAATATTGGAGGATCGGGTTACACGCTGCAACAGACTTATTAAAAGTCAATATTGGTGGATCGGATTGTACGCTGCAACAGAATTGGTTGAAATAATAATGGATTATGACTGCTGGGTTGGTTTCAATTATTATAAATGAGTTACCTAATTTATTTATATTATTTGTTGTTATTATTAATATTGCGTACAAGTTAATGTAAGTGAATCGCCTTAGTCTCGTCACTACTTTGTCGAGGTTAGGCTCAGCACTTACCAGTACATGAAGTCGGTTGTACTGATACTACACTGCACTTCTTGTGCAGAATTTGGAGTTGGTCCCAGCGGCGTACCATAGACTTGCTCAGATTTCAGCTACCAGAGGAGACTTGAGGTATAACTGCATGGCGTCCGCAGTTCTGAAGTTCCCGTCTATTGTACTTTAGCTGTGTGTTTATTTCCAGACAGCTTTATTTTATTCAGACCTTTATTTATATTTATTCTAGAAGCTCGTGCACTTGTGACACCAATTTTGCGATGGAATTTAGACACCGTCGTTATTATGGATTATTTCAAAATTGCTTCCGCATTTGCTTCCTTGTTATCAATAAATTTAAAATTGTTTTAAAAATGGATAATATTATTCTAACATTGGCTTGCCTAACAAGTGAAATGTTAGGCGCCATCACGGTCCGAAGGTGGGAATTTCGGGTCGTGACATTTCATAACACAATATACCTATGCATTTCATAGACCGTCCATAGGGTTTCATAACACAATGTACCTCATAACACAATGTGCCTATGCGTTTCATATACCGTCCACAGGATTTCATAACACAATATATCTATGCATTTCATAGACCGTCTATAGGGTTTCATAATACAATATACCTATGCGTTTCATAGACCGTCCATAGGGTTTCATAACACATTGGAAGCAAAAGTACAAATACGTACATCTCATAACCTTTTTACACCACATATCACCTAATCCGTACTTTCAAACACTTACAATATTATTATTTTATTGGCTTTCTTGACCATACATATGATTATTTATTCCTGGTTCAATGGCCGTATAACATATTCCACACTTTTATTTTTTCCCTTTCATAGATCATCATCATAATTATCAACAAGTAGAATATTTCGGAAATCACAACTTTAAATTCATTAGTAATGAAGGCTTTAAACACCATCGATTTCTTTTCAATAAATGGAGTAAAATGATTGAAAATCGAAGTACAAGTTAAAATCATGTACAATTTCCACTCATGAATATGTAAGAACGCAAAACACAATGAAAATTATTTACAAAGCATAACATTAGCTAAAACAGCCACATATGGGCACCACTTGAGTTCATAAACTTTTAGCCGATTATATTGTCGAAGTCAATTTTGGAATAGTTGAGTCAAAGCTCATTTCATAATCTTTCTCATATTATTTCATTTCATTGACACCATTGGTCACAAGTATAACTTTCACTATTGGCATGTTGGCCACACTTTATATTCCCAATTTATTGATTTCACTTCCAACCATCTTTGTAGGTTATCAACAATAAGACATTCCCAATCAAGACTTTAGGTACACATATGAGCAATTAAGAGTCTTAAGAATATTGAAATTTTCTCACATAATTTGGCATACTAGCTTTCATTTGAAATACGATTTATGCCACCACATATTAACTCATGGAAACATTATGGAATTCAATTCCAAGAGAGAACGTTTAGCCAACATACCTCACTTGAACTTTCTTACACTTTAAATGTTCCGGAATTCTTAGCAACTTCAATCTATTGTAGAAATATAACAAATTAAATCAAAATTATTAAGATGATCATCGTTCGAGCTCATTTGAGTATTTTATCAAACACTAGGTGTGCATAAGGTTTCAATGTCCTTTTTTGAAGGATTCCATCATCCCACAACCCAATCTTTACCATTTTTAGCTCAACAATCTTCCTACACCCTTTGATAACACATGCATGTAAAATAAACAACTCTCATGCCCAAAAATTATCTTCCTAGTTACCCATTTTTAGAAGATTTCGAAATTAGGGTTTAGGGTGTAGAATCTTACCTCTAGGATGAAGACCTAATGAGCTTGCCTTTTTAATCTTCTAAAACTTGAGCAAGAATTGAAGAACAAATATTAGAAAATACCTTCTCACTCTAGAGTACCCTCTCTCACTCTAAAATATCAGATAATATCTCAAAAATGACCCAAAGAGTGTATTTAATGAAATAGGGTCGGGTTTTAAAAACACAATAATGGAGCTCCGGAACAAGGTATGCGATCGCATAACCGATATGCGGATCACATATCGGTCGCATAGTTGGTTATAAAATAGCCAAAAGAACTATCTGTGTATGCGGTCACTATGCGGTCACATAATGCACCGCATAACTGTTATGCGGTCGCATAGTCGACCGCATAATTTCTTCCAATTGTCCCAATTAACTGCCTCACTCTGCGGCCATTATGCAGTCCGTAGAGTGATTCTGCGGTCGCATAATGGACCGCATAAATGCACTTCTCCGCCAAAAATCTTTCTTTACTTTTCGGTATATTGTTCAACCTAAAAAGTCCGAGCCGCGAAGAATTTCTACAATCCTCAAACACGTAAACCTAGTCCGACACCATGAAATATTATTTTCTTTGCAAAATTTACCGGGCTTACCACTTAAGTACTTCAAAATTTTTTCAGGGTGTTACATTCTCCCCCGCTTAGGATCATTCGTCCTCAAATGAGGGTAAAACTCCATCATTAGCATCTTATGAAACTTAGTTTGTTTTATACCACAAACTAGCACCCCCAAATTTGACTAACTCCCTAAATTTCAAAAGAATTTCGCTAGAGTTTCCCTTGTAATTAGGCCTATCCACCTGTCAGAGAGCCCCATAAACACATCCTAACAACATATACGTATTCCAACGACGTATCATAATACAAAACAACACCAAATATGGTCTCATAAGCAATATATATTACCAAAACTAAACACCCTTAACATCAAATGTACAAATCATACATAATTCATAGAAAGCAACTCTTAGAATACTTTGTAAATACATAGATATTCAAACAGGTAAGGATACTTTTCTTTATTTCTTCCTTAGTTTCCCAAGTAGTCTCTTCAACCTGTTGGTTTCGCCATAGCACTTGACGGAGGCAATCTTAACTTCCGGACTTATCTCACAAGGATAGCAAATAGTCTCTCCTCATAATCCAATTATCCATTAAATCCACCTTCTTACACATAGACAGATGAAACACCGGGTAAACGGAGGTCAATAATAGGGAAACATCATTCTCATAGTTTGGCCTATTTTCTTCAAGACTTCATAAGACCTAGTGTGATTACACATACTTTACCTCTATTAACAATTCACAAAGCATCCTCACGGAGGACATATTGAGAATAACCTGTTCACTTTCTTCAAATCTAAATTTCCATTCCAAACACCCAAAGTAAACCTTTGGCAACCTCCAACAATTACTTTAAGATGTGCTAGCTTGAATATTACCATAAACTTCCTATCCAATATATTTGATCACGAGATAATGCTTTTTCTTTGACATGTTTGAGCCTCAAACCCCCACTGGTTTCTATAAATATGAACAACAAGGTTCGAAATTGGCTAAAATTATTCAAAAATCCATCAAGGTACTAAGCACGGTATTTCAAGAGGTTATATCCTAAGAGACATGAAGGTTACTACTAATAGTGCTGACATTGTTAATCATTGTGATGGCATCATTGATTCAACACATGAGGCATAGAGTTGCCTAGTAGGCATTGATAATGTAGGGACCATGTTCATGATTATGAGATTTAAATAAATGAGTCATTTTAGACATGTGGCATATGAGAGGTATAATTGGAAGGGTAAAGATATTAGCATCAGTTATTCTTAGAAAGCTATGAGTCATGAAGAGGACAACAACAATTGTTTCATTCCATACGTGCCTTGTTTGGCAATAGTAGGCCTCAAAGAGAGGTAACACTTATGTGATACCAGTCGCCTCCTGGAGTGTAGGAAAAAATCATTTTAACTCGAAATGAGAATATTCCAACACCCTGAATGTGATATGGGTTTCAAAATACATGAAGTTGCATTATGCTCTTAACAGTAACTAGCAAAAAGGAATCTCTGCCACAAGCCTACGAGGATGAAAAAGAAGTTGAGCACTTGTGATATTATTATCATTCTGACAGCTTAGCCCTTCACAATAGTTGATCCTATATGAGAGGACTAGAGATACGACAAATCTGTCTTTCAATTCAACATGCTCATGATATGTGTTAGAATTTGAAACATTCACGAGTGAAACCACATAGCTAGGATATACTAATATTGGGGTTGAGGGACTTACTTGCTGTCCCTTGACTGTTGGGGCAGTGCCTTAGCTGGTGGCACTTGACTCCGCACCCGAAACATTCATCCGTGCCACGTCGGCACACCCCCAAATGACGCCTCCCACACTGGGGATATGGGAGCCTTTGCTGCAGCTGAGAATCCCTATTTGACTGGACTTGCTGATTAGACCCATGGTTGCCTTGCTTACTATTGCCTCACCGCTGCTGATCAGGCCCTGATGGTAGTGATCTAGCTGAAGACTGAGCAATTGACTGCGCGGGTCTGGATGACACTCTTCTATGTAATGCCGCTCCACCATTACCCCCACTGTATGAGCCACTAAGATTGCCCGTGGATCGGGTCTTTTTCTTATTATCTAGCTCTCTCTTTCTTTTTAACTTTCGATCCTCTATAGCTTGAGCAAACTCCACCATTTTTCCATAATTCATATCAGAATTTAAGGCAGCCGTAGCGGCCTCATTAATTACCAAGGGACTATGTCCTTGCACAAACCAGCACACTCTAGCCTCCATAGTGGGCAACATGTAAATAGCATACTTGGACAGGTGCACAAATTTCATATGGTACTCCCATACACTCAGGCTACCTTGCCTCAGGCTCTCAAACTCAGCAGCATGAGCCACCTTAGTTTCAGCAGGCAAGAAGTGGTCAATGAAAGCATTGGTAAACTCACTCCACCTTGCCAGAGGGCTCCCTTATTTACGGGACTCCTCCCATAGTTCAAACCAAGAATACGCCACCTCTTTCAGGCGGTAGGAGGCCAATTCCACTGCCTCTGTTTCAGTAGCATGCATAACTCTGAGAGTCTTGTGCATCTCATCCATGAAATCCTGGGGATCTTCCTCAGGATTAGTACCCGTAAACACTGGAGGATCTAACTGAAGAAACTTGTTCACTCTGGAACTAGCAGATTCCCCTGGTTGACTGGAAGGAGTAGGCCCAACACTCGATCTCTAGGCCTGAGAAGCCACTGTCTGTGCCAATATCTGTATGGCTCCCCTAACATCAACATCAGAAACACCAGAATCAAAAGCTGGAGCTGGATGTGGAACTGGAATACCAGTCGGAGGGACCGTTGCACCCTCAGTAGGTGTAGGGACAGGTGCAGTCTGATCGATTATGGTAGAATCAGGGAGTGTAGTAACTAGAGGAATATCGTCACTCCTTGGGTGCTCACCCGCATCATTGAATATAGAATCAGCTGCCACTCCTAGGGTGACATTGGCCCTTTGGCCAGTTCTTGCATTCTTCTTAGGCGCCATATACTGAAAGTTAGAGTAAAGCACCAGTTAACAGAGGAACAATCTTACAATCAACTTTATCGCACGATCAAGGACATGAAAGAAGGGTATTATTCCTAAATGCCATGTAACATCCTAATTATAGATGTGGTCGACAACACACCGATAATAAGGACTCTACTAGACACGGCTCCGAGACATCCTAGGACACTTTAAAACCTTAGGCTCTGATACCAAGTTTATCACGCCCCAAAACCGAGGAGCACGACCGGCGCTCAACCGACTGAGCAAGCCTGTTATTTTTCATTCTCATTAACAGCATCATTCAATATTTCCAAAATAGTACGAGTTTATAGATTTAATGAAAAATATGTTGCCAAATACCAACATCAAATACCACCCACAATCTATCTACGGAGCCTCTAAGTACAACTGAAGAGTAATACGGAAATACCGGCAACAAGGCCCCGGTTATACCTCAACCACAAAGTACATGAGAAACAAAAGATACAAGACCCCAAAATAAAGTGGGACTCACCAAATAGGCTTAAAGGAGTGTACTGCTATCACTGATCAATTTCACCTGCTGTAGAACCACTTGCATCCATTAAAGATGCAGCGCCCCCGGCAAAAGGGACGTTAGAACTGTCGAATAACACTAGTATGTATAGCTAGAAATCCTCTTTCAAAATAGAATGCCCACATGATCTATACGTGGAACACATAATACAATGTAATTGAAATAACCTGTACAAACAAGGACAACAAAAGGGGCACCTATTGTCTGCATTAATGATATGTCTCATTAGACCGTCCTTAGTGTTCACATATCATATTATACACTTATGCGTTTTATAGACCGTCCATAGTATTTATTCATACCGTACATCTATACCTCCTATACACAATGCACCTATGCATTTCATAGACCATCCACAAAATTTCATATCGCAATGGATTTCATAACACAATGTACCTATGCGTTCATAGACCATCCACAGGATTTCATATCGTAATGTACATATGCATTCATAGACCTTCCACGGGATTTCATAACACAATATACCTATGCGTTTCATAGACCGTCCATAGGGTTTCATAACACAATGTACCTCATAACACAATGTGCCTATGCGTTTCATAGACCGTCCACAGGATTTCATAACACAATATATCTATGCGTTTCATAGACCATCCATAGAATTTCATAACACAATATACCTATGCGTTTCATAGACTGTCCAAAGGGTTTCATAACACAATATACCTATGCGTTTCATAGACCGTCCATAGGGTTTCATAACACAATATACCTATGCATTTCATAGACCGTCCATAGGGTTTCATAACATATTGAAAACAAAAGTACAAATACGTACATCTCATAACCTTTCACACCACATATTACCTAATCCGTACTTTCAAATACTTACAACATTATTTAATCATTGGCTCTCTTGACCATACATATGATTCTTTATTCCTGGTTCAATGGCCGTATTTCATGTTCCACACTTTTATTTCTTCCCTTTCATAGATCATCATCATAATTATCAACAAGTAGAATATTACGGAAATCACAACTTTAAATTCATTAGTAATGAAGACTTTAAACACCATCGATTTCTTTCCAATAAATGGAGTAAAATGATTGGCAATCGAAGTACAAGTTAAAATCATACACAATTTCCACTCACAAATATGTAAGAACGCAAAACACATTGAAAATTACTTACAAAGCATAGCATTAGCTAAAACAGCCACATATGGGCATCGCTTGAGTTCATAAACTGTTAGCCAATTATATTGTCGAAGTCAATTTTGGAATAGTTGAGTCAAAACTCATTTCATAATCTTTCTCACATTATTTCATTTCATTGGCACCATTGTTCACAAGTATAACTTTCATTATTGGCATGTTGGCCACACTTTATATTCCCAATTTATTGATTTCACTTCCAACCATCTTTATAGGTTATCAACAATAAGACATTCCCAATCAAGACTTTAGGTACACATATGAGTAATTAAGAGTCTTAAGAATATTGAGATTTTCTCACACAATTTGGCATACTAGCTTTCATTTGAAATACGATTCAAGCCACCACATTTTAATACGCAACCCATACTTTGAAACTCACGAAAACATTATGGAATTAAATTTCAAGAGAGAAAGTTTAGCCAACATACCTCACTTGAGCTTCCTTACACTTTAAATATTTCGGAATTCTTAGCAACTTCAATCTATTGTAGAAATATAACAAATTGAATCAAAATTAGGAAGATGATCATGGTTCTAGCTCATTTGAGCATTTTATCAAACACTAGGTGTGTATAAGGTTTCAATGTCCTTTTTATGAAGGATTACATCATCCCACAACCCAATCTTTACCATTTTTAGCTCAACAATTTTCCTACACCCTTTGATAACACATGCATGTAAAATAAATAACTTTCATGCCCAAAAATTATCTTGCTAGTTACCCATTTTTAGGAGATTTCAAAATTAGGGTTTAGGGTGTAGAATCTTACCTCTAGGATGAAGACCTAGTGAGCTTGCCTTTTTAATCTTCCAAAACTTGAGCAAGAATTGAAGAACAAATATTAGAAAACACCTTCTCACTCTAGGGCACCCTCTCTCACTCTAAAATGTCAGATAATATCTCAAAAATGACCCAAAGAGTGTATTTAATGAAATAGGGTCGGGTTTTAAAAACCCAATAATGGAGCTCCGGAACAAGGTATGCGATCGCATAACCGATATGCGGATCACATATCGGTCGCATAGTTGGTTACAAAATAGCCAAAAGAACTATCTGTGTATGCGGTCACTATGCGGTCCGCATAACCGTTATGCGGTCACATAATGCACCACATAACTGTTATGCGGTCGCATAGTCGATCACATAATTACTTTCAATTGGCCCAATTAACTGCCTCACTCTGCGGCCATTATGCGGTCCGCAGAGTGATTCTGCAGTCGCGTAATGGACCCCAGAAATGTACTTTCCGCCAAAATTATTTCTTTACTTTCCGGTGCAATTTTTAACCCAAAAAGTTCGAGCCGCGAAGAATTTCTACATTACTCAAATACGTAAACCTAGTCCGACACCATGAAACATTATTTTCTTTGCAAAATTTATCTGACTTACCACTTAAGTACTTCGAAATTCTTTCGGGGTGTTACAGTCCGTGGTAAAAGTTACTGTTGGTTTTTATAATTTTAGAATTGTAGTCCTACACCCACTGCAACATTTTATGCCTTTAGCCACCTTCAAAAAGTGTGACCTAAACTATCAGAAAGTGTGGCATTTGATCATAGGCCACACTTTTTGACTTTAGGCAACGCTTTTCTGGAGGTGATCTAAACTAGCGTAACCTTTTTCTTAAGGCCACGCTTTTCAAGTTTTGCTTTAAAAGTCACGCTTCAAAAGCGTGGCCTATATGATACAAAGGCCATGCTTTTGGTACCTCATAAGGCAACGATTTTCTTTTTCTAAAGCTGCATGTTTGAAACGTGGCCTTTCTTATCTTATATGCCATATTTTTGAAGTGTGGAAATTGTTTTCGGCGATGAAAAAAATTATAGATATTTATATGAGCCACAATTTTTGATTTATTAGTGACTTTTTTTTACTCCCTATAATCACATTTATTTCAAGCATATGCATTATTATCTTATTTCAATGGTCTCAAGTGCTAAATTAGCTAATAAATCACTTAAAATAATAATTCATATGCATATATTTGCAATAAACTTTTAAAAATAAACATATTTCTTGTATTACATGTACTAATAAAGCAATATTTCAAGATGTGTACTAGCAATAAACTACAAATCGAATACATTCAAACATCACAATTGTTCAAAAGGTCTTCAATATTCACTTTAATAGATCAAATTGACTTACGGCCACTATTTCAAGTTACATCACTCAAATTACATCACCCGTATTTTCCTACACATTCAAAATAAAATTAAATTAGAAATAATATATAGTATATATTCATAGAGTATCATGAATATACAAGACCATGGATTGAAAGAAGTTGACTAACTAGCATAGGCTTCCATTGGTTCTGTTACAATTGAACAAATAGTGCACAACTTTTGTAACAATTGGATCAGATAACTAATGCTCAATTATTAGCCCTTTAACATCTGTTAGCTGCTCCAGATGTGAAAGGAAAAGAAGATACTTTCAATCAGGTGTATTTTTATATTGTCATCAACACTTCCTTTCGTGCTTGTGTGAGAAATACATATCAGAAAACAAAAGGAAGAAAAGAAAGATGCTTTCAAATTTCTACAAGTCATGTCCATTACAGAAAGATAAATATACGTTCTTACTTTACGTGATGAGTTATCTCGTCATTTCGACCAATTCAATTTGACCACTTGCCCATCCCAGCATTAGTTGATAGTAATACTACTCTATGCTCTCTTAACATTTTCCCCTTAGTTACTCATTCTTTCAGTATTTTAAACTATATTATAGACTCCATTTTTTATAAGAATATATTATAGACACTTCTCTACAGAATTCTAAACAACTGGTGTCTAACCCTCTATGCAAACAAGAAAAATGATCAAGTTTGGCGTCGTACTGTCTAAAATTTATCTAAAATGAGTGTAGTGTGTCATGGTAGCTCCAGAAAATAACCTGAATTAATGAAAAGAAATAACTTTTTCAAGATTTGGACATAAGTTGAACCAGAGGAATGTAGAAGATTTTCGCCTCTCATAGCCCCGTTCACCACTCTCATGGACCGAAAAAGGTAGGTTTGTCACGACCCTAATTTCCCACCTTATGATATCGTGATGGCACCTAATATTTACGGTTAGGTAAGCCTAACACATACTGATTATTAAAGGGGATTCAACTAACTTAACTGAAATACGTTAAATAATATCTGAAATAGCTGAACCAATATTAGTCATACAATCCCAAAACCGGTGGTACGAGTCATAAGCCTTTTTAAGAGTAACTATAAATAACGAGTACATCAATGTTCCGGAATAATAATAATAATAAAAAAAAATACAACAGAAGGTGACTTCGGAGCCTGTGGACATCGAGAAGGTATACCTTGAAGTCTCCAGCAGCGCAGATATAAGTCTCAAACCAACTCGATCATAAGTACTTGAATCCACACAAAAATATGCAGAAGTGTAGCATGAGTACACCACAACGGTACCTAGTAAGTATCAAGCCTAACCTCGGTAGAGTAGTTAAGAGGCTAGGTCAAAACACCTACCAGACATGCAACATGTGCAGGATATAATATAAAGCTAACAATGGAAAGAATTTCAATGTAAGACCAACAACAGGAAGATCACAAATTTACAATCAACAGTGAAACAATAGAAGCACGAATGACAACAAGAAATGATAAGGTAATAAAGAAACAACATAGCTAGAACACAGACGAAATATGAATGAATTCGAGTAATGTGAATCAATGGCGTAAGACTACTTCACCAAGCGGGTTGAAGCAATACCAATAGCCTTAAGATTGGAAAGTCACTCAATCATTCGAATCATTCCAAATGCACGAATTACAACAAGCATTACTCAAGCTATCACTCCTCATAATCCCAAATCATAAGTCACCACTTCCAAATCTTACATATATGACACCTTGTGCCCATATTTTCCAAATCACTTTCGCACGACAAACTCCACGTGCTACCATGCACATAGTATCCGCATCAAATACTAATAAAAATGTTCAAGAGATCTATTCATGTACAATAAAGCATAATAACAGTTTTGAGTAAAGTAGAAAATCAATGAAAAAATAAGTTTCTATTTAGGAACCAAATACGGTGAAATAGAGTACAATTTAGACAAGATAGGGTATCAAATGAGTTTACTTTAGAAGCTATTTGGGTAAGGAAAATATATTTTTCAAATAAAATAAAGCATCGGATAATCACCAAATTAAATCTAGAATTTATTAAAATAAGACGTACTAATGATTTTTAAATAAAGTAAAAACGTCAGATAGGATAAGGAGTTTAATTCGAGAAATCAATTAAAGTAAAATATGACAGCTACCAAGAATAGTAAAGTATCAAATGAAACGACGAGTTTTAACTTAAGAGTCACATAAGATAAGCATGCTCCTAATTCTTCCATTTAAAACCGTTATGTTATCTACAACTCAACGGGGTAGGAGATAATGACCTCGTGTAGTAAAATCATCTTGAAAATTATTTCAGCAAGTAACCACGGGAGCACAGATTGATGCATTTAAGTAATACAACAATTCACGTAGGATGCATGACTCACACAAGACATAACATCAACAACAACTACAATCCGTTGCATCGCGCAACCCGATCCCACCGTATCATCATTTATTAAAATCGTAATCCTCCCTTATTTCACCCGTTGTAGTGCACAACCCGATCCCACAGTATCATTATTTATTAAAATCATAATCCTCCCTTATTTCACCCATTACGGCGCACAACCTGATCCCACTGTACACACAAAAACCTCCCTTATTTTACCATATCAATATCAAGAATCACATATAAAATGTGTTGCGGTGCGCATCCCAATCCCATCGAATTATTATTTATCAATATCACAATCCTCCCTTATTTCACCCATTGCGGTGTGCAACCCAATCCTCAAACAATTTAAACTAACAACAACAATTCAATAACTCAATTTAGAAGAATTTCTACAATCAAAGGGTACGAGTATACATCAAAAAAGGAACCACATAACAATTAAGGAATGCAACAAATATCACAAAAATACTAGGATAAGTGAAGCATGTGACAACTAAGGTGTGCAAGTACAACAGTTAAGGCATATAGCAAATAAGCACGGAGTAATGGAAAGGAGTCAACAATTAAGAGGTAACAAGACAATACAGAAGACAATAACTTCAACTAAAGTATATAAGAGCAAAATAATAAGTAGGAGGTAGAACAAGTACTAACAACGTCAAATAAAGCATGTAAGAGTAGATTAACAATGAGAGATAACATATTATGATAATTCAATTAAAGGCATGGAAAGAGTCTAGAAAATGTTAACCGGTCAAATACCACATGTAACTCGAGTACCCACTCGTCACCTGGCGTATACGACTTTCACATAACATAAATAGTACAATCAACCCAAATCCTAAGGGGTAGTTTCCCCCCTCCTCCTCCCCCCACAAAGTTAGGCAAGATACTTACATTGGCCAAATCAATACTCAAATTAGTTGTTCCTTTACAAATTCACCTCCGCTCGGCTCAATCTAACCAAAGACAACTTAAATACATCAAACAATGCATGAGAAAATAATTTCAATTAACAAAGCTAAGATCTTTATACAATTTCAAAAAAGTCAACCTCGGGCCCGTCCAGTCAAAACCCGGGTCCAAGGGTAGGTCTTGACAATCCATAACCCCACGAGTCTATATATGTGTTTTGTTTTCAAATCCGAGTCCAATTCGACTTTCAAATCTCAAATTTTTATTTTTCAAAACTTTGGCAATAATCCCCCAAATTGTCTCTTAGATTCTCATGAATTTGATGTTAAATCTAATGTATATCATGAAATATAATAAAAATTTGATTAAACTCACTTACCCAATAGTTTGGTATGAAAACCTCTTCACAAAGTCGCCTCCTACCAAGTCTAGGGTTCAATATGATAAAATGAAGCCAAGCCTCGGAATACTCAGCTATAAACTAGTTGCAGATATAGCATTTGCGACCTGGGGTTCGCAAATGCGAACCCTCACAAAAGCGGACATTATTTCGCAAAAGCGAAGCTTGAACAACTCTGCTCCTATCGCAAATGTGATACAACATGTCGTAAATGCGAAGACATGCCATTTCAAAGGCGACTCAAATGTTCGCAAAAGCGAACTACCAATTGCCTAGTTCACCATCGCAATCACAAATCCGCAAAAGCAATAGTCGCAAATGCGACCCTCAACTCGCAAATGCGAGATCAGAACACCAATAAATTTGAACCTTCTTCCCACTCCGAAATGCGTACGAAACTTAACACGAACTCTCTCGCGCGATCAAAATACCAAAATAATGTCTAGATTCACGAATCGGACGCCAAAATGCATGAAAATCAAAATAAACTTCAAGAACTTCTAGAATTGTAACCAAGCGTTTGAACCACATCAAATCAACTCCAAATGACACCAAATTTTGCAAGAAATTTCCTAATGATGAAACAGACCTATTCTAAGTCCCGAAACCAAAATTGGAACCTAATAGAGTTAAAGTCAAACCATGGTCAAACTTAGAAAAATTCCAAACCTTTGAATTGCCAACTTCCGCCAAATGATGCCGAAACCCTCTAGAAACATCCAAATGCAAATTCGGGCATACACCCAAGTCCAAAATTACCATCTGGGCCTACCAGACCATCAAATCTCCGATCATAGGTCAAATACTCAAAAAGTCAAATTTGGTCAACTTTTTCAACTTCAAGCTTCTCAAGTGGGAGTCCTCCTTCAAAATCAATTCTGGATAACTCAACAACCAAAGGCGACCATTCACGCAAGTCATAATACACTATGTGAAACTATTCATGACCTCAAACTGCCGAACCAGACGTAATTTCTCAAAATGACCAGCCAGGTCGTTACATCCTCCCCCACTTAAACATACGTTCATCCTTAAACGTGCCAGGAATCGTTCCAAAGCAATCAAATCACTACATAAGCTCACCATACATACACCCAGGGGTACTTCCACGTGACCACAATCCATGCATGTTTGATAACGCAACTTAACTGAAGATCTCACTTCATCCTTAGTCCATAACCCAAACCTCAACATTTGAAACAAATCATAGGACCCGAATCTCGCATCGATACACTGTATAAGCCCGAACAAGCTGAATTGAGCCACAATCCCAACCTTAGGTATAATCACATGATGTTCCACATAACGCAAATGCCCGCAGCAATAACTTCCGACTACCATAGCTGTCCAATAACAATCTTGGTACCAGTAATACACTTCAAATCGAATAAAACTTTTTGACGGACCTCCGTAATGCTGCCCATGATAAAAGAACATGTAGAAACTCATAACCACCCATTAAATCAATAAGCCAAGAATATCTCTCATCCGTCAAGGCCCGTTACCCAATTCTGAACAGAAATAACATCATCTTCCAAACACTCCTCATCCTGATACGATAGTGCAAATCTTAGGTCTACAAACCTCATCTCAGCCAATACAGGCAGACAACTGACAACTCACCCCGAAACCACACAGATTCTCACACAACATAGTTCGTACACCAAACCAGCAATAACTCAGATATGCAACAAAAATTGAAGGAAAGCAAGGTACGAGGACTATCTAACAAGTACAATAGATATAACAACAATATTACAATTTTATTAACTCACCCCCAGAGGGAAAACAAAACACCAAATAAACACAAGAAAGGGAATCCCACATAACATCCGCTGCGGCGTGCAGCCCGATCCTAAATATATCAATCCACATAGGGATACCCATCGAGCCAAAGTGCTCGGGTTTACTGATCACATGAATGCCGATATCAAGCACGATAGAGTGCATAAATATAACTGTCGGAAAATGAATAGAAATAATACAACATGGAGGAAAGAAAGCACAACTAAGGTGCAATGAGAAAATCAACATCGCGAGGGACAACTTGCCCATATCGCCATAAGGCCTGAACATTATTATAACATGTGTGAGAACAATCATACAACCTCACATCCCATCATAGCATAAGAGAAAAACACATAACATAGACCAGGGGAAAAAATAATATCCATTCTGCCCGGTAACATAACCATGATATCAATTTCACAAGAGTACCCAAACCTGATCCGATATAGAATACACATTCTCATTGGGCTTTCAAATAGCCCCCAAATCAATTCCGATCATTCCCAAACAGGTAAACATACTTCCAAAAGTCCGTAGCAACCTATCCATAATATATGCCATTAGTTATCCCATTCTCAGCATTACTTTACAATCCGCAAACAAAAACAAAATAGTCTGCTTACGAGGAATTCCAGCCCCGAAACCTCACGAATACCAGAATTTCCATACCCTATCCCAACTATGCTACTCAAAATCCTGATACATCACTCACACTCCATCATCTTACAAAAGCACCCATACCGATGTTCCATACGATGTATCAAAACTCGGACCTCAGAAGCCTCAAAACCCGTTAATTACCGCACCACTAGCCAAGCATCCGCAAACAAAAACAGAAGGTGCCTTCCTAAAATACACGCTCTTCACATGCTATATCCAATAATTCCAGCATTCTATTAACTTCTGATATCCATCCAGGAGAAAACCATAATGCGTAACATATTCCTTATGCCCATAGCAGACAATCGACTCAACCCTTTGCCGACACCATCGAGAACTCTCTGAGACCCGCCCGCACATAACTGAGCCATCATGGCCGAATCTCCCCAACTCAACCGAGTCACTCAAATCGTTCAACTCAAGAGTACTACCACAAACACTGGCAGAGAATTACCACCCAAAAAGGACCAATTACTTCCATGGCTATGCTAACCCAACACCACCGAGCTGGCCCATTTCTTCGGATACTCCTCGACTTTTCTTCGGGTAACACTTCTCCTTATCAATACACAACAATCCCAAAACCAAAGCTCAATACAGAACATCCTAGCACGAACCACGTAGCCTAGACGCTCATAAACCATTGTATTTCCTCTGAAGAACCCTATAATGTCGCAGCTAAGGTACCCACGTTGAAGAGACCTTTGTGAATCTAAAATTTCTTATTTGGCCTCTATGTTATTGAAATGTAGATTCATTAATGATGCAGAAATACCACAAGTCCTAGCATTATCCGATACAAATCTCAGATCTTAAACATGTACCAATTCTAGGAACCATTCAATACCACATATATACATCTCAAGCCAAAACTGATATAACACATAACCCTGTAATATGATCGTTGATAGTGGAATCCTCCATTTGGCGCGAAGCCATAGGACACACCATCCAATGATCCACAATACTAACCTTCACAACTCGTACAACACCAATCATAACATACCTCAAGTCATCTACTAAGCGCATGTCTATCCTCGTGGATGTCAAACAAGCTTCCTCCAGTGCCTTGAATGATAATATGTACCTTTCACTAAGAAGAAATCCCATACGAACCACATAACCTCTAATACCACCAACTATTCTCAAATCAACATACACCTCGTGACCTTACCACCATCGCGATGATTAGACAACCAATTAAACCTTCCCAAGCTCGTACCTATAAACCAGATGTCAGAACCCGCTGCACCCATACGTGAACAACTGAATGATCTCTAAATACATCCGCATCCTCAGTCTGGACGACACGTTGAGACAATGTTTGAGCATCCCTGGCTCCCTCGTAGTACATCCACAACATCACGAACCTTCAATGCATAGCTGATACTGAGTGTGCAATATCATACACGAGTTGATGCAAAGGAATATAAGATATATGCTTCAAGATGACTCGATGTCGCACGATAAGGAATGAAAGAAGTGGAATTTCCTAATAGTATCATAGCCTCTCGAAGATAAGTACAGACGTCTTCGTACAGATCTGTATGACACTACTAAACTCGCTTATGACTCGTAGCACCTATAAACCTAGAGCTCTGATACTAATTTGTCACGACCCAATTTCTCACCTTAGGATATCGTGATGACACCTAGTATTTAAGACTTGGTAAGCCTAGCACATACTGATTATTAAAGGGGATTGAACTAACTTAACCATAATATGTTAAATAATATCTGAAGTAACATAGTTGAACCAATATCGGTCATACAATTCCCAAACCGGTAGTACAAGTCATAAGCCTTTCTAAGAGTAACTATAAATAACGAGTAAATAACTATTCCGAAATAATAGGAAACAATTAAAATAAAATACAACAGAAGGTGACTTTGGAGCCTGCGGACTTCAAGTAAGTATACCTTGAAGTCTCCAGTAGCGCATACATAAGTCTCAAACCAACTCGATCATAAGTACCTGGATCTATACAAAAATATGCAGAAGTGTAGCATGAGTACACCACAACTGTGCCCAGTAAGTATAAAGCCTAACCTCGGTAGAGTAGTGACGAGGCCATGTCAAGACACCTACCAGACATGCAACTTGTGCAGGATATAATATAAAGCTAACAATGGAAAGAATATCAATGTAAGACAACAACAGGAAGATCACAAATTTACAATCAACAGTGAAACAATAGAAGTACGATTAGGTAATAAAGCAACAACATAGCTAGAACACAGACGGAATATGAATAAATTCGAGTAAGGAGAATCAACGGTAACTCAATCATTCGAATCATTCCAAATGCACGAATTACAAAAAGCATTACCCGAGATACCACTCCTCGTAATCCCAAATCATAAGTCACAATTTCCAAAACATACATATATGACACCTTGTGCCCATATTTTTCAAATCACTTTAGCACGGCAAAGTCCACGTGCTACCATGTACATAGTATCCATATGAAATGCTAATAAAAATGTTCAAGAGATCTATTCATATACAATAAAGCATAATGACAGTTTTGAGTAAAGTAGGAAATCAATGAGAAAATGAGTTTCTATTTAGGAACCAAATACGGTGAAATAGGGTATAATTTATACAAGATAGGGTATCGAATGAGTTTATTTTAGAAGCTAATTGGTTAAGGAAAATATCTTTTTCAAATAAAACAGAGCATCAGATAAGTCATCGAATTAAATATAGAATTTATTAAAATAAGACGTACTCATGATCTTTAAGTAAAGTAAAAACGTCATATAGGATAAGGAGTTTAATTCGAGAAATCAATTAAAGTAAAATATGACAGCTATTAAGAATAGTAATGTATCGAATGAAAAGACGAGTTTTAACGTAAGAGTCACATAAGATAAGCATGCTCCTAATTCTTTCATTTAAAACTGTTATGTTATCTACAACTCAGCATGGTGGGATATAATGACTTCGCGTAGTAAATTCATCTTGAAAATCAATTCACAAAGTAACCACGAGAGCACAAATTGATGCATTGAAGTAATACAACGGTTCACGAAGGATTCATGACTCACACATGACATAACAACAACAACAACGACAAGTAAAATACACACAATCCGTTGCGGCGTGCAACCCGATTCCACCGTACACACAAAATCCTCTCTTATTTCACCATATCAATATCAAGAATAATATATAAAATCCGTTATGGTGCGCAACTCGATTCTACCGTATTATCATTTATCAATATCACAATCCTCCCTTATTTTCACCCGTTGCGGCGTGCAACCCGATCCATAAATAATTTAAATTAACAACAATAATTTAATAACTCAATTTATAAGAATTTTTACAATCAAAGGGTACGAGTACATGACAATAAAGGAACCACGTAACAATCAAGGAATGCAACAAATATCACAAAAATACCAGGACAAGTGAAGCACGTGACAACTAAGGTGTGAAAGTACAACAGTTAAGGCAAGTAGCAAATAAGCACAGAGTCATGAAAAGGACTCAAAAATTAAGAGGTAACAAGATAATAAGGAAGGCAATAACTTCAACTAAAGCGTATAAGAGCAAAATAACAAGTAGGAGGTAGAACAAATGCTAACAACATCAAATAGAACATGTAAGAGTAGATTAAGAATGAGATATATTACATGTTATGACAATTCAATTAAAGGCATGGAAAGAGTCTAGAAAATCTAAACCTGACAAATACCACATATCGCCCGTATACGCCACACGTCACCTTGCGTATACGGATTTCACATAACACAAATAGTACAATCAATCCAAATCCTAAGGGGTAGTTTCTCCCACACAAAGTTAGGCAAGATACTTACCTCAATTTGGCCAAATCAATATTCAAATTAGCTTTTCCTTTACCAATTCACCTCCGTTCGGCTTAATCTAGCCAAAGACTTCTTAAATAAATAATGCAAGAGAAAACAATTTCAATTAACAAAGCTATGATCTTTTTACAATTTGCAAAATGTCAACAAAAGTCAACCCCGGGCTCGTCCGGTCAAAACTCGGTTCCAAGGGTAGGTCTTGACTACCCATAACCCCACGAGTCCATATATGTGTTTTGTTTCCAAATCCGAGTTCAATTCAACTCTCAAATCTCAAAAAAAAAAAAATCAAAATTTTGGAAAAAATCCTCAAATTTTCTCTTAGATTCTCATGAATTTGATGTTATATGTAATGTATAATCATGAAATATAATTAAGATTTGAATAATATCACTTACCTAATAGTTTGGTATGAAAATCTCTTCACAAAGTCACCTCCTACCGCGTCTAAGGTTCAAAATATGATAAAATTAAGCCAAGTTTCAGAATACTCAGCAATAAACCAGTTGCAAATGTCGCATTTGCAACCTGGGGTTCACAAATGTAAACCCTAGCAAAAGCGGACATTACTTCGCAAAAGCAAATATTGAACAACCCTGCTCCTATCGCAAATGCGATACAACATGTCGCAAATGTGAAGACATGGCCTTCGCAAAGGCGACCCAAATGTTCGGAAAAGCGAACTACCAACAACCCAGTTCACCATCGCATTTGCGAGGTTGGCTTCACAAATGCGAAGCCTGCCAGTCCCCAGCCTCTTCGCAAAAGCGATAACAAGTTCGCAAAAGTGGTAGTCGCAAATGGGACCCTCAACTCGCAAATGCTAGATTAGAACACCAGCAAATCTGAACCTTCTTTCAAACACTCCGAAATGCGTACAAAACTCACCCTAGCCCTCGGGGCTGCAGATCAAACACCCACACAAGTCTAAAAACATGAACTTCAAGAACTTCTAGAATTGCAATCAAGCGTCCGAACCACATCAAATCAACTCCAAATGACACCAAAATTTTCAAACAAGTTTCAAATGACGAAACAGACCTATTCTAAGCCCCGTAACAAAAATCGAACCCGATAGCCTTAAAGTCAAACCATGGTCAAACTTAGGAAAATTCTAAACCTTTAAATTGCCAACTTCCGCCAAATGATGCCAAAACCCTCTAGAAAAATCTAAATGCAAATCCGGGCATATGCCCAAGTCCAAAATCACCATCCGAACCTACTGGAACCATCAAATCTCTGATCTAAGGTCAAATACTCAAAAAGTTAAACTTAGTCAACTCTTTCAACTTCAAGCTTCTTAAGTGGGAGTCCTCCTTCATAATCAATTTCGGATAACTAAAAAACCAAAGTAGACCATGCACGCAAGTCATAATACACTATGTGAAGCTACTCATGACCTCAAAATGCCTAACCGGACGTAATTGCTCAAAACAACCAGCTGAGTCGTTATAAGGTTAGATTAGATGCACCCTGCTATATCCTGTTTTATCCAGCAAGCAATAAAATTCACCAAATCAATGAAATGCACCAGCTAGGCTTAATAAGAACGTAGCTATCCACGATAATGGACCATAACCATATACAAAAATTTAGACCAAACATTAACTGGTGGATTTTGTTCGTTTATGGGGGTGCTCTTCTCTTTGAGTTGTCAAGATGTTTCATAGTAAGCGAAGACAAAAGAGGCCGTATATTATATCTATCTAGATGTATAAGGAGAAATTTTTTACAGAGGTGAAGACTAAAATACAGTGTAGTTAATCTTAATTTGCATATAAATAGAGATCACCGTGAGTCGATATGCCATGTGATAGACTTTCTATGAGTTCAAAAGATTGGATTATGGTTTCAAGGATAGAATCAAGATATTGACTTACTATATATGCCTTACATTTTTTTTCTTTTTCCATCATTGATATGGATAACAAAATACTTCACATAAACTATAAATTTGAGCATAAAAGATACTACTAAGCAACCCTTGATTGCAGGTCAGTTTTCTCTAAATCTCAACTTCTTCGAAGTTCTTACTCTACTCATTTTCTATTTGATTTTTCTTCATATTTAAGACATGTTTTATTCAATTTTGTAGGTGTAACTTTTAGGCACCACTCTTGTTTCCACTATTATTCTCTCACTTTATTAGTTTAATTTGACAAATAAAAATGAAGAGGAGAGGATCAAGTTAGACTTGAAATTTTTTAGAATACTACAAGGTCATAAGATCAACTAGTTATTCTCATGCTAATCTTTAAGAAAACAGATGAGTTTAGTGAAAAATTCGGAGAAAGAAGTCATGGAACTGTTTACAAAGGCAAACTTTCCAAGGAAATCTATGTTGCAGTAAGAGTCCTACGTGATTCCAAGCAGGGGCGGCCGCAACTAACTAGTACCGGGTTCATCTGAACCCAGTACTTTCGGCGCCGTGTATAAATTTGTATGTAAAAATCCACTAAAATTGTTATTAATAGTAGATATGACCCATAACTAAAAAAATATAAAAATCTATAAAATTGAACCCATAGAGTTTAAATCTTGAATCTGCCTCTGATTCCAAGGCTAAGGGGGAGAATTAATCAACCACCATCATTATATATCAGGATGAAAGTTGTAGGAAAAACGTCCTGATACCACTACTGAAAGTGAGTCTCCGAGCTCAGGCCCTTGTTTTAGTGAAACAAAGAAATATGTAGTCTTTTTTTTACAATGAACTTTCAACAATGATTATACTGGAAGTTTACAATAAAAAAAATATAGTCTCTGTTATTAGAGGTTTATAAACTTCAAATAAGATCATTATGTAAGCTATAATCATAATAATAACATGAATTCTATGGAGATAGTGTAGACTATTGCCTTTTCTTAAGACGGAATACCTGAAGTTTGAATTCCCTAAGCAATTCTACCTTGAATCCTCGTGATCAATAAGCTAACTCTTCCTGAGTCTGATATCTCCAATGCCTAGATCTGCAAAAATATGCAGAAGTGTAGTATGAGTACACCACGATCGGTACCTAGTAAGTATCAAGACTAACCTCGGTGGAGTAGTGACGAGGTACAAGTCAAGACACCTACTAGTCAAAATAACATGTGCAGCATAGAAGTATAAAGCTAATAATAGAAGCAAGAATCAGTAAATGGCAATAAGAATCAACATCTGATATAAACAATAAAGTAATAAGAACACCGTGAAAGTACCAATTGAAGCCAAATAAGGAAAATAAATAACAACCAATTAATCAAGCCGTTCTAACACAAGTTTCGCAACGAATTTACTTCGATATACCTCATCTCATAATCACAAGTCACGAGTCTCAACCCATTATCATACACTCACGACACCTTCTTCACACATTCCTAATCACAACCGTACGGACAACTCACGTGCCAAAATCTCAATCCGCCCGACGTGGTCACATGCTCACTATTACAATCCGTCAGACATGGTCACAGGCTCAATATCACAATCCGCCAAGCATGATCACAAGCTCAATATCACAATTCGCCCGGCATGGTCACAGGCTAAAAATCAACATGAAAGCAGATAATACAAGATACATGGGCACGATCAATAAATGTTAAGTTTCATACTCCTGAACTAGTAGAAGTGACATGCTACGGTGTATGCTTGTGCTAGTATACTATTATAGTCCAAGTCAATAGTTAATATCAAAGACATCGAGTAGCTCATTAAAAGCAACACAACAAGTCATGTAAGGTGTATGACATACACAAGGGGAATCACACTATTACACGAATATTGTCAACATAATGCCCCAAGTCAACACACATCATCCCTGGCATTGCCACCCTTATCTCTCCGATAGCCATCCCTATCACTCCGCCCTGACAATAGCATCAGCCACCCATATTACCCCGATAGCCACCCATGTCACTTTGCCCTAACAATATCATTAGCCACCCATATCACTCCGATAGCCACCCTTATCTCTCCGCCCGGACAATAACACAGCAGTCACACGTATCACTCCGCACAATCAACAATAGTGAGATGCCACCCTTATGCCCTGCATGACAACAACAATAAGATGCCACCCTTATGCTCCGCATAACGACATCCAATCCACACAACAATTCGCATGTGCTAACATTACAACAACACGACATATTAACTCGTACTACAAGTGCCCATATGCCACAACTTTTCCAAAAGAACCAACATATTAATATTTCCACAACAAATAGCCCACAACTCAAACACAATATGTATAGAATTTCAATAACAACAAAATGAATGGGAAAGTAACTCAACAATGAACAACACCCCCTTTAATCACAACTTCAATTAAAATAGATTAATGACTTTTATTAACTTCAACTTTAATTAATTGCATAAGGATAAACTCGAAAATGAAGATATTTTTATGAAATGACAAACTTCGGATTCTAGTGTATGAAATAGGCTAACAATGAAAGAGAAGGCACGAACTAGCAACTACGTCTAATGCATGAGAATAACCCGGCAACAAAGGGTATCATGTAACAATAAATACAATTAAGAATAACTCGACAATAAAGGAAGTCACATAATGATAAAAGAGGTAACAACTCAAATAAAACATATAAGAGTAAACTTGACAAGTAAAGGATGTGACATGTAACAACAACTTTAAATAAAGCATGTGGGAGTAAACATGACAAATAAAAGCTAAAACATGTGCTAATAATTTCAAATAAATACATGAAGGAAGTCTAAGAGTCTAAATCGGTCAATTTCTATATAGAAACCCGAGTACGCACTCATCACCTCGCGTATCCAACTTTCACATGATACAAATAGCACAAACGACTCAAATCCTACAGGGTAGTTTTCCTGCCCCCCCCACAAAGTTAGGAAAGACACTTACCTCAAAGAAGCCAAATCAATTCTCTAAAATGACCTTCTCAAGTGAAATAAATCTCTGAACAGCTCAAATATAGCCAAAATAACTCAATATCATAAATAAAATCCATAGGAAACAATTCTGGATAATAAAGCTTCGATCCTTAATAATAACTAAAAAGTTAACCCAAAATGTCAATCCCGGGCCCGCATCTCGAATCCCAACAAAACTCAAAAAATCCAAACACCCATTCCGATACGAATCCAACCATACCAAAATTATTCAAATCCTCATTTTACATTTTAGAAAGTTTTTATAAAAATCCCCAATTTTTTCCAATTCAAATCACTAATTTAATGATAAAAACAAAGATGGAATCATGAAATATAATCAAATCCCGGTAAAGAACACTTACCCCAAATCACATGGTGAAGAAACTCTCCAAAATCGCCCAAAACCGAAGTATACAACTCAAGATGTAATATGAATAACCAAACCCTAGATATATATGATGATGCCCAGCGATTTCAGTATATGCAGACAAAACAGTGCATCTGTGAGCCAACTCCCGCATCTTCGGTTATCACTTACCAGACCAGCGACCACCTGTGCGAAAGCGGTCGCACCTACGACGCCGCAGAAGCGCCCACACAATCGCAAAAGTGGGATCCATCGCATCTGCGATCCACAACACGCAGATGCGACCATCTCACCTGCGATCCGCCACCCGCAGAAGCGGATCTTCCTCCCAGAGCTCAGCATCACAGAAGCGGTACAAAACACGCAGAAGCGGCCCTGCACCTGTGCTCCAAAATGCGCAGATGCGAAGCACCAGAACCAGACTTGCCCAAAAATATGGAAATGATCCGAAGCTCGTCCGAAACACCACCGAGCCCCCCAGGACGCTATCCAATCATACCAACAAGTTATATAACATAACTTGGACCTGTTCGAGGCCTCAAATCACATCAAACAACACCAAAATCATGAATCACACATCGATTCAAGCCTAATGAACTGTTGAACTTTCAACTTCTGCAACTCGCTCCGAATCATATCAAATCAACCCGAAATAACCTCAAATTTTGCATGCAAGTCCCAAATGACACTATGGAGCTATTTCAACTCCCAGAATTTCAATCCGAATGCGATATCACTAAATTCAACTCCCGGTCAAACCTCTCAACCTTCAAAACCTTCAACTTTTTAACTTTCACCAAAATGCATCAAATCAACCTACGGAACTCCAAATTCCAAATCTGGACATATGCCTAAGTCCGAAATCACCATACAAAGCTATTGGAATCATCAAAACATCATTCTGGAGTCGTCTACACAAAAGTCTAACTCTGGTCAACTCTTGCCATTTTAACTTCTAAAACAAGAATCTTTCCTCCAAATTGATCCAGAATCATTCGAAAACCAAATCCGACCACATACACAAGTCATAATGCACAATATGAAGCCACTCGAGACCTTAAGCCACCGAACGGGACGCTAATTCTCAAAATGATCGGTCGAGTCGTTACATTCTCCCACTCTTAAACAAACGTTCACCCTCGAACGCGCCAATAACCATTCCGAAGCCATAGGATCACTGAACGAACTCACCATACATATACTCACTGGTCATCCCACATCACCCGAATCAACATAAGCTTGACAAAACCATCTCAACTGAAGATTGTTCCTTTCACCCACTCCGATAAGCCTTAAAACCAAAATGTTTACCATCCGATCATTTCTCAAAGACTCGATTCCCACATAAACACATAGTATAACCCTCAACTAGCTGTAATGGCTCATGCATACACCTGCAAGTTATAACCACACGATGTAACACATCACACATATGCCCATAACAATAACTCTGACCATGATAGCTGCCCATAATCAAATCCAACACCGATAACTAATCTCATAACAACTAAAACCTTGTCCCAAAACTTCACAATGTTGAAAACGATGCAAGAAACGTGAAGATCTCAAAACATTCACCCAAATAGACAGGTCACACCCAACACTACCTGGGCATACACCTCGCAAGATAAAACCCAATAAACACAACGCGAATACGACTGAATATTGAAAGAGAAACACATGGGAGAGCTATCAAACAAGTCCGACAGACACAACTCCTTATCGGTACCATACTACGGATCCATTCCACAAGGGAGAATAAAAAAAATATAAACTAATCACAAGGATCACATCCTAATATAATTCCATCGCGGCACATAGCCTGGTTCAAACATATCAAACCATACAAAAATGCGAGGACCCCATCCTCAGCTCTGAATCACACGTGGAAACACATCACCCCAATCAAAACCTTCCACTAACTCAATTCTGAGAAACAAAATAATAACATGTAACTGCCTTCCCATACTGGTAGAGAACCTAAATCATAAATCATAACCAAACCATCCAGAAATCATATCAAAACTCATCGTAATGTGTAACAGAAAGTCCTTTCTAATTTCATAGCTCTCAATAGTGAACAAAACAAAATGATAGACACGGGCTACCCCTATGGAATCTCTCAACAGAGGTAAACACATAAACAGAGTGCAAGAATCACAGAACTCACCTACATATGAGGCAGATAGGAGGACTCACACTGATAAATAAAACTAGATCAAAATAAGACTGATGCTTCTTTATGACAAATCAAAACCGTACCTGTAACGACACCATATGGTATATCGGACTCAGCCCTACCATAGGAAGAATATCAACGGACCAGACCTCTCTCTCTCTAGGGCGCTCTCTACCCGTCTGTCCTCCACCTCTAACTGGCAGTACATGTGGAGTAGCAACTAGAATGGAGCCCATAGCCTGAGTACTCTGATGAAATCCACCACTCCCGGTTCTAGGACAAACTCGTATGATATGTCTGGTATCACCAGTCTCATAACAACTCCAGTGCAAGCGTGACTGCTAGTATTGAGTCTGTGCCGGATAATTGGAATAACCGTTGTAGGAACCCCGTGCAGGTGGTGCACTAAAAGATGATTGTCCCATATGAAGACCCTAAGGTCCCTGATGAACTGGTGCACCACAAGTAGTCTGAAGTGCGGACTAGACTGGCCGACTGCCCGAGCCTCCGCCGTGATGGGTAATAGCTGAAGAGTAGAATCCACTGAATCCTCTAGAACCTCGAGACCTCTTAGTCTCCTTATCCTCCTTCTCTACACCTCGAATGCGCTCTAACCTCCTGGCAATCTCCACAACCTGCTGAAATGGAGTATCACTCTCCAACTCCCGAGCCATGTTGAATCTAAGACCATAACTGAGCCCCTCAATAAATCTGCAAACTCGCTCTCTGACTGTAGGAACCAAGTAGGAGCATGACAAGAAAACTCACTGAACCTGATGGCATACTCCGACACCGTTATGGTTCCCTGACACAACTTCTTAAACTCTGTGCGCCATGCATCCTGAAGGGTCTAGGGAACAAATTACCTCAACAACATCTCTAAAAATTGAGTCCAAGTGAGTGGTGCTACCTCAGATAGTCTACCCTCCTCATAAACCTGCCACCACTTATACGCTGCTCCCGATAGCTGAAATGTGGTAAAAGCAACTCCGCTCACCTCCATAATACCTATGGTGCGGAGAACACAGTGACACTTCTCTATAAACCATACACATCCTCGGTAGTTATGCCACTAAAAGTAGGTGGACCATATCTCTTGAACCTCTCAAGCTTCTTCTGCTCCTCCCCTAATTCCCTTGGCCTAACCTCAGGCTGAACTGGAATAACAGGAAGTACCGGTATCACACCCGGAGTATGACAAACATAAGACTGTTGCTCTGGAGTACGGGCGGTAAGAGTCTAAACTACTCCCCTAATCTACGAAGTATCTAGTGCAACAGAGATCAATGTACCAAACATGCTCAGGAACTACGCTAAAGTCTCCTGAGGTCCGGGGGTAACAACAAGCGCCTCCAGTTCTTGTCCCCCAAACTGGATACTGGCAGCTCCTCAACTACTGCTCTGAAAGGTGCTCTAGCTGTGGCACGTGCCCCTCCTCAACCTCTACCTCAGCCCTGACCTCTTACGGCTCTAGCAGGGGTTGCGAGTGTCTGATCAGCTAATCCGATAGCGTGTGTCCTCACAATATGTGAGAGAATAGAGATACAAATTCTCAAACTTCAAAATCAACAAATCCGCACGATAGAAATAAAAAAAGTGTAATTTTCCTAATAGTTCTGTAGCCTCTCGAAGATCAGTAAAGACGTCTCCATACCGATCTGCAAGACTCTACTAAACCTGATCGTGACTCGTAGAACCTATGAACCTAGAGCTCTGATACCAACTTATCCCGACCTAAAATCCCATCTCAAGCGTCGTGATGGCACCTTGTCTTAGAGACTAAGTAAGCCGATTACTTACTAGAAGACTAGGTAATATCGAGTCATGATCTCTAGTTGAATACATGGAAAAACCTCAAAGATCGAAATGCAATACTGTTCAGATAACAAGATGACCGTACAATGAAAGGAAAGGACTCCAAGGGTCTGCGATAACCAACCAGCTCTACCTTGAATCTTGGCGATCAATAAGCTAACTCTGCCTGAGTCTGATATCTCCAATATCTGGATCTGCACAAAAATATGCAGAAGTGTAGTATGAGTGCACCACGGTTAGTACCCAGTAAGTATCAAGACGAAACTCGATGGAGTAGTAGCGAGGTATAACTCAAGACACCTACTAGTTAAAATAACTTGTGCAGTATAGTAGTATAAATCTAATAATGGAAGTAGGAATCAGTAAATGGCAACATGAATCAATATGTGATATAAACAGAAAAGTAATAAGAATATTTTGAAAGTACTAATTGAAAACAAATAACAACCAATTAATCAAGCTGTTCTAACACAAGTTTCGCAACGAATTTACTCTGAGATACATCATCGCATAATCACAAGTCACGAGTCTTAATTTAGTATTTTCAAAAACAACACTTTTTAAGTGTTCCTTAAAAAGTTTCCTAGAAGTCCCCGCTAGATTTTCCCCATGAGTGTTTCCACCAAAATTTTTAAACTATTTACCCCGCTAAAATCTACGAGTGAATTTTTTGGGGGGAAAAGTAGTAGGAGACAAATATCCATGCTTCTCTTCTTCTTTCCTCTTGTTATTTAGAAAAAATAAATTTCTAATTTCATCAGCAAGAAATCGATTCAATCAGAAAGTCAATCTGGGTTGTCTCTTCTTGTAATAACCCAATTGATTGTTTTGAGAATTACTGTCCCGTTCGGTGACTTAAGGTATCGAGTGGCTATATATTGTGTATTATGACTTTTGTGTGTGGATGGGTTCAGTTTTCGGATGATTCGGGATCGATTTGGAGGGAGGATTCTTGTTTTAGAAGCATAAATGGCAAAAGTTGACCGGAGTTTGACTTTTATATAGATGACTCCGGAATGGTGTTTTGATAATTTTAATAGTTTTGTATGGTGATTTTGGGACTTAGGCGTATGTACGAATTTAGAATTTGGAGGTCCGTAGGTAGATTTGATGCATTTTGGCGAAAGTTGAAAAATTGAAGGTTTGGAAGGTTGAGAGGTTTGACCGGAAGTTGAATTTAGTGATATCGGGCTCATATTATAATTTTGGGAGTTGAAATAGCTTCGAAGTGTCATTTGAGACCTGCATGCAAAATTTGAGGTTATTCCAAGTTGATTTGATATGATGAGGCGCGAGTTGTAAATGTTGAAAATTCATTAGTTCATTAGGCTTGAATCGATATGCGACTCGTGGTTTAGGTATTGTTTCATGTGATTTGAGGCCCCAAGCAGGTCTACATTATGTTATGGAACTTGTTGTTATTATTGGACAGGATCTCGAGGACACCAGTGGTGTTTCAGAAAGGTTTCAGATCATTTTCATGTTTTTGGGCAAGTCTGGTTCTGGTGCTTCGGATCTGCACATTTTGGAGCGTAGGTGCAGGGCCGATTCTCAGTGTTTTGTATCGCTTCTGCAATGTTGAGCTCCGGGTGGATGATCCGCTTCTGCGGGTGACGTATCATAGGTGTGATGGTCGCATCTGCGTGTCGTGGGTCGCAGATGTAATGGAGCCCGCTTCTACGATTGTGTGGGCGCTTCTGCTGTGTCGTAGGTGCGAACGCTTTTGCGCAAGTGCGGTCGATTGTCTGGTAAGTGAAACCGCACATGCGGGAGTTGGCTCGCAAAAGCAAGAGCGCAGATGCGTTGTTTTGTCTGTAGATGCGGAAATCGTTGGGCAGCTTCATATATATCGATGGTTTGGTCATTTTTATCACATCTTGAGTTGTAGACCTCAGTTTTGGGCGATTATGGAGAGGTTCTTCACGATTTGGATTGGGGTAAGTGTTCTTTACTCGGATTTGATTATATTTCATGATTCCATCTTTGTTTTTATCATTAAATTAGTGATTTGAATTGGAGAAAATTGGGGATTTTTGTAAAAACATTCTAATATATAAAATGAGGATTTGAAGGCCGATTTGATATTGGAATAAGATAATTTTGGTATGGTTGGACTCATATCGGAATCAGTGTTTAGATTTTGTGAGTTTTGTTGGGTTCTGAGGTGCGGGCCCAGGGTTGACTTTTTAATTTTCATTAAAGATGGAAGCTTTATTATCCAGAATTGTTTCTTATGGATTTTATTTATGATATTGAGTTATTTTGGCTAGATTTGAGCCATCCGGAGATTTGTTTCACACGAGAAGGTCATTTTTGAGTATTGATTTAGCTTGTTTGAGGTAAGTATCTTGAATAACTTTGTGGGGAATTTTGTGTGGGGGAACTACCCATTAGGATTTGAGTCGTTTGTGCTATTTGTGTCATGTGAAAGACGGGTACGCGAGGTGACGAGTGCATACTCGGGCCTATATATGGAAATTGACTGGTTTAGACTCTTAGGCTTCCTTAATGTTTTTATTTAAAATTGTTAGCATATTTTATAGCTTTTATTTGTTATGTTTACTCCCACATGCTTTATTTGAAGTTGTTTTTACATGTCATATCCTTTACTTGTCAAGTTTATTCTTATATGCTTTATTTGAGTTGTTACCTCTTTTATCATTATGTGACTTCCTTTATTGTCAAGTTATTCTTAATTGAAATTTTTGTTACATGATACCCTTTGTTGCCGGGTTATTCTCATGCATTAGACGTAGTTTCTAGTTCGTGCCATCTCTTTCATTGTTAGCCTATTTCATACACTAAAATCCAAAGTTTTCCATTTCATAAAACTACCTTCATTATCGAGTTTATCCTTAAGCAATTAATTGAATTTGAAGTTATTGAAAGGCATTAATCTATTTTAATTGATGTTGTGATTAAAGGGGGTGTTGTTCATTATTGAGTTACTTTCCCATTCATTTTGTTGTTATTGTATTCTATACCCATTGTGTTTGAGTCGTGGGCTATTTGTTGTGGAAATATTGATATTGTTGGTTCTTTTGGAAAGGTTGTGGCCTATGGGCACTTGTGGTATGAGTTGATATGTCGTGTTATTGTGATGTTAGCACATGTGATTTGTTGGGTGGATTGGTTGTTGTTATACGTAGCATAAGGGTAGAATCTCATTGTCGTTGTTATGTGGGACATAAGGGTGGAATCTCACTATTGTTGATTGTGCTGAGTGATACGGGTGGCTGTTATGTTATTGTCCAGGCGGAGCGATAAGGGTGGCTATTATGCGGAGTGATATGGGTGGCTATCAGAGTGATATGGGTGACTAATGATATTGTAAGGATGGAGTGATACGGGTGGCCATCCGAGTGATACGGGTGGCCAATACTATTGTCAAGGCGGAGAGATAAGGGTGGCAACGTCAGGGATGATGTGTGATGACCTGAGCATTATATTGACGATATTCGTGTGACAGTGTGATTCCCCTTGTGTATGTCATACACCTTACGTCACTTGTTGTGTTGCTTTCAATGAGCTACTCGATGTCTTTGATATTAACTATTGACTTGGGCTGTAATAGTATTGTCATGACCTAAACCGATGGGCCATGACGAGTATCCGAGTCCTACCTATCGAACACCCCTAAGCATACGTCCAAGATATAAACATGAAATAGGGGTAGGTCATGCAAAAAATCTATCAATAAACTGCTACGTGAGAAAACATGCACAAAAGACATATATACATACATACATACATATACATACATACACCTGTAAGTCTGCGAAATACTGTAGAGCGAGCCGACAAGGCTGCTATGGACAACTATATATCAAAATATAAGCCGACAAGACCACATAGTATCCAACTATTCATGAATTTCTACAAACCTCTAATAGAGTGTGCAAGTGTATAAAGGGATGGTATTGGGCCTCTTCATACCCACATATGTATATGAAAATATCGTACCAAAACCCAATAGCAGCTCCGGATCAAATGGAGCACACCAACTCTCGCTGAGCAATGATCCTAAGAAGGGGGACCGTTAGACTGTCTACCTGCACCTGCAGGCATGAAACGCAGGTCCCAGAAAATAGGGGCATCAGTACGAATAATGAACCGAGTATGTAAGGCATAAATATCAGTATATAAAAGACATAAAAGAAACATGGAGTAAAGGACTCAACCTGTAAGTCTGAATAGCTCTATGAATCATGAAACATTTATAATGCCATGTATATGCGTATAAATATCATATCATGCATAGGTATATGCGTACATAATATCATCAAGACACTAAGGGTATCCTATCATATCATCTTGACCTCAGTGGGCAAAATCATCAACGTATACCAACTAATCAGGTGGTGGTGCATATATAATGTCGTAACCTTTCCTCATCCTCTCTCTATATATATAATATATGCCTATATAACGTCATCTGGCCATGGGTCAATGTACATGTATAAATAATTGCAATGCATAAGAAGCAAGTCAATAAGACCTCACAGGATATCATAAGATCAATTAGCCTTAGATTAATATCACGAAATAAACTTAAACACTTATGTACTTCTAAGAACATAGGCAGCCCTAGTACTTCTAAGAATAGAGCCATTAGTGAAAGTTGCGTGTTTGCTCATTTTGTTGTATCATGTGGATCATTCCAAAAGGAAATAAGGGATAGCCTTAACATACCTTACATAAATCTATCCAATAACAATGCTAAACTCAGTTCACTGCACCTTAATCTACAACAACGACAGTCAAGCTATTGCCAAGCTACGAATGACTCTCTCATTTATATAACAAAAGTAACTTAATCTGTAACAAAACGGGCAGTATTTCCCCTTATTTTACTACTTCCTCAAGCTCACTATAGGCAAGATAATAACACAATACAATTAGCAACTCAAAAACAACTAACTATAATTTGAGTCCGTCAATACAACAAAGAGACCAAATATACCATAACACACCCAATCAACAAGTTATCATTTAACCTGAAATTGCAACGACGAGCCGCCAGCCACTATCCTACTACATATGGCATTTCTCCATGCCCTTTATCCTTTCAAACTCCAAAAATCAGCAGCACAAGAGGCCAACATGAGTGGACTACAAAACAGTCTACTATAAGTAAAATAAATTGAACTCACGACTTTCGATCACCGTCCCGTGAGTCTTAACTATTAGGAAACGAATTTATCAAACTTTCTTGAGATTTAAAAGCTTAAAAACATCAATTATGCATTTTCCTAACTATGAAGTACCTTCCAAAGCTCAAACTACAAAGAAAAAAAGAGGCGGTATATGATACTTACCTCGTAGGGAACGTTCTAATGTTATCGCTTCTTGATTTCGTACCCGAGATGTTAATCCGTTTTGAAACCCTTGTAGAAAGCTTAAGGGTAAGTTTTACGTCTTATTTGGTCTTGGTCTCTACAAAAATTAAGAAAGAGACGACATAAGGCATATATATATATATATATATATATATATATATATATATATATATATATATATCCACTTTTGAAAAGTCAAAGAGGTGCTAACTTAGCACCCTAGCATTGGCCCTTTTTCAGGCGCTTATATCATTTTGTCTGGATGTCATCTGAATAAACGGTTAAGTGTTGGAAACTACACTCCAAGACCTTCAATTGTTTATATAATATGCCCAAGAAAACTTCATATAACACACGAAATGTATTGTTCAAAAAGTTTCGTTACAAGGAAAATTCTTAGTCGGTTTTTCCGCAACTTAAACCTGATTTTTCCCAAACTTTATATTTTATATCCAAAAAGCATATTTAGTCATATTATGACTTTATACCCATTTAAATCATGATTAACAAGTCTCATATTCAGTATAAGTCACCTTGGGACACACAGGATGTAACAATCTTCCTCCATTAGAAACATTCGTCCACAAATGTTAAACTCCAGAGATCTATAGATATTTTGGCAAAGTCTCCTCTGTAACAGTACTACTACCAACCTGTCACACAAAAAACCCAACATTGCAAAGCCACGGGGCCACAATCATCAATAAAACCAATGACCTCATATGACCAATGACAGTAACTAACATAACAGTTTTGTATACGCACCTAAAGGTTGTGATGTCTCAGTAAACTCCTCCTCCGGAAGTGGAAACAAGTGAGGATACCTAGATTTCATGTCTTCTTCAGCTTCCCAAGTCATCTCATCTACATTCTTATTTCTCCAAAGTACTTTAACCTAATTTACGTCCTTAGTTCTCAATCTTTGAACTTGTCTTTCTAGTATCGCAATCAGAGCTTTCTCATATGATAGCTGCTTTGTGACCTGAACATCATCAACTGGAAAGACTCTAGATGGATCTCCGATACACTAACGTAGCATAGACACATTAAATACTAGATGTACAGACTCCAAGTTGGAAGGCAAGTCTAACTCATATGCTACCTGGCCTACTCTGCGCATAATATTTTAAGGTCCAATATACCGAGGGCTAAGATTTCCTTTCTTACTGAATCTCATAACACCTTTAATTATCTGCATAGGACTTCTAACGACTCTAACTTCTAATAGCCTTTCCCTTATAAGTTTAATCTTCTCAACTACCTGTTGTGCCAATTTTGGTCCTACTAACTTAGTTTCCCAAACATCGAATCATCTGATAGGTGACCTACACTTTCGTCTGTAAAGACCTTCGTATGGAGACATCTGAATGCTGGAATGATAGCTATTATTATATACGAACTCAATAAGCGGAAGATGATCATCCCAGCTACCTCTCGAGTATATCACATAAGCCCGTAGCATATCCTCAAGTGTATGAATAGTATGCTCAGTATGACCGTCTGTTTGGGGATGAATTGATGTACTAAGACTTACCTGAGTCCCCAATCCTTTTTAGAAGGACCTCTAGAAATTAGTTGTAAACTGAGCACCTCTATCTGAGATAATAGATATAGGGACACATGAAGTCGTACTATCCCCTTAATGTAAAGCCTTGCATAATCCTCTACTGAATACGTAGTCGTGACAAGCATAAAATGGGCTGATTTTGTAAGTCTATCAACAATTACCCATATAGAATCGAACTTAGGCTGGGTACGAGGTAAGCTTATGATGAAATCCATATTAATTACTTCCCATTTCCAAGTCGGAATCTCTTTAGCCTGCAATAATCCACCTGGTGTCTGATGCTCAATCTTAACATGTTGATAATTAGTGCACTGAGCAACAAACACTGCTATTCCTTCTTCATTTTGTCCCACCAGTATATTTCCCTGATATCATGATACATCTTCGTCGCTGCTGGATGAACAAAATAACGAGAATAGTGAGTTTCTCCCATAACCTGTCGGCGCAGCCCTGCCATATTAGGAACACATAATCAACCTCTATATCTGAGAACTCCATCTCCTGTAATCTCAAATGGTGTCTTATCCTTTTGAGGGGTTGTATCTCTGTAATGAGCTAGCACAGGATCCTCATACTGGCGTTACTTCACTTCAGTTACTAAAGAGGATTTTACTGTGTCCTTAATAGTAACTCTGATATCAACTGAATCCAGTAATTGAACTCCAAGACTAGATAGCTGATGAATCTCATGGGCTATCTCACTCTTCTCTGGCTGTAAATATGATAGGCTACCCATAGATCTACGGCTGATGGCGTCGGCTACTACATTCTTATTATCTGGATCGTATAAAATATCAACATCTTAGTCTTTTAGTAGCTCCAACCATCGCCTTTGACATAAATTCAATTCTTTTTGCTTGAAGATATACTGAAGGATCTTATGATCCGTATAGATATTAATATGAATGCCATACAAACAGTGCCTCCACAACTTTAGTGCATGAATCATCTCGACTAACTCTAAATCGTGGGTCGGGTAATTCTTCTCGTGCTTTCTTAGTTGTCTAGAAGCATAAGCGACAACCTTACCATGATGTATCAATACACAACCCAATCCAACGCCGAAGCATCATAATAGATAGCATAACCATCGGTTCCCTCTAGGAGTGTCAGAACCTTTGCTGAAGTAAATTTGTCCTTCAATGCCTGGAAACTCTGCTCACAAGCATCAATCCACTGAAACTTAGTTGCCTTCTAAATCAACTTTGTCAATGGTGCTGAGAGAGAATAAAAGCCCTCTACAAATCTCCTGTAATAACCTGTCAAACCTAGGAAGCTACGAACCTCCATCACTGTCGTGGGTCTAGGCTAAGTCTAGCATTTTGGCGCCTATTGTGGAAGTTAGCTTTTTGGAAGAAATTCATCATATTTGGGATGAAGTGTATTTCAATGTTATCGATGTCCGTTTGGGATTTCGAGTCTAAGAATAGATACGTATGGTGATTTTGGTATTGGGAGCGCGTTCGAAAATGGATTTGGAGGTCCGTAGGTCATTTTGGAGTCGTTTGGCAAAAGTTAGAAATTTGAAGGTTTTGAGAAGTTTGACCGGAAGTGCACTTTTTAATATCGAGGTCAGAATCCGATTTCGGAAGTTGGAGCAGGTCCGTAATGTCAAATGTGACTTGTGTGCAAAATTTGAGGTCAACCGTAGTTGATTTGATATGGTTCGGACGCTCGGTTGCGATTCTAGAAGTTCTTGAAGTTTAGTTGATCTTCATGCGTTTTGGCATCCGATTCGTTGTTTTAGAAGTTATTTTGATGATTTGAGCGCGTGAACAAGTTTGTGTTGTGTTTCTAGACCTGGGTGCATGATTGGTTTGGAGCACCGAGGGCTCGGGTTAGTTTCAGATTGATTCTTCATACATTTTGATTGCTGGTACTGGTATCATAGCATTTGCGATGTAATTGTCGCAAATACGACAGCCACAATTGCGAAGAAGCCATCACATTTGCGAAGTCTGGGTTACTAGGGAGAGTTCGCATTTGCGAAATTTCTGCCTTCGCATTTGCGAAATATAGGGTCGCAATTGCGACCAAAGCAGGAGGCCCTCCAGTTCGCATTTGCGATACATTGTTCGCATTTGCGAACCCCCTGTCGCAAATGCGACATCTGCAACCTGTTATGTGCTGAGAATTCCGAGACTTAGCTTCATTTGGGTATATTTTGAACCCTAGGTCGGAGAAGAGGCGATTTTGTGAAGGGATTTTCATACCAAATCTTTGGGTAAGTACCTTTAATAATTTCCCAACTACATTTCATGATTATATATATGATTTAACATCAAATTCATGAGAATCTAAAGGAAAATTTGGGAAAAATTGTAAAATCTTTCAAAAATGCAAAATGATGATTTGAAGGACACATTGGTATCGGAACTTGATAATTTTAGTATGGTTGAATTCGTACCGGAATGGGCGTTTGGATTTTGTAAATTTTATCGGGTTTCGAGGTACGGGCTCGGGGAGTTGACTTTTATTGACTTTTTAGAATTTGAATAAAAATCACACCTTTATTAATTGAAGTTGTTTTCCCTTGCATTGTGTGATGTGTTTAAGTCGTCTTTGACTAGATTGAGCCGAGCGGAGGTGAATTGGTAAAGGAAAAGATAAATTGAGTATTGAATTAGCCGAATTGAGGTAAGTGTTTTGCCTAAGTTTGTTGAGGAAATGTTTCCTCCTAATTGTCATTGTTTGCCACATACGAGGGTGATACATATATGAGGTGACGAGCGTATATGTATGTGCCAGGGTTAATCATGCTCGGGGGGTGGACTATGTTACATTTATGGTTGTAGAATTTCGTGATCTCCTGCTTCATGCCTTACTTGACTCTTAGAAACTAAGAACATAATATTAAATGATAGAAATCAAGACTTAGTTTATTATAACTTGATCAAATTTGATGGAATTCTAAGAATATATTGATGTGTCTAATTCGGTCATTTCTATGCTTAATCGTTAATACATTGCTACAGTCGATCTCCTTGGGATACTAGATTCTATACTTGTGTTGTGGATCATTTGTGAGATTGTGGAAGTATTTCAATAATACGGTTCTTGAGGGTTTATTGAATCATTTTTGGCTCAAAAAGTTGTGATTGGGATTTGTTTGGAACATCCGTTAAAATACTCTCCTTGATGTTATTTATGCTTCCTGCCTTGTTTGTCATGATATACATATGCTTGGTAAGGAAGAGTGTAAAAGCACGGAGGGTGATGCCGTACCATATTATTGAGAGTAAAAGCACGAAGGGTGATGCCGTGCCATATTAATGAGAGTAAAAGCACGAAGGGTGATGCCGTTCCATATTATTGATAGTAAAAGCACGAAGGGTAATGCCGTGCCATATCATTGTGAGTAAAAGCACGAAGGGTGACAATGTGCCACGTTATGTGAGTAAAAGCACAAAGGGTGATGCCGTGCCATTGTATTGATATTATTACGCTTTCATGTTATGGTAAGTTCATGGCACAAAGGGTGTTTCCGTGCAAGTGAGGACGAGAGACATGCATTATGTTGTGATATCTCTTTCTTGCAGATATTTTTATCTCTTTACCTGGAGTGGTTGTTATCGTGTTCATGGTTCTTATGTGATATGTTGTTACTATTTTGTCTTATCCTCTATCACCTTTGTTGTCGTGTTACCATGCCTTCTATTTACTTAAACTTGCCAATATCATGTTTACTTCCTGTTGTTATGATTGCATCCATGTCATATGTTTTGTTGCACTTAAGTGTAGGTCTTCTTCCATACTAGTCGTTCATGTCCCTACTTGCTAATTTATAAAGATCAAGTGTTCGCTTCCTTATTTGCCATATCTATTTTCATGCCTTCACCTTGCTAGTTAGTCGAAGTTACATCCCTTTTTCCTAATCGTTGTTATTACCTCTATGTTTTCTGTTCAGTCTGTTACTGATGTTCTCATGTACATTCTCGTTCTCCATAGTTAATTGCGTATTTCCTACACTATTACTTCTATTATCGGTATTTCTTTCATTTGGTTGGTACTATTTTACGCATAATTGGTGAGGATGAGATAAATGCACGAAGGGTGTTGCCGTGACGTTGGATTTGATGTCTTGAATATATTTCTCACATTATGAAAGTTTTGAGGTGACTATTGTGATTTATTGGCTTTCGCTCTAAGGAAAGGATTGGGTGAGATATTGATACCTGTTGAATTGTATTTGTTTTCTAGTACTCCGTTATTGCTTTGTATATTCGTTTCGTGTGCTCTATTCTGTTGTACTATATTATAGTTCTATTGTTTGTTGATATTACAGGTTTTATCAGTGAGCATCTTTTAACCAAAACCTCGTCACTACTTCGACGTGGTTAGACAAGATACTTACTTAGTACATAGGGTCGGTTGTACTGATACTATACTTTTGCATATTGTGTGCAGATATTGGTTGTTGTTGTTGTTGTGTTCTATGGTTGCCGGGATTAAAGATGTACTTGCGTTCCTATTGTTGCTGCCTCTTGTTCATGGTAGCCCTAGATTTATAAAAACTCTGTTTATGTACTTTTCAAACAGAAGATGTATTTACTTCATATCAGCTTGTAAATTCTATTCTTAAAAGTTCATGATTTGTACTACCAGCCCTTGTGGATGTATAAGACTTGGATAACTCCTTTGTTAAAGTGTGTTATTAAATTAATTGAAAATGGGAAAACGTTAATTGGCTTACCTAGCGGGTTGGGTTAGGTGCCATCACGACTAGTGAATTTTGGGTCGTGATAGGTGGTATTAGAAAACTAGGTTCGTAGGTTCTACGAGTTATGAGCAAGCGTCTAGTAGAGTCCTACGGATCGGTATGATGACATCCATACCTATCTTCGAGAGGCTATAGGGCATTTAGGAAAAAAATTCCTTTTTTCTTTCCTTATCGTGCGACCTTGTTTCAGCTTGAAATCTACGACTTTGACTCCTCCCAATTGCTCATATGTGATGTTGTGCACTTAGTATTCATTATGTGCCAACAATCGATGATGCTGCAGATAGATTACGATGGGCTATGGATGCTTGATTATCATCGCGATGTGTTGTCTAGCCTAAGAAGCAGATGCAGTGTTAAATCTTCTAGTCGTTCATTTGAGGTATGAGGCGGGTTCATATGTTTGGTTGGTAAGCACAGATTTGGGAAGATTGACTGTTGGCTAGGCTATTGTGATTAAGGTGGGTTCATGACAAGGTGTCGATTTGAGTATAACCGGTGGGCCATCTCCTGCATGATGAGTTTGGATCGTATGTCTCGTATGAGGTTTCCATTCAGCGAAGTGCATATGTCATCATTTCAGATCATTTAGGGAAGTTGTTTGACTATTGCAATGATGGGTAAGCGCTTGGCAGAGTCTTCGGGGTGTTCTATGATCAACATTGCATGAGTTTTTGAAGTATTCAACTAAATAGTCATGCGGGATCGGTGCGTGATATGAAGATATGGTACTTTGGGTTGCTGACGAGGTGTTGTATGGCTTCGAGCTAAGTGGTGGAGTCTGCTAATGACGATCGGATTGTAGGATCATGGTCCGTATCAGTTTTCGTACCGAGAGATTTCTTGGTTATTTCTTTGAATGGGCATATAATGCTGAAGCACGGATTGTTCGATGCGTATTAGCTGTGTATTGAAGATCAAAGTAAGATGAGTGGTTATCGAGAAGGTTTTGGCGAGTTACAGGTCTTATGTAGCCTTTAAGGACTTTTGAATTTATCTACGGGTGGGCTTGAAAACAGTAGCGAATGGTAATCGGATCTGTGGTATTTCCTTGTCAAAAAAGGTCTAGGAAATGGCTTCGGGTTCCTAGGAAGTTCCCTCAGGGCGGTCATATCAGATTGAGTTACTTTAGGGTTGGCAGTCTGCGTGACTCAGTTGAGTTAGAGGCGATTGGTTTTGATTACTCGATTATGTGTTACTGAGTTTCGAAGAATTTATCATGGTTATGACCAAGGCCGGAGTTGGTGTTTACCACACGTATAAAAGCTATATTGCGTATGGTGGTGTTCCGCTGGATTGAGTTACATGAAATATTCTCGGTTAATGAGGTGTTCAATTTGCTTATGGTTTAGTGTTGACTATGAGATTTTTGTAGTGCTGCGCGTTAGCATGTTAGGGGCGATGCGCCGTATGGGGTTGAAAAGTTAAAGGTACAAGGTTGTTGTTTAGTTTTGGAAGGAAGGATATGAGTTTTGGATGTCATGGACGATTTCAGGTGTTTAAGGTTATGCCGGCACTATCTGTTCCCACCAGGGGAGAGTTTGCCTGTTGGCAGATACATTGTGTTTTGACTTATGGGTACTCTTCCGTAAGATGACGGAGTATGAGTTTCGTGTCAGCCATCTGAGTAGCGGTGTTGAAATTGGATATGAAGATTCTGGTATTCGTGAGGTTCAAATATTGAATGTTCTCGTGGCACACTATTCCATGACTGCGAGTCGTGAAAAAAATGTTGAGGATTGGACGATTGATGGTAGGTGTTATGGAAAGGTTGCTATGGATTTTTGGAAGGTTAATTACATGTTCGGGGATGATCAGAAATTGGTTTGGGGGTTGCTTTTGAGCCTAATGAGAATGTGTATTCTATATCAGATCGGATTTGTTTGTTCTTGCGCAGTTGTTACCACATGTATATCATCGGGCGAAATGGATGTTATTCGCGCCTTGGTTTATGTTATGTGTTTCTCTCTTATACTGTGACGGCTTGTAAGGGTTACATGATTCCTCATATGCATATTGTGGTACAGTTTAGGCCTCATGGCACTATGGGCTAGGTGGCCTTCGTGATGTTGATTTGCTTATTGTACCATAGTTGTGCTTGTCCTTCTCAGTATTGTTTGTTCCTAATAATTTTTCCACAGTTATATTTTCGTGCACTTTGTTGTGCTTGATGTTGACACACATGTGATCAGTGAGCCCAAGTATTATGGCTCGATGGGTACCCTATGTTGATTGATATGATGGGATCGGGTTGCACGCCGCAACGGTACAGTGATGAAATGTGACTCCTTATTCCTATTTCGTGTATTTTGCTTTCACCTAGTTGAAAATAGTTCATAGTAAAATGCTAAAATTTCCCTGCCTGCTTAACTTGCTTAGTAGTCTTCTTATTTAGTTTTCTTACTGTTATCTGTCATGTCTGAATTATTACTTGCTAGTGTATAGAACCGGGTTATGTAGGGCTCCATATGATTATTGTTGATACTTGTCGGTGGGGCTGCTTGTATTGGTTGAGATGAGGTTTCTAGACTTGATAATGGCACTGTTGTATTGGGATAAGGACAGTTTGGAAGAATGAAACTGTACTTTTGCTGAGGATTTGGACAATGGCCCAGGTCGGACGAGTGAGTTTCTTGGCTTTTTGATCAGATGAGTGGTTAAGCGGTTATGCATATTTCTTTCATTATCGGTAGGGTATGAGGGTTTTGAACGAGGTTTTAATCGATACGAGGTTTGCTACCGGCATCAGATTTGTTTTTGGGCAGTAATAGGTGTCAGCAGTCCCTACTGTGAGTGTCGAAGTGATGTGGTATATCATATGATTACATCTTGGGTTATGGGTATGACTTGATACAGCTTGTTCAGACTTATACAGTGTGTAGATGTGGGATTCGGGTCTTGTAATGAATTCTGGATGATAGATATTGGGTTCTAAGGTTTAAGGACCAAGATCAAAATAAGGATCTCTAGTTATGTTGTGTTGCCGGGCTTATCTGGATCAGGGTGACGTGGGATCACCCCCGGGTTTATGCATAGTATGATTATACCGTGATTTTATAGCTTTAGAATGACTCCTGGCACGTTCGAAGACGAATGTGTGTTTAAATGGTGGAGGATGTAACGATCCGACATGTTGTTTTGAGAATATGCACTTCGCTCGGAGTTTTGAGAGCTCGAGCATCTCCACATGATGTGTTATGACTTGTGTAAATCGTCGGTGTTGGTTTTCAAGTTATCAGGAATCGATTTGGAAGGATGAACTTCAAGATTCAAGCTCTAAGTTGGAAGAATTGACTAAAGTGGATTTTTGGGTAAACGATCTCGGAATCGGGATTTGAAGGTTTCAGTAGGTTCGTATGATGATTTAGGACTTGGGCGAATATTCGGATTGGATTTTGGATAACCCGGGAGCATTTTGGCGCCAATTGTGGAAGTTAGCATTTTGGAAGAAATTCATCATATTTGGGCTGAAGTGCATTTCAATATTATCGATGTCCGTTTGGAATTCCGAGTCTGAGAATAGCTCCGTATGGTGATTTTGGTATTGGGAGCGCGTCTGAAAATGAATTTGGAGGTCCGCATGTCATTTTGGAGTCGTTTGGCAAAAGTTAGAAATTTGAAGGTTATGAGAAGTTTGACCGGAAGTGGACTTTTTGATATCGGGGTCGGAATCCGATTTCGGAAGTTGGAGAAGGTTCGAAATTTCAAATGTGACTTGTGTGCAAAATTTGAGGTGAGTTCATGGCACGAAGGGTGTTTCCGTGCAAGTGAGGACGAGAGACATGCATTATGTTGTGATATCTCTTTCTTGCAGATATTTTTATATCTTTACCTGGATTTGTTGTTATCGTGTTCATGGTTCTTATGTAATATGTTGTTACTCTTCTGTCTTATCCTCTATTACCTTTGTTGTCGTGTTACCATGCCTTCTATTTATTTAAACTTGCCAATATCATGTTTACTTCCTGCTATTATGATTGCATCCATGTCATCTGTTTTGTTGCACTTAAGTGTAGGTCTTATTCCATACTAGTCATTCATGTCCCTACTTGCTAATTTATAAAGATCATGTGTTCGCTTCCTTATTTGCCATATCTATTTCCATGCCTTCACCTTGTTAGTTAGTCGAAGTTACATCCCTTTTTCCTAATCGTTGTTATTACCTCTATGTTTTCTGTTCAGCATGTTACTGATGTTCTCATGTACATTCTCGTTCTCCATAGTTAATTGCATATTGTTGTTGTGCCGTTGAATTTGATGTCTTGAATATATTTCTCACATTATGAAAGTTTTGAGGTGACTGTTGTGATTTATTGGCTTTCGCTCTAAGGAAAGGATTGGGTGAGATATTGATACCTGTTGAATTGTATTTTCTTCTAGTACTCCGTTATTGCTTTGTATATTCGTTTTGTGTGCTCTATTCTGTTGTACTGTAGTATAGTTCTATTATTAGTTTATATTACAGGTTTTATCAATGAGCATCTTTTAACCAAATCTTCGTCACTACTTCGACGAGGTTAGACAAGATACTTACTCAGTACATGGGGTCGGTTGTACTGATACTACACTTCTGCACATTATGTGCAGATATTGGTTGTTGTTGTTGCTGTGTTCTATGGTTGCCGGGATTGAAGATGTACATACGTTCCTGTTGTAGCTGCCTATTGTTCATGGTAGCCCTAGATTTATAAAAACTTTGTTTATGTATTTTTCAAACAGAAGATGTATTTACTTCATATCAACTTGTAAATTCTATTCTTAGAAACTCATGATTTGTACTACTAGTCCTTGGGGATGTATAAGACTTATATAACTCCTTTGTTAAATTGTGTTATTAAATTAATTGAAAATGAGAAATCGTTAATTGGCTTACCTTGAGGGTTGGGTTAGGTGCCATCACGACTAGTGAATTCCGGGTCGTGACAATTTCTCTAAGTATACATATATTTACTTGATGAAAAAAAAGTGATGCATTTAAATTTTTTTAAAATTATATTAATTCTGTTAGAAAAATAAAAAAATATTAGAAGTGGTAGATGCCGTGAATATGACTCTAAGAAAGCTGAATATTTTTGTTAGATCATTGGAAATAATTCATGAAATTACTCCACCTTATTCTCCTGCATCTAATTGTATAGCGAAAAGAAAAAATAGAACTTTGCTAGAGTTAACTAATGTCAAGCCTATTGAGTCAAATGAACCTTTAAAGTTTTTTGGGGTAAAGCTATTTTGTTTGTATGCTATGTGTTAAATTGGGTGTGTTGTAAGGAAAAACAATTGACACCATTTGAGTTATGAAAACATTACAAATCAAATTTGAGTTATCTTAGAGTTTGGGGTTGTTTAGTCTATGTTAGGCTAATGAATCCTAAAATTATAAAATTGAGTAAAACAATTATCACTAGTACTTTTCTTGGTTATGCTTCTAATAGTACACCCTATAAATTTTTAAATCTTGAAGATAATATAATTAAAGAATCAGGTGATGCTATTTTTCATGAAAATAAATTTTATTTAATTCTAAAAATAGTGGGGTCAAAGAAATGAAGTAAAGATTTTGTCACTACCTAGTTCTTCTACTTCTATTTTGACAAATGAAAGAAATGAGGATTTTGAATTAAAAATAAGCAAACGAGTTAGAGTAAAAAAAAAAATTTGGTTCTGATTTCTATGTTTTTAATGTCGGGAATGACCCTCGTATATTACAAGAAGTTTCATCATCTCCGCATGCTACTTTTTGGAAAGTGTTGTATATGATGAAATGGATATCACTAATTTCTAATAAAACTTGAAAGTTAGTTGATTTACCACCAAGTTATAAAATAATTGGGTGCAAATGGGTCATAAGAAAAGAGTTGAAACCGGATGGATCTGTTGATAAATATAAGGGTAGACTAGTTGCTACGGGTTTTAAGTAACTAGAGGGCTTAGAATTTTGGATACCTTTTTTTGGACAACTATAACAATATCCATAAAACTATTAATTGCTATTGCTGTAATTGTTTTATTTGCATATTAATCAAATGGTTGTAAAAACTGCTTTTTTAAATGGGGATCTAAATAAAAAATTTATATGAATCAACTTGACGGTTTTATAGAAGCAGGTCAAGAAAGCAAAGTGTGTAAACTTACTAAATCCCTATATGGTTTGGAACAAGCACTTAAGCAATGACATAAAAAGTTTGATTTGTGCATGATTGAAAATAATTTTAAATCAAATTAGTTTGATAAGTGCACCTATCTCAAGTTTTGGAATGATTCACATGTTATTATTTACCTCGATGCTGATAATTTATTATATTTGGCAATAACAGAAATATTATTGGAGAAACTAAAAGTATGTTTAGTAGCCATTTGATATGAAAGATTTGAGCGAGGAAATTTCATTCTTGAAATGAAAATTACTAGAACATGTGATGGAATTTTTCTTGACCAGTCATATTATTACACTCGACCTGATATTACATATGCAATATGAGTACTTAGTAGGTTTACAAGCAAGCCATGTAATGAACATTGGCACTCCATAAAAAGAGTTATGAGGTATTTACTTTGTACAAAAACCTGTGGCAAATTTTATAAAAAATATCCAACTGTATTTGAAGGATTTTCTTTTGAAAATTGGTACATTTTATTTATCTGGTGATTTATGTTCTAGTACAGGTTATATTTTTACTTTGGGAGAAGGTGCTATTTGTTAGAAATCAAAAAGATAAATAATAATTACTAATTCTGTCATGGAGACTGAACTAATTGCTTTAGCTTCAACCAATGAGGAAACGAATTGATTGAGAGATTTATTATTTTAAATTTTAAAGAACCAATTCTGGCTATTTTTATTCATAGTGATAGCACCACTGCTATTGGTAGAGTATAAAATTGTTATTATAACGGTAAATCCAGACCTATAAGGAGAAAATACAGTGTTGTGAGATCATATTTGACAAGTGGTACTATTAGCATTGATTACGTTAGATCTTGTGATAATGTTGCATATCCACTTTTTAAGGTCCTAGCAAAAGAAAGGGTCTCGAACACATCAAGGGGAATGGTATTGAAGCCCATAAGCTCATAACTCATATATGAGGAAACCCAACCTGAAGATTAGAGATCCTATAACCATGTTCAATGGGAAGAAAGAATCATATGATGGCTTTTTTTGAAATGCACTATTATATTTATTATTATTATTTCATCCCTAGAGTGTGAGTACATTTATCCTGTAATGATTTTTGAAGTTGAGCTTTATTAACTCTTAATAAAAATTTGTAGCTCGTATGAGTGAGGTGTTAGAGTTACAGGAGCAACCTTGACAGACTTCACCTATATGAGTTTATGAGAATTTGGCTTATTTTCAAAAACACTCATAAAAATCGGGATTACACAAGACTGTAATGTGCTGGGTAATAATGCTCATGTCAACACCTTGATTATTATATATAAGCACTGATAATATATTTTTCTAACCAGTCATAGGTCAAGTCCGAGACCACTACAGACTCTGAATAGAGATCGTTGTTTGCTAAGTGGAGGTTCAGTGTAGAGCATACCTTCATTATACATAATAGTCTCCCTTCAACTGGTAAAATCTCTAATTTTAAAATTAAAATGAATGAAAAAATGTTGGAATATTGGCATTTTATTATTAAAATAAAATATACTATGATTTATTTTTAATTACCCCATGATTTTAAAATAATGACTATAACTCCCTATTACTCCATGACGTAGAAAATGGCTATAACTCTTTTGTAACTACTCTACCATGTTCTACCACTAATTACATACTAATTCGTTGTCCATAATTTCATAACTTATTACCCACATTATTCCAATATAATCCAAGGAAGAATTTCTTCACCCATAAATAGGAGTCTTTCTTCCATAATATGGCATGTAAAAAAGTTGTAAAGTGATTAAATAAAGCGAGGTTAAAGTTGTGAAGAAAGAATAAGAGAGTTTTACTTTTGTTGAAAGAAGGTATTCATCTTGGTAAAATTTTGGACTCAACAACTTTTTCATAGTTTATTCGAGTCATACAACGTGATCTAGATATTGTACTCTAAGGGGACAAGTCAAGATTTTACTACTAGACTAGAAATAATTTTAATGCAGTGATCTTGAATCTACTTAAATAGAGCGAGATATCCGCACCTCAGTCTAAAGAGAAGTGAGGACTAAACCCTACCCTTCTTTTCTACTCCCTATCTAAGGAGCAAATCCGAAGTCATTTCTCAAGGGCCAAAAGCTCGGGGATTGAATACCCCTATATTCCAACAGCTTGGCTAATTATCCGTTCACCCACTTGCACACTTTCTTTTAAGTACGAAATCCTTAGTTCGCCCACTACCATACGAGTTGGTGTACTCTTATCGCTAACCGGCCCCGAGAGAGGCTATACTCTAACAGCCAACCAGCTCATTATCCCCGGCCGCAATAATTAAGAAATAACAATGTATCAGGGGCTGAGCGTACTTTAAGCTCAGGAACAAGAAATGAATGCTATTAAGTTAAGGTGCCACTTTATGTTTTCTAACTCTTATTTGGTTTCCCGAGGTTAGGCATAGACCATACGTACCTACCCATCTATAAGTCTATTAATAACCAGTCACAGTCTTGGGGCCGCCCTTGAACAGAATGCACTTCGATTAGTGTCCAGACATAGTTGAATAAGGACTTCAAGAGAAAAATAGCAGTATATTGCTTCTGAATGATTGTTGAAATGTCTTTTACAAATAATCAGACCCCCTTTATTTAGTAGGGGAGTCCTACTTTAGGTACAATTCTATAAAAGGTAAAAATCACATGATTTGCTAATTAGCCGATTTTTATTGATACGTGCCGAGATTCCTGCTGTGATACCTGACCGATTACAGATATTTCGGCCTTCCGTTATTCGGTCTGGCAATGTTTCCTCGAGCTCATTCGAGGTCAGGGTCTATTCTGGGGTCATGGACTCGATGTTCTCGAGGATGGTCATTCTGACCTCGTATCCTGGTTCGATAGAACCCGGGGTCGATCTACAACCCATCACGTTTCAATCCTGATATGTCATGCAGTAGACAAGCCCCATTTCAACTGTATACATATAGTCCCCTTATTTTTAGGAGAGTAAGCGATGAGAAACGATATAAGCTCCTGATTCTCGCCTCGATACTCCGCATCAGAAATGACAAAATGAATGAAACGTCTCGTCAGTCACGTCTTAATGGCATTAAATGCTCGTCAGTTGCTGGTCGGTCACTCCTGGTTTTGAACCGTCGTTTGAAAATTATAAATACCCCCTTCTTCATTCATTCAAACTTTACATCCAAACCTTTTCTACTCTTGTTCTTAAAAAGCTTTGCATTTTCTAGCACTTGTAGCCAGATTTCTTCAGATCTTTGTAAGAACTATCGCTTGTCTTCACTGCAAACCATTAAGCGTACCCTTTTAACTTCCTCTCCTTTATATATTACCCTTTAATTAAAAGAAAATGGCAATGACTTCAAAGACAGTTCCCCAAAAATAGACTACTTCTTCATCACGGCCAGCCGACGAGGAACCAGTGGCGGAACCTATTCTTGGCACGTTTATTCCTGGCGGGTGCTCGGTGACCGCCAACTTCAAGGTTGAAAAACCTTCCCCGTTCCAGGTCGGGGTGAGAAAGTCTCGAGGTATATTTGCTCCATCACCGAAGCGATCCTCCCTACGGTAAAAAAGGACTACAACTGGGTCGGAAAATACATGGTGGTTCCCAGGCTCGAAGAAGATATCACTACCCACGTCAAGGGATACTTAAGTGTTTACACTTATCCCTTTACGTTGGGCCCGTTGGACCCGGTAATCATCCAATTTTGTAAAAAGTATGAGGTGTGCCTTAGTCAGATCTACCCCTCGTTCTGGAGGATAGTCATTCTTCTCCGATTCTCCGTGAGCAAGATTGACGGATGCCCATTCTTTGTTGACCATCTAATGCGCCTAAATAGTCCTCGATTCTTCTGGGGGGCTGATTAAACTTGCTCGCCGGGCCACTAAATCCCCGTTCTCAAGCATCGATGAAGATCGAGATCGAGGTTGGATAGGCCGATTTGTCTGAGTGAGGACCTCTGACCTAATCCCAACCGAGTACATGTCGTTCCCCGAGGAGTGAAACACAAAACGTAAGTAAAGTTTTGTTTTTCCCAGAATTTTATTTTTACTTTCTTTTTCTCCTTTCTTATCTATGTTTGGTGGCGATGAAGCGGTTGCTCGGGTCCCGAGTATAGTTCCTCGATTCAAGGAGTGGGTCAAGGGTATTGTCTCACAGAAACCGTATTCCGAGCATGCATGGCGCGAACTTTTGAAAGACCGGTGGGAGGCCCGTTTTCACGGTGAGATTCCTTTTTTGAGTGGACAACACTTGGGTTTCTTTCGTGTTGCTGAGCTCTTACTTATTTTTTTTTCTTTGCAGGCCTTTCCAATGTCTTCACCATGAGGCCTCCATCTAGTGACAAGGATTTCCCCTCCGAGTCCCCTGCTCCGAGGCAGGGTGAGGAAAAGAAGAGAAGAAGGGCTCAGAGTTCTCCGAACTCGAAGAAGAAAAAAATGAAAATGAGCCTAGTGTGCAAATCCAAGGAAAGCACTCCCTCTATCGTCTGAGGGATGAGTCCGAAGAACTAGAAGAAGCTTCAGAACTGGTGACCCACGTGCAAGGCGACACCGAGCTGCCTCAAACCAGGGGGGCCAATTAGGAGGCAGTGGCCGAGGACTCCGAACCGGAGAGGGGTGAGGCTGTTTTTCCCCAAGCTAGGGAGGCCGACAAAGAGACCGCGACCGGTGCTTCTCGGGTAGAAGACAATGCCCTGAAGGACGTACTTGGAGTGATAGATCTCTCCAAGTCACCTTCGTTTACTAATTCCATGATCCATGAGGCATAGATGCTGAAAGGATGCCCCAACGAGGGAACCCAAGGGGTGGCAGACCCTTTTCATAATTGTTTTGATGGTTTAGACTCCACCGCCTCGGAGGACATCACCGGGTTGGGCGACTGACCTGTGCCAAGGAAGAGTCCATATTCGGGAACCAGCGGGCCTTCTTTTAGTTCGAAACTAGTCAATTGGTTCCTAGTCTATTCCAGAGGATGCCCGGGTCCTCTCCACCCCCGTAGGGGTTGCCAGTTATCTTCGGTGCCTGTTGACCGAAAGGGATCAAGCCAAGATGAACAAGTTGGACGCGCCCTGCCTGTTTAACGAAGCCCAACAAGCGTTAAATAGGGTAAGTTAGAATGCCTCCTGATGACTTCTATTATGTACTTAGATTAATTCATAAATAATCGTAGATTTTTTCCTTTATGTTTGTAGGCCTTAGTGCTCCATCACGAGACTTTTCTCCGATATCGGGAAAAGTTAACTCAATATGAGACCGAGACTCAACGGCTCACTTATAAGAGGGATTCTTACAAACTTCTTAGTGAGAAACGTGAGGGGGTGGTTAAGAAACTCCAAGCTGAGCTAGAGGCGGCTCGGAAGGAGCATGTCGACCTGGTCGAGCAGGTAAGAAGAGTATTTGAGGTTAGTAACGATGAGTCAGATACTGTGGCAAATGTTCCGAACCTGTAGGTCCAATAGAAGCTTGACCATATCGGACAGCTCCGGGCAGATGTGGATGCGGTAAAGGCCAAGGTCGAAGAATGGAAAAAGAACATGGGCCGTTTGGCCTCGAGAAAGGAGACCGTCCGAGCACAACTGGCTTCGGCTGAGGTCTAGCTTCGAGCTGTAAAGGAGAAGTCCTTTGTGCAGGCCAATAAGATGGAGGAGCTCCAGTCCCAGCTGAATTTGGCCGTCTCCGATCGAGAAAATCTGGCTAAGGAGCTTGAAACGGTCAAGTCGGAGGCCAAAGTAATTAAATTTGATGCTGATGAGATTGTGGCCGTTTATAAGGCCGATGCCGAGGTGTCTCAGGTTCGAGCAAAAGATATCTTCGAGCACGTGAAGTGGAAATCTTGAAGGGAGGACCTCGAGGAAATTCATGCTCGGGGGTTCGACTTATCGGTGGAGATTGAGAGTGACAATGAGCTCAAAAGCTGAGGCTAAAATATTGGCCTATCCCGAATATGATGAGGAGTCCAAGGGTGGCGGAGACCCCGAAGGTGATGATGCTACCCCCGACGAAGATTAGGTTACTAAGGCCTTTATTTAGATGTTTTTTTTTGTATTATCCTTTTGTTGAGGCCGTTTGTCCTCTGTACAAATTTGCATCGGGGCTGTTTGGTCCTTGTAAAAAGCATTTTTGATTATGTATATAAGGCTTTTTCCCTTCAATAGCTTTTGAATTTTCTCTTTGCTTTATTACTTATATTTGCAAAGATCTAAATGCCTTAGTATGAAATAGTTAGGTTATGCTCGAAGGTTCGAACAAATCTTGCCTTCAACTTTATTTTGTTTTAAGGCATCGCGGGGGTTCGGTGTGACCCAAAATTGTTCCCCCAAAGTACTTATACCTTTTTAGATCATAATCTGCTGAGGGTAGCCTTTAGAACCGGTTGAGAAATTTTAAGGCCTTGTTGTTTTTGTTACGGGTCTCGGACGTCTCTGAGCCATGTTCGTATGGCCGTAGCCTTTTTAGTTTGGGTGTTGCCCCGTGTTAATATCGTTATCCCTAGTTATCCGGGCTTGCCTAAGAATAAAGTCCCTGAGTGGGGGTGGCTGTAGCCATTAAATTTCAGGCGTTGCCTTATAGGTCTTATCCCCCCAGCTCTGATATCTCGGACCGTCCGAGTTTGGTTTCTGACGGCAATCCCCGGGTGGGAGCGATCGTTTGAACCCGAACTAAGGTGGCCCCTAGGCTCGATACCTATAGGGGGTCGGAAGTAAGAAATTACTTAAGAAATGCAAGAAAAATTTAAAAAGACACTATATTTATCCGCAAGGAAGAGACTGTTTTTTATTATTGTGCGTCATAATTACACATGTGTATACGATTTGTGTCAAGGCTCGAGCAATTTATTTGGGGACGGTTCATTTGCCGTTTGGACCTTACAATAAATCCTATCGATTGAAACCCCTCTATCAAGAAGTTTCTTCCCTTGCTAAAGTCTATATCCAAAGGTAATGTCCCACAGTATTGATGTCGCCCAAATTCACACCACTTATTGGAATTGTGAAACGGTCGATACAATTATAATTACCCAACTTTGAGTTGGGGTCGATTCCTTAGAGAGCTTATATTGGATTAAGTATATACTTAGACTAGGTGTATGACGTGCCTAAAATGTAGTTCCACATACTTGGTTGTTTCTTTATACTTCTAAAATTTATGCTATTGTTTGTAAATGTAAAGCTACAGAACGATATTTTTGATGTTGTTATTTTTCAAGTTTATAAAAGATCTAGGGTTGTGGCTTCCACCTAGGTGGTTACCTAACGGGTTGTGGGCTATAGGGCATGTTTCGTTAGTAGGGGTGTAATATAGCAATCAACACGCGATTACCCACTCGATACCTCTCGGTAAATAGAGTGGTTTTGCCCAATTTGGCCTTCGCATGTCCAAATGGGTAATTCACAAAACCGTTGATATATGCTCAAGTCGGGTCTTACTATCTCTAGATTCAACCCTTTAATTGGGGCTATCAAATTCTTGAGTTCACCCCAATTTCTTGTTAGCAAAGTTTTTCTAGACTTAGTCTCTCTTTTGCAACTAGAGACTAAGTCAATTAAGCATGAATCAATATTTGTAACCATTAATTCCTAAATTCAAGCAAGAACTAGGGTAAATATCATACACCCAACCTTAAACAAGCCCTAAATTAAACACCCATTAGGTACCCACACTAGGGTTGGGTCACAACCCTAGCTGGAGATTTAGCTACTCATAGGCAAAAATGAAGAAACTAAGGAAGAAAATAAGATTAAACTCATAATAGATGATAAAGGGATGAAAATCCGATGTTAAAATGATAAACTAATACAATATTTCCCAAAGCAATAAACGTAAAACGGCTATCTACTTTCTAAAGTTCAAACTTAGCCTAAATTTGACAAAAATGACTATTTATACAGAGCTGAAGTTATCGAACAAAATTGCCCCTGTGGAGGTTCTGCGGCCGCACAATTCTGTGTGCGGTCCGCACTTTGAAGCTGGGCTTAACAGGATGGACTTCTGCGGCCGCACAATTCTGGGTTGCGGCCGCACGTCTTCAGATTTGGCGGGCTGCATGTTTCTGAGTGCGGCCGCACTCTAGAATTTGAGCTTGACAGGAGGGACTTCTGTGGACCGCATATTTTTGAGTGTAGTCACATTCTTGAATTCTGCGGCCGCACAATAATAGTGCGGTCCGCACTTCTTTATGGACTCGGAACTCCATCTCTCTGAACCTCATCTTCTGCGATTGCACAATAATTATGCGGTCTGCACTTTGCAAAGGAATTCTGTCAGAAGTCCTTCATAGTCTGCAGCCGCACTCAATATTGTGTGGTCCGCACTTTGATATTTTTTCTTGGTTTTAGTCCTTGTCCAAAAATACTCCTTCTTGAGTTGAATTTGATCATTTTGGCTCTTTTTCAAATGCTCCTGCAAGTAAGCACATTTTATCAGTTTTCGGGAATACCTTTTAACATTTTTGAGCTAAAACTAAAGTAAAAGAGTGCAAATAAATAGTCAAAATCCCTACTTATCACCTCCCCCAAATTTAAGATTTTGCTTGTCCTCAAGCCAATAAGGTAATTCCCACCTTCACAAGAAAAGAGCTATTTCAGTAGGCCTAAGTTGAATCAAACACACATCAATTGGGACCAACAATTACCCACACACTCATGAATTATCAACAAGGCCATGTTTTGAATGTTAAAGCACAAATAGCTCTAATGTGACACTTGAGCATAAAGAGTTGACTTTACTCATCAAGGAAGTTCTCACTTTCATGTATGTCACTGTGGATCCCAAACTCCTCCTCCTATACTCTCCGTAAGCTCATCTCACTCAAGAATGTAGCACTCAATTCAATGATCGTGAAAGGTTCGCTCATCACTCTCAAAAGAATGCCACAAGTACGGCTCCAAGTACCATATGTTTGCCCTTCATGTAGATTACCACTAATGTAAGCTTACTCAGCTTGAAATCACGTGGGGATTTTTCGGCATATATTGAAGGCTTTTGGACTAAGGAGGGAAATGTTGGAATGGAATGGGTTCATCTTTCCTTTAGCACTCCATTTTCTCTTTTTGGCTCACACTTTGCCGAGTCTTTGAGTCATTTTCATTTTCCTTAGGATAACTACAGAGACTTGACATCAATCTTTCTTGGTCATGATATTCATATTCTCCTTCTTTGTTTTCTCCATGCTTTGCACTTTTTCTTTCTTTTGGATCCCTTTAACCGTTCACATTATTCAATTTCTTTTTGTGTTTTTGTTTTGTTCTTTCTTTCTTTTTCTTTGCCTTTCCTTTTCTTTATTTCTCTTATCTTTTTGTGCCTTGATACCACTTTCAAACTCCTCATCTCTCCCCCAAACTTTTGTTTTCTCCATTTGTTTCTCATGATGCTAAGGAAAGCTCAGGTGCCAAGAGAGGGTCACTATAAAATGGGTAAAGGATTGTACCGTCGTTATCGGATGAAAAAGGCTTTATTCTCAAAAGGGTTGAATACGGATAACATCATTGATGGGACATGGAAGGTTTCAAAATGGGTCAAGAAGAGCCTACAATCACTTCTCAAGCCAAGCAAACTTAGAATTTCGCCTAGAAACACATTCGGGGCAAGTTCTAGACCATTCGCACGAGTACTTGGACTTATAACAAAATATCTCACCTCTCACACAACCGGATTGTCAAAGAGGATAGAGTCGAGGGCCCACAACAACCGTATTCAAAATTGATAATTGCTAATGGTTCAACTAAACCACCCGATGATTGCCTAAGTCAACACAAGAGTCACAAGGTCACTAACTAGAGCCATTTCTTTCCAAAAGCTTATTTTTAACCATAAGCGTGTAGTTAAGTGTGTTGGTACCAAGTGGATCATGCTTGACCCTATTTTATTCATTAACACTATTGTTTCTACCTAAACATCAAAACAGACTCAATCCCTTAATAAGGTTGTCATGCCATCCATCGTTGGGAAGAGCCATCCGGTTCACACAAAACCCACCTTTGGAAAGAACTGTGGAGTTAAGAAAACCGAAGGCATATTGCTCACTTAAACATAAAAAGAAGCTATTAACATAAATGAGAAGCTAGACTACTAAGAAAACAAAATAAAGAAGCTATGAAATAAACTACTGAATGTAAGATAAATGAATATACAAACCGAGGGGAATAGAATATATACATCAAAAGAGAGGGAGGAATATATATACATAATGAAAGAGAAAATAAAGATAAAAGAAAAATAGTATTAAAGTTATCACAGGCCAATGTCATCAAATCAAACTCACCAAAATAGATCACCCCCCTGAATAAAAATAATCATTGTCCTCAATGCTTAGCAAAATCAAAATAAGGGAGGGTAAAGAGTAAAGAAAACTCCCTATGCGGTCTTAGGGTGCATGGAAGCATCACCACCCTCGCGCTCCTCCAACTAGATCTAATCATCCTCTGCTCGGGAAACAACGGGGTTAGTGAAAATTTGAAGCACCCACTCGGCAGTATGGGCAGCAAGGTCTGGCTCGTTAGACTAGCCAGCTGGTGCCTCTGCTGATGGTGCTGCTGGGTCTGCTGGTACTGATGGATCTGTCTCCATCAGTAGGTCAAATGGTAAATCACCAGCTGTTGCAATCTTTGTCACCTCATTTCTAAATATCTCCACTGATTTCTTTGAGGCCTGGGATTTTCTCATCTTCTTCACCTATTTGCCCAACTCCTCAATAACTCCCCCATGTGCCACCAGTGTATCCATAATGGTCTTCTAGTTGTGCAGGATATTCTTTAATGTTTCCTCCAGTGACGGAGGAACCTGTGGTGCTGCTGGTGTAGACGATTATGCTGCAACAACACTGGATATATCAGATAGCTTTGAGGTAGCTGTCTACATCTAGTTGTTGAGACTCGCCAATGTCTGGGAGACTCGCAGTGCAGTGAGTGGATATGTGGATGAGGAAGGTACTGGTGTTGATGCGATGGTCTAGAAGATGAAGGTGGTGTCATGTCAGCTATCTCGATGGAAGGACCGGCTGCTGTGGAAGGCATGGGAGCTGTAGATAGCTCAGCAGTAGAATCTGTAACCACCAACGATGGCTCATCAGACTGGCCAACGGTGGCAGTTGCCTTACCCTTGAACTTTGGGTTTCCCGGACCTTGCAAGGAGTGCCATGAGAAAGGCTTCTTGGCCCGCACTTTTGTATCAAAACTCCTCGACTCCACCTTTGCATCCGTGAGATATTCTGTAAGGGTGTTGGGATATGGGTAGGAGCTTTCACCTTTCCAAAAAACCACTGACATGTTGGCCTACATGATACCACCCACATTGATTTCTTACCCGGCCATGATAGATGCCACCAAAATTGCTCGAGGAATTGGAAGATTGTTCTCATTCTGGCTTGGGTCAATACGGCTAAACACAAAAGTTTGCCACCCCTTTGCTTCAAAGTTGAGGGTTCCCCGTGCATTTTTCTGCCAACATCTCTTCTAGCCAAGGATGAGATGCATCACCCATAGCAAGCTTCTCCAAGTACTGGATTGCCTCTACCTTCTCGAATCCCAGGTAAGTGTTCAAAGTGCTTGGGTCGAATCTGACTTTAAAATTTCTCACTTTGGTCACTTTGGTACCCTTCTTGATGTGTGCCACATTGGCATAAAACTCCCGTACCAAGTGCTCTTTGGCATCCATAACACTCTGGATGAACCAAATCCACCCCTTGCGCTCCCTAAACTATTTAAGGACATTTGGATTGTATTTATCCAAATCCTTCAACAAGAATTGTCGCTCAAATGTGAGCGATCTCTTGGGACACCACTCTCTGAACTTTGTGAAGGTAGTCAAACTCGCGAACCTGTCTTTCCACACTTCCTGCTTCTTCGACCTCTCTAGGATGCCCACTGTAGTGACACCTCCCCTACCATCATCAAGAACATCATCATCATCTGCTGCAATTGGTGCAGAGGGAGTGTGTATAGAGGAGGGCTCTGAACCATGGTTACCTGCATAGGAACCCTCAGAAGAACTTGCTATGTTGGAAGGTTCATTGCGCAGTTGGTATCTCCCAGTGAATTGTGGTGGTTGGGACTGAGCCTCAGGTTGTACCTCCACTGAGTGACCCTCGGAGGCTTCCCTAGACGGGACATAATAGCTTGATTATGAGGGCTATGTGGCCCTACCTCTCCCAGTGGTCGGTTTTTGGCTATTGCTTTTGATTGCACTTCCAGAGGTTGAGTTCCCTTTCCTCGGCCTTGGGAGGGTTCACCCCTTCCTTTAGATGTATCACCTCTGCCTTGTGATCGAACCATTGTCTGCAATACAAAGCACATAAGTAAGTTAAAGTTCAGAAGCATGTTAATAGTTGCAAGAAATCAGTTGTACAATAGAGACAGTGTGGACCGCACAGTATTGAGTACGTCCGTAGACTGTTTTGTGCGGACTACACAATTTCAAAGTGTGGTCCCACATGCTGAAGTGTAGACCGCACAATTTTGTGTGCGGCCGCACAAAACCAGGTTCAGACTACTGGTTCTCTAAAGTTCCAAAGTGCGGTCGCACACATTTTTCCGCGGATCGCACAATTTTGAGTGCGGTCCGCACTTTTCATGTATCGCATTTTGCCCTCACTCAAGATCTGTGGATCACACAATTTTGTGTGCGACCGCACAATTCAAAAATAAAATGGCACTGACTTAGGTTTTGTAATTTTTGCACAATTTAGACATGGTATTTGCAAATTAAACATAATGAATGATCTACCCAGTCCCCAATGAGTACACATGAAATTACCCGCACAATTTCAAGCCCACATGAAGAACATTTGGCAATTTAGGCCTAAAAATAACTATATTAATTATGAACAAAAAAAATTGAAAAATATAAACATAAATTGAACATACCAGTGATGAAGGATGCAGGTAAGAATCTACAATGATGAAATAAATGTGGAGTGTGAGGTACTTTGTGTGCACTATGCTTGCTTAGGTCTCAAAAGTTTAGAGTGTGTAAAGTTGTGAATAGTACAATGAGGTCATATTTATAGGTTGACCAAAATCGGTCAAAATTGAAGTTGAGTGCGGCCGCACAATTTTGAGTGCGGTCCGCACTCTTTCCCTACACATTGCTAGAGTTCTACGGTCTGCACAAAAGTGAGTGCGACCGTAGAAATTTGTGCGGTTAGCACAATTTTGTGTGCGGCCACAGAATGGCCATTTCTCTGCAATTCAAAACTTCAGAGAGTTGGATTTTTGGGTATCCAGTTGTGCGGCCGCACAAAGAATTGTGCGGCCGTATATTCATCTCTGTTGTGGCATAGAAAATTATGCGGTCCGCATAATAAATGTGTTGTCCGCATTTTGTCAACACTTGGCTAATGTTTTCAAACACAGTTCCTGTGATGCACACTCATTCCTGCAATTCACTTCAAAACCAGTTAGCTTAATACAAAACCTATATAAAAAAGAAAAAAATAGAAAATGAAAAGAAACTTGGGTTGCATCCCAAGAAGCACCTGATTTAACGTCGCGGAATGACGCATATTACCATCAATCACTTGAAATGAATTAACACCACGACGTGGCCATCAACATCTTTGCCAAGATAATGCTTCACCCGATGACCATTGACTCTAAACACTTCATCATTTTTGTTCTTCAAGTCGAATGCAACAAAGGGTGTCACATTCACAACCTCAAACGGACCACTCCACTTAGACTTCAACTTTCTCTGGAACATTCGTAACTGAGAATTGAACAATAACACAAAATCACCCTCTTTGAACTCCTTGTTCTGGATGTACTTGTCATGGAGGTACTTCATCTTGTCCTTATATAAGGACGAACTTGTATAAGCATGGTACCAGAATTCATTAAGCTCATTCAAATGTGTCACCCTTAAGTTGGCGACGACATCCCATTCAAGATTAAGCTTCTTTAATGCCCACATAGCCTTGTGCTCAAGTTCCTCCGGAAGGTGACAAGCTTTCCCGAACACTAACCGGTATGGAGGCATACCAATCGGTATTTTGTAAGCCGTCCTATAAGCCCAAAGGCCATCATCAAGTTTCTTTGACCAATCCGTCTGATTGGCATTCACTATCTTTGACAAAATACTCTTGATCTCCCGGTCGGAGACTTCCACTTGACCGCTTGCTTGAGGATGATAGGGGGTCGAGACATTGTGAGTGACACCATACTTGGTGAGTAAGGTATCAAAAGCTTTATTGCAAAAGTGTGATCCCCCATCACTAATAATGGCCCTTAGAGTACCGAATCTTGTAAAGATGTTCTTTTTTATAAATGCCACCACACTTCGAGCTTCATTGTTTGGTAAAGCCACGGCTTCAACGCACTTTAACACATAATCCATAGCTACCAAAATGTAAGTGTTCCCACAAGAACTCACGAACGGACCCATAAAATCAATGCCCCACACATCAAAAATGTCAATCTCTAAGATGGTGGTGAGGGGCATCTCATTTTTATTAAAAATCCCACCGGCCCTTTGTCATTCATCACATCACTTGACGAGATCTCTAGCGTCCTTGTAAAGAGTAGGCCAATAGAATCCACAACTGAACACTTTTGTTGTCATTCTAGCTCTACCATGGTAACCACCATATGGTGAAGAGTGGCAAGACTCAAGAATTTTCACTTGTTCTTCCTCTGATACACATCGTCTAATCACACCATCAGTACAAATCCGGAAGAGATACGGCTCATCCCAATAATAATCAAGGCAATCTCGTTTGAGCTTCTTCCTTTAGTTTGAAGAGAACTCATTCGGTACAATACCACTCACAAGATAATTTTCTAAGTCGGCAAACCATGGCATCCCGGTCATTGAAATGGCTAGAAGTTTCTCGTAGGGGAAGGAATAATTTATCTCAAGGCCGTCATGTGGCCTCCTCTCCTCCTCCAAATGAGACAAGTGGCCTGCCACTTGGTTTTCTCTACCTTTGCGGTCTTGAATCTTTAGATCAAACTCTTGCAATAGAAGCACCCACATCATTAACCTTTCCTTTGAATCCTTTCTGCTCATTAAGTACCGAAGTGCCCCATGATCGGTGTGGACAATCACCTTTGTACCCATCAAGTACGGGAGGAACTTCTCCATAACAAAGACAATAGCAAGTAGCTCTTTTTCTATCACTATGTTGTTAACTTGGGCATGTTTCATGGTCTTGCTAGCATAGTAGAGCGGATGGAATATTTTGTTGATACGTTGCCCTGAAACTTCTCTAACCACCACATCACTTGCAACACACATGAGCTCGAAAGGCAAGCTCCAATCTGGTGCGGTGATAATAGGAGTAGTAGACAATTTGAACTTGAGCAATTCGAATGCCTTCATACAGTCCTCGTTGAAATGGAACTTGGCATACTTGTTCAACATTTTACACAAAGGGTTCACCACTTTGGAAAAATTCTTGATGAATCGGCGATAGAACCCCGCATGACCCAAGAAGCTCCTCCCTCCATTCACTGATATAAGGGTGGCAGTTTAGAGATCACCTCTATTTTGGCCGAGTCGACCTCAATACCATGCTTTGAAATTTTTTCTGGCCGAGGACAATGCCTTCCTCGACCTTGAAGTGACATTTCTCCCAATTCAAAATCAAGTTTGTCTCCTCATATCTTGCCAAGACCTTATCCAAGTTGTTCAAGCAATCATCGAAAGAGTTTCCGGCCAAGGAAAAGTCATCCATGAAGACCTCAAGAAAATCCTCCACCATGTCGGTGAAGATGGCCATCATACACCGTTAAAAAGTCGTCGGTGCATTGCATAACCCAAATGGAATTCGCGAGAATGCGAAAGTACCATAGGGACAAGTGAAAGTAGTCTTTTCTTGGTCCTCTGGAGCAATAACAAATTGATTGTAGTAGGAATATCCATCAAGAAAATAATAGAAAGCTCGATCGACCAACCTATCAAGCATTTGATCAAGGAATGGGAGTGGAAAATGATCTTTCCGAGTGACTTTGTTGAGCTTCTGATAGTCCATACACACTCTCCATCTGGTCACCATTCTTGTAGGGATCAACTCGTTCTTGTCATTTGTGACCACAGTCATGCCCCCATTATTTGGGACACATTGCACCTGAGAGGTCCACGAGCTATCGTAAATGGGGTAAACAACCCCGACATCCAACCATTTTATGATCTCCTTCTTCACCACCTCTTGCATTGCTTCATTTATTCTTCTTTGATGTTAAATAGAGGGTTTGGCATCCTCCTCCAAAATAATTTTGTGCATGCAAAAGGTAAGGGCTTATACCCCGAATGTCCGCCAATGTCCATCCTATAGCTTTCTTCCTCGTTTGTAGTACCTCCAAAGTAGAGTCTACCTACACGTTAGTCAAACAAGAGGAAAGAATAACCGGTAAGGTAGAACATGGCCCAAAGAATTTATACCCGAGATGTGGAGGCAATGGCTTTAACTCCAAAGCGGGAGGCTCCTCGATTGAGGGCTTTGTTGGCGGAGTCTTCCGGTTCTTATGATCTAAGGATAATTTTCGGGGTTCATAAGTGTACGACCCCATTCCTGTCAATGCATTTACACATTCCACATAGCCTTCCTTCTCATCATCATCATGATTAAGCAATATGGCCTCCAAAGTATCATCAACATTCATCATGGCACTAGCATCATCAACAATCACCTCGGTCACTAAGGCCACAAACGAACAAACTTCATTGCTATTCGGTTGCCTCATTGATTTGCATACATGGAAAATCACCTTTTCATCGCCCACCCGGAAGGTGAGCTCACCGGCATCCATATCAACAAGATCCTTCCCCATAGCAAGGAAAGGTCTACCCAAGATAATAGGCACCTCATAGTCCACTTCGCAATCAAGAATCACAAAGTCCATCGGGAGGATGAACGTATCAACACAAACCAACACATCATCAATAATACCCAATGGTCTCTTCATAGTATGATACGCCATTTGTAACCTCATAGATGAGGGTATTGGTTATCCAATTCCCAAAGTTTTGAACATCGAGTAGGGCATCAAGTTGATACTTGCCCCTAGATCACATAGAGATTTGGAAAAGTCGGTACTCCCAATAGTGCAAGGGATTGTGAAAGCGCCGGGATCTTTCAATTTCGGAGGCATTGAGTGAATAATAGCACTCACTTGATGTGTCATCTTGATAGTCTCACAATTCATTGACCTTTTCTTTGTCACCAAATCCTTCATGAACTTTGCATAGCCGGGCATTTGTTCCAATGCCTCATCCAATGGCACATTAATAGATAAACTCTTCATCATGTCAATAAACTTCTTGAATTGGTTCTCGCTATTTTGCTTGGCGAGTCTTTGAGGGTATGGAGGAGGAGGCCTTGGCATTAATGTCTTGGCCTTTGGCACTACCGGTTTCAGTATGTCAATCATGTGTTCCCTAGAAGGGTTTACTTCTTCTTGAGTCTCCTCCACATTTTCATCAATATCAATTCTCACTTATTCATTAGCTTGAACCACATTGCTTGGAATTTCATCTTCTTGAATCACTACATCATCATACACAATTCTTCTTTGGTTTGAGGTTGTTGCCTCCCCACCTTTTCCAATCCTTGTGGTTACAGCCATTGCATGTCCCGTGTTGTTCTCACCCTTTGGGTTCACCACCATGTCACTAGGTAGTGCCCCCTTAGGACGAGTGTTTAAAGCTTGCAAGATTTGCCCTAACTGAACCTCCAAATTGCGGATTGAGGTGTTGTGAGAGGCTAGTTGAGCATCGAGTCGGTATTTTTCTCCATCATTTGTTTTAACATATTTTCAATATGTCCCATCTCATTATAGAAAGAGCTCGAACCATGAGACGGATAAGGAGGCGGGTTGCTTGGTTGTTGCTATATCGGGAGACTTTGAAAGCCCGACCCCCGATTCCCTTGGTTATTGTTCCAATACCCTTGGTTGTTGCCTCCCCAATATCCTTGATTTTTGCCACCCCAATTGCCTTGGTTGCCTTGATTATTGTTATTGTTCCAATTACCTTGATTGTTGTTACCACCACACCAATTGCCTTGATGGTTTTGATTTTTCCAATTTTCTTGATTTCCTTGAGATCGTCATTGTTGTTGATTCGGGCCTTGAGAGTTGTTTCTTTGCCCTTGGTAGTTGTTCACATATTGCACTTCTTACTCTTGCTCATTGTATGATTCGTCTTGGTCAAACCCACTATCATCTTACACAAATTGTTCCACACAGTTTTGCACTTGAAGACCCTTTTGCCTTCTCTTGTTCACCATCATGTTGACACCTTCCATTGCATTTAATTTCTTAGGACCTTGAACTTGTTGAAGTTGAGCTTTGGCTAATTGATTCATTGTTGTGGTCAACTCGGCAATTTCTTGCCCATGATCATGCAATTCTTTGTGTAGGTGAAACACATTTGGATCACCTTGAGGAACATTAGCTATACTTTGCCATGCCGATGAAGTATCCACCATTTCATCTAAAATCTCACAAGCTTCGCCATATGGTGTTGTCATGAAATTTCCACCGGCAAGTTGGTTGACCACGCATTGATTGGTAGTATTGATCCCCCTGTAGAAAGTTTATTGAATCATAGCCTCAGTCATGTCATTATTTGGGCACTCTTTCACCATAGTACAATACCTCTCCCAAATCTCGGGCAAAGGATCAATGGGTTCTTTCTTGAATGCTAGAATCTCGTCTCGAACGGTAGCCATATGCCGGGGAGAAAAGAACTTGGCAATGAATTTTTCTGCCAACTCATCCCATGTATGGATATAATGGTTTGGCAATCTTTCTAACTAATCCAAGGCTTTCCCGCGTAGATAGAAGGTAAATAGCCTCAACCTTAGAGCACCCTCGGAGACGTAGGTCTATTTACTCCCCCAGCAAGTGTCCACAAACCCTTTCAAGTGCTTGAATGCATTTTGACTCGGAGCCCCGGTGAAGAATCCCCGTTTCTCTAGCAATGTGAGCATAACATTGGTGATTTGGAAGTTGCCCGCCCTAATGCGGGGCGGGACTATGGCACTTGCGTACCTTTCGTTTGGAAATACCCGGTGTGAATTCGCTCTTGTTGGAGGTGGGGGGGGGGACGGGAATATTTTCACGAGGCGGTCGGCCTCGCCTATTTGCTTGAGGTTCAATAGGAACCTCATCACCTTGGTCATCGTCCACTTCCTCCCCCAAAGGAAAGTTTATGAGAGGATCATTGTTGAGTACCATTTTTGTACCGACAATCGATTCACAAAAAGGTTAGTAACCCGGAAGGAAAATAAGACATGTCACACACAAAACCAAATATATAGCTAAATTCGTTTTTAGCTCCCCGGAAACGACGCCAAAAATTGTTGTCGCCCAAATTAACACCACTGATTGGGATCGTGAAGCGGTCGATGCAATTATAATTACCCAACTTTGAGTCGGGGTCGATTCCTCAGAGAGATTATATTGGATTAGGTATATACTTAGACTAGGTGTATGACGTACCTAAAATGCACTTCCACATACTTGGTTGTTTCTTCCTACTTCTAAAATTTATGCTATTATTTGTAAATGTAAAGCTAGAGAACGATATTTTTGGTGTTGTTGTTTTTCAAGTTTATAAAAGATCTAGGGTTGTGACTTCCACCTAGGTGGTTACCTAACGGGTTGTGGGCTTTAGGGCATGTTTCGTTGGTAGAGGTGTAATATAGCAATCAACACGTGATTACCCACTCGATACCTCTCGGTAATTAGAGTGGTTTTGCCCAATTTGGCTTTCGCATGTCCAAATGGGTAATTCACAAAACTGTTGATATATACTCAAGTCGGGTCTTACTATCTCTAGATTCAACCCTTTAATTGGGGCTATCAATTTCTTGAGTTCACCCTAATTTCTTATTAGCTAGGTTTTCCTAGACTTAGTCTCTCTTTCTCAAGTAGAGACTAAGTCAATTAGGCATGAATCAATGTTTGCAACCATTAATTCCTAATTCAAGCAAGAACTAGGCTAAATATCATATACCCAACCTTAAAAAAGCCCTAAATCAGACACCCATTAGGTACCCACACTAGGGTTGGTTTACAACCCTAGCTAGAGATTTAGCTACTCATAGGCAAAAATGAAGAAAGTAAGAAAGAAAATAAGATTAAACTCATAATAGATGATAAAGGGATGAAAATCCGATGTTAAAATGATAATCTAGTACACAGTTTCCCAAAGTAGTAAAGGGAAAATGGCTATCTACTTTCTGGAGTTCAAACTTAACCTAAATTTGACAAAAAGAACTATTTATACACAGTTGAAGTTATCTGACAAAATTTCCCCTACGGAGGTTCTGCGGCCGCACAATTCTGTGTGCGCACTTTGAAGCTGGGCTTGACAGGATGGACTTTTGCAGTCGCACGTCTTCAAATTTTGCGAACCGCACATTTCTGAGTGCGGCCGCACTCTTGAATTTGAGCCTGACATGAGGGACTTCTGCAGACCGCACTTCTTTATGGACTCAGAACTCCATCTCTCTGAACCTCATCTTCTGTGGCCGCACAATAATTGTGCGGTCCGCACTTTGCAAAGGAATTCTGTGACAGGTCCTTCATAGTCTGCGGCAACACTCAATAATGTGCGGTCCGTACTTTGCTCTTTTTCCTTGGTTTTAGTCCTTGTCCAAAAATACTCGTTCTTGAGTTGAATTTCATCGTTTTGGCTCTTTTTTCAATGCTCCTGCAAGTAAGCACATTTTATCAGTTTTCGAGAATACGTTTAAGCATTTTGATCTAAAACTAAAGTAAAATAGTACATATAAGTAGTCAAAATATCTACTTATCAAGTATTCGAGGTTGATCATAGAGAAGCCTCGGATACTGTTAATGTGATCTTCGACACTGATTCATGACCGGTCTTCGATTCTATATTAGCACTATCCATTGTTGCCTCGTTAAAAACCTTGTCGGAACACACATTTGGGATAAAATCGGTTCAAGGTAAAAAGAGTGCAATCCATGTTTCAGGCCAAAAAAATTTTGTACTGCTCCTTGTCGATTGCCTGCAAGTGTTAGTCCAAAATATAAGTAAAAGAAAATGAATGGGGTTGTACCTTAGTAGTAATATCGTTTCAAGTGAGTTTATATTCCAATTGCTCGGTAGTTGTTCGTTGCTCATTGTTTTGAGTTTGTAGGACCCCTTTCCGGCGATTTCAATGATATGATATGGCCCTTCCCAGTTCAGCCCCAACTTCCCCCCATTCGGGTTTTGGGTGTTCAGCATGACCTTCCTTAATACTCGTCATTTGATTCCTTTATTGCATTTTGGAATCTGATACTTGGTTCTCCGACTTCGACCGATATTAGAGCTTCAATGCCGTAAACCAATGAGAATGGAGTGGCCCCGGTACTGGACTTCGAGGTCGTATGGTATGCCCACAGGACTTCGGGTAGGATTTCCTTCCATTTTCCTTTGGCGCCAGTCAACCTATTTTTAAGGTTCTGGAATATGGTTTTGTTGGTTGATTCTGCTTGTCCGTTCCCACTAGGGTGGTAGGGTGTTGATAGGATCCTTTTTATCTTGTGGTCTTCAAGAAATTTGGTTACTTTGCTACCGATGAATTATTTTCCGTTGTCGCACACGATCACGGACTGCATTCCGAACCGGCATATGATGTGGTCCCAAATGAAATCGATGTGAATTCCTTCTCCCTGACCTTCTCATATGCCTGGTCTTCCACCTACTTAGAAAAATAGACATTCATAAACAAAATAAATTGAGCCTTACTGGGTTCCCATGGAAGGGGGCCGACGATGTCCATTCCCCACTTCATGAACGGTGATGGCGACAAAATCGAATGTAGAAGCTCCCCGGGTTGGTGAATCATCAGAGCATGTATTTGGAATCCATCACATTTTTGTACGAACTCCTTCGCGTCCTTTTCCATGTCGATCCGGTAATAGCCGGCTCTGATCACTTTTCGAACCAATGATTTGGCGCCCTAATGATTTCCACAGGTTCCCTTGTGAATTTCCCTTAGAACATACTCGGTATCTCCTGGTCCTAGACATATCTAGAGTGGGCCATCGAATGTTCTTCTGAACAGGGTTCCGTCTTCGGACAAGCTAAACCGGGATGCCTTTGTACGCAGGGCCCTCGATTCTTTTGGATCCGACGGTATATTTCCAGTCTTCAGATATTCTACATATTTGTTTCTCCAATCCCAAGTCAGGCTTGTAGAGTTTATCTAGGCATAACCTTCTTCCACCACTGATCTTATGAGTTGTACGACTGCCTCTGAGTTGAGCTCATCGTCTTCGACCGATGACCCTAAGTTAGCAAGGACATCGGCCTCACTGTTTTGATCCCAGGGCACATGTTGTAAGGTCCACTCCTTGAACGTATGTAATGCTACCTACAACTTATCCAGGTACCTTTGCATTTGAAGAAGTGGAGATCGAAGAAGCAGTGGATCCGGGCAAAGTTCTACGCGAAATGAAAGGAGAAATGATCGAGGTCAAAGCACTCAGGGACTCATGAGCAAGAACGGCTTCGACAGGCCTATCGGGCCTAAAGGAGTACCAAGGTTATCGGAATATAACTTTAATGTTGATGCGGCTGCCATCGTATCAGCTATCGGAGGCATCAAAGATACCAAATGGCCCCGACCTTTACAATCCGATCCAGCCCAAAGGGATCCTAACCAGATATGCAAATATCATGGCACTCATGGACACAGAACAGAGGATTGCCGATAGTTGGGAGAGAAAGTAACCCCATTGTTCAACAACGGGCACCTTCGAGAATTTCTAAGCGACCGAGCCAAGAATCATTTCAAAAATAGGGATTTTAACAAACAAACCGAACTAGAAGAACCTCAACATGTCATTAACATGATCATCGGTGGCGTCGATGTCCCTCAATGGCCGATGTTGAAACGCACCAAAGTGTCCATCACAAGGCAAAAACAGACTCGAGATTACATACCAGAAGGAACCTTGTCTTTCAATGATAAGGACGTAGAAGGGATCGTGAATCCTCACAACGATGCACTAGTAATATTTGTACTCATAAATAAATCTCGAGTTAAGCATGTGTTAATTGATCCAGGTAGCTTGGCCAACATCATCTGGTCGAGAGTCATAGAGTAGCTCGGTCCACAAGATCAAATTGTGCCTACAGTCCGAGTTCTGAATGGATTCAACATGGAATGTGAAACCACTAAGGGGGAGATAACATTACCATTCAATCCCACCGGGACCATCCAGGAGGCCAAGTTTTATGTGATCGAATGAGACATGAGGTATAACGCCATGTTTGGGAGGACATATCTCTGTTTGACCTCGGTTCACGGTCGATATCTCTCTTGATTCTTTCGAGGGGTCTGACAGGATAAATGGACCCAGAAGGAGCCCAAGTTTATCATCTTCGACTCTGATTTTTGATTGATATCGGTTATGCACATCGTCCCAAGTAATAACTCGGTACTCTATCATATTCTTATTCAACTACTGTGAAGCCACCGAGCTTAGAATATGGATTCCTTGGGTGAAAGCTTGAATGACCCAATCATCAGCGACCGGTGGCAGGTCCATCCGTTCCATTTGAAATCGGGATACAAACTCTTTGAGCACTTCATTATCCTTCTGTTTTACTTTGAAAAGGTCTAACTTCCTGGGCTCGACCTTGGTAGGGTGTGTGCCTTCACGAAAGAGTGTGCAAGTATAGCAAATGAGTCAATAGAATTAGGTGGTAAATTTTAATACCATATCATAGCTCTCTCTGACAGGGTCTCCCCGAATTTCTTTAGCAAGACAGATTCGATCTCGTCATCCTCCAAGTTATTCCCTTTGATGGCGCATGTGTAGGAGGTAACATGCTCATTTGGTTCAGTCGTTCCATTGTATTTAGGAATTTCGGGCAAGCGAAACTTCTTAGGGATAGGCTTGGGAGCCGCGCTCGGAGGAAAAGGTTTTTGTACGAACTTCTTGGAGTCCAAGCCCTTCAATATCGGTGGTACTCCTGGTATTTGATCAACCCTGTAATTGTAGGTTTCCACCTTCTTATCATTTGCCTCGATTTTCTTCTCCTCCGACTCTATCCGTTTAGTTAATTCTTCGATCATCTTCATGATTACCGGATTGGTCCCCGACTCCTTCTCATTCGATCTCTCTAAGACCGGTTTATCCCTGTGTACAACTTTCCGGGATGGTTCGGGCTCAATCTTACTCGGCGCAGCTCTAGTTCTGAAGTTGGGCTATCACATCCAATTGGACCTGTAACATTTCAAATATTACCCGCAAGTTGATTCCACCATCTTCGGCGCCGTGTGTGCTTTGTGCAGCCGATCGAACATCTCTGCGGACGTTGTCCTCAAGATCGGTGGGCAAATTTGCGTCGATAGCCACATGTGAGCTAATGTCGATCGGGTCTGCGGCCGGGACTCTGCCGAGGTCGACCGGGGGCACCTCGTTTCCGGGTGCTACATTGTGGTTTTCGCCATGATGTTCGGACTCATTGTCAACATGTAAGGGTGTTGATTGAGAGTTCGACATTTTTAGTTTTAACCTGAAATCAGACACTTCAAAGAACAAGTGTAAAATAGTATGTGTTATGGAAATTTGTATCAATAACCACTATTATCCTTAGCCTCACGGTGGGCGCCAAACTGTTTACCCTCAAAATCGAATAGCAATTAAATTTGTAAGTGATTTTAACGATACGTGGATTAAATTTACACAAGGCGATAAGTTAAATTGTAATTGAGATTAAGTATGATAAAATAAATTCAAACCACACGAATTAGACAGTGACAACCTTGGGGGCAGGGCCGCCCTTGAGCAAAATGCACTTCGATTAGTGTCAAGACACAGTTGAATAAGGACTGAAAGAAGAAAAATAGCTGAATGATTGTTGCAATGTCTTTTACAAATAATCAGACCACCTCTATATAGTAGGGGCGTCTACTTTAGGTACAATTCTATAAAAGGTAAAAATTCCATGCTTTGCTAATTAGCCGGTTTCTTATTGATACGTGCCGAAATTTTCGACGTGATACCCGACCGATTGCGGATATTCCGGCCTTCCGTTATTCGGTCTGGCAATGTTTTCTCGAGCTCATTCGGGGTCAGGGTCAATTTCGGGGTCATGGACTCGATGTTCTCGAGGACGGTCATTCGGACCTCGTATCCTGGTTCAATAGAACCCGGGGTCGATCTTCAACCCATCACGTTTTAATCCCGATCTGTCATGCGGTAGACGAGCCCAATTTCGACCGTATACAAGTATAATTACCGCTTTACAAAAAAAGATAGGTTCCCATAGTACCTAGTAGAAATTGGTGCCCTGTGGTATATTCTGATTCCTTAATAGTATATATCGTGTACCTTTTTTTTTTTTTGGTAGGATATATCGTGTACCTGTTAAACTATACATCAAAACAATTCTTCCTAGGGTGAATATCTTATTTTATTGAAGAGAAACAAGATAGTATAAATCATAATTGAAAAATATATAGTATTAAGAAGTGTGCAATTAATCTCATTTATATAATTATTATAAGCTAGGATGCAAACATCAAAATTCTATATGTAGGAGAACTGGGGGCTTTCAGTTTGCAAGAATAAATTAAATGAAGTTTTAGCTCAAGATTATTGTGTACAAGATTTATTATATTCATATCAAAGACCATGTTGTTGCTTGCTTCTGGTTTCGACAAAACATTCTGACTTGATTTTCAAAAACTTAAATATATTTTTCAAAACAGACGATCTTTGGTTTTGTTTTGAATTTTTTTTTCTAGACCGACCACTGAAGCAATAACAACTTTAGAGAAAGTCAAATAAACATTACTTGTTAAGAATAACCCCCCCCCCCCCCCCCCCTTTTTTTTTTTTGAGATCCCTATTTATAGTTTCAGTGTATAACTTTCTATATTTAATCAGGTATACTAGAAAAAGGCAATTAACGCTTTCTTATTTATTTCCTTTTTTGCCCTTGCCAATATAGTCCCTAATGAATAAGGAGAGTAAATTTAAAAAGCCAATAGGAAAATGAAAACTGGAAATTCCAATTCCGAGTTATTCAAGGAAACCAAAAGAAACAGGAAAACAATTTCCAATTTCCAATTTCCAGTCACCTAAGGATACAAAATTCTCATCCTATAAATTCACTTGCAAAGCCTCAAGGTTCCTCACTTTTAATTCAACAATTACTCCGTGGATTCGCAATGGCCCCACCTAGAACCAAACCAGCTACACTTAATTTCGAGAAACACCAATTCAGAATGGTGATGCTCTCACAAACAATAAAAACATTAGCATTCAAGAAACAGCAGACAAGAAAAATATTCCAAAAGGGTGATGAAGTTGAAGTGGCAAGTCAAGAATATGGCTTCATAGGTTTTTACTACTGTATACAGTTAAAACCGGTTAGTCCTTCGTACGAACTGGTCGAAATAGTAATGCTTTGGATCGAAGAGCGTCTTCATAATATCAGGTTGAGGTCCGAAGTCAGGTCATCAAGCTACGAGCCCTAGGGACCGATCAATGTCGAGCGCGTTATCATTAGCGAGCTCGATTCCAAATCAAACTATGAGGCGAAGTGGAGTTAATGAGCTTATGAGGCAGAGACCGACCAACACTGACCCCGAATCAATACAAGAGTACGAGTCAGAATCGAGCTCGAGTCAAGATCGAGAGCTCGACTCGATATCAAGCTCGAGAAATAATGAGCTCATAGACAAGAGCCATTGCAACCACACTAGAGTAGAGAATCATGACAGGAATTATGGAAAAATTGATTTATCATGGGGCTCCTACTATGTATTTTTAATTATATCTAAAGTAGAATTCTTCCACTATAAAGGGGATGGTTATTATTTCTGTAAGGGACAAAGTTCACATACATTGTAACTGAGATATTATACACTCCCATATTGAAGAGTTATCCTTTTTAGCTTCATAGATTGATTCATCTTGCTTAATCCATAAATTATTTTCTTTCCAACTTTTCTTATTTTTCGTTTTCTACGGTCAACACTCGATATTTCTATTTACTCTTACGATTTGTATAAAGTTATACCACATACCCTTAGAACTACGTACAAATTCAACTCTATCCATTTTTCGGGTAAACAGTTTGGTGCCCACCGTGGGGCTAAGGATAATAGTGATTAGAGAAGGCACGGGAGAAAATATGTTATTGATATTGGATAATAAATACAATACAAGAGGTCCCTATTTATAGCTATACACTACAAGGAGATATTACTCCTCTTCCAATGTGGGACAAGAATACACTATACATATATATAAACTAACACTCCCCCTCAAGCCGGTGCATACAAATCATATGTACCGAGCTTGTTACACATGTAGCTAATACGAGAACCAATAAGAGACTTAGTGAAAATATCTGCTAGTTGATCATTTGACTTTACAAACTTTGTAACAATACCTCCCGAAAGTATTTTTTCTCTGACAAAGTGACAGTCGATCTCAATGTATTTAGTCCTCTCATGGAACACTGGATTTGATGCAATATGAAGAGAAGTTTGGTTATCACATACTAGTTCCATCTTGCTGATTTCTCTGAACTTTAACTTCTTGAGCAACTGCTTGACCCAAACTAACTCACACGTCACTATAGCCATGGCCTGATATTCGGCTTCGGCGCTATATCGAGCAACTACATTCTGTTTCTTGCTATTCCACGAGACCAAGTTACCTCCTACTAGAACACAATATCCAGACGTAGAACGTCTATCAAAGGGTGATCCTGCCCAATCAGCATCTCTGTACCTAATAATCTGCTCATGGCCTTGATCCTCGAATAGTAATCCTTTGCCTGGAGCTGACTTTATATACCGAAGAATGCGAACAACTGCATCCCAGTGACTATCACAGGGAGACTCCATCAACTGATTTACAACACTCACCGAAAAAGAAATGTCAGGTCTAGTCACTGTGAGGTAATTCAATTTGCCAACCAACCTCCTATATCTCGTAGAGTCTCTAAGAGGCTCCCCCTGTCCAGGCAGAAGCTTAGCATTCGGATCCATATGAGAGTCAATAGGTCTGCAACCCATCATTCCAGTCTCCTCAAGAATGTCTAAGGCATACTTCCGCTGTGAAATAATAATACCTGAGCTAGACTGAGCGACCTCAATACCTAGAAAATACTTCAATCTACCCAGATCCTTAGTCTGGAAGTGCTGAAAGAGATGTTGCTTCAGATTAGTAATACCATCATGATCATTGCCAGTAATAACAATATCATCAACATAAACCACTAGATAAATACACAGATTAGGAGCATAGTGCCGATAAAACACAAAGTGATCAGCCTCACTACGAGTCATGTCGAACTCCTGAATAATTGTGCTGAACTTACCAAACCAAGCTTGAGGAGACTATTTCAAATCATATAGTGACCTGCGCAATCTGCACACACAACCATTAAACTCCCCCTGAGCAACAAAACCAGGTGGTTGCTCCATATAAACTTCTTCCACAAGATCACCGTGGAGAAAAGCATTCTTAATGTCTAACTGATAAAGAGGCCAATGACGTACAGTAGCAATGGACAAAAAGAGACGAACATATGCTCACGGGAGAGAAGGTATCACTATAATCAAGCCCAAAAATTTGAGTATATCCTTTTGCAACAAGACGAGCCTTAAGCCGATCAACCTGGCCATCCGGGCCGACTTTGACTGCATAAACCCAACGACAACCAACAGTAGACTTACCTGAAGAAAGAGGAACAAGCTACCAAGTGCCACTCGCATGTAAAGCAGACATCTCATCAATCATAGCATGTCGCCATCCAGGTTGAGATAGTGCCTCACCTGTAGACTTAGGGTTAGAAACAGTGGACAAAGAAGATATAAAAGCATAATGAGGTGACGACAGGCGATGATAACTTAAACCGACATAGTGGGGATTAGAATTAAGTGTGGATTGTACACCTTTGCGGAGTGCAATTGGTTGACTAAGAGGAGACAAGTCTGCAGTAGGTGCAGAATCTGATACGGAGCGTGAATCACTGGGCCTGATGCTGGATGTGGACAACGATGATAAGTCAAGAGTGGTGGAGCTACAGAAGGTTGAACTGGATTATGTGGAGGAACTTGAGCTATAGGTGGTGGATCTACAACTGGAGTTGTAGGTGGTGGAACTGGAGCTATAGGTGGTGGAGCTACAACTGAAGCTGTAGGTGGTGGAGATGGAGTGACTGAATCTCCAAAAGAAAAACTGGTAGTACCTTAGAAATATCTAAGTGATGACCTGAACCAGTGAAGTATGATTGGGTTTCAAAGAAGGTAACATCAGCGGACATAAGTTACCACTGGAGGTCAGGAGACTAGCATCGATACCCCTTTTGTGTTCTTGAGAAACCCATAAATACGCACTTAAGAGCACGAGGAGCTAACTTATCTGTTCCTGGAATAAGGTTATAGACAAAACAAGTGCTTCCAAAGATATGAGGTGGAAGAGAGAACAAAGGTAAGTGGGGAAACATGACAGAGAATGGAACTTGGTTCTGGATAGCTGAAGATGGCATACCATTAATAAGATGGCAAGATGTAAGAACTGCATCCCCCCAAAAATGCAACAGAGCATGAGATTGTATGAGTAGGGTACGAGCAGTTTCAATAAGATGTCTATTCTTTCTTTCAGCTACCCCATTTTGTTGAGATGTGTACGGACAAGCTGTTTGATGAATAATCCCATGAGATTTCATAAACTGCTAAAATGGGGAAGACAAATACTCTCGGGCAATATCACTACGAAATGTGCAAATAGAAACCCCAACTTGATTTTGAATTTCAGCGTGGAAGGTCTCGAAAATAGAAAACAGCTCAGATCGATTTTTTATCAAAAATATCCAAGTGCACCTGGAATAATCATCAATGAAACTGACAAAGTAGCGGAATTCCAAGGTGGAACTAACCCGATTAGGACCCCAAACATCTGAATAGACTAAAGTAAAAGGTGACTCTGCTCGATTATCGAGATGCCGAGGGAAATGGGAGCGAGTATGCTTATCGAGGTGACATGACTCACATTCTAGAGCTGACAAGTGAGATAAACCAGATACCATTTTCTAAATTTTTGACAAACTGGGATGTCCCAACCGTTTATGTAATAAATCTGGTGAATGAGTAACAGGACAATTTGTAGATGGAAGACAAGATGTGAGTCCATGTGATTTAGCAAGGATAAGGTAATAAAGTCAGTTTGATTCACGTCCGGTACCAATGATCCACCCCGTACTGCGTTCCTGTATAAAAACATAGTCATCAAGAAATAAAACAGCGCATTTAAGTGATTTGGCTAAGCGACTAATAGCTATGAGATTAAAAGGACTATTGGGAATATAAAAGACTAAATCTAAAGGTAAGGAAGGAAGTGGGCTTGCTTGACCTATTGCAGTTGCCATGGTTTGAGACCCATTGGCCATTGTGACTCTTGGAAGAGATTGAGAATACGAAATAGTAATGAAAAGAGATTTGTTACCAGAAATATGATCTGATGCACTTGAATCAATGACCCAAGACTCAGAGGATGAAGATTGGGAGAAACAAGTTACGCTATTACCTGTTTGAACAACAGAAGCTATCTCAGAAGATGTCTGCTTACATGCTTTGTACTGAAGAAACTCAATATAATCTGCTAAAGAAACCATCCGACTATTCAAAGCATCGGTTCCCATGTCGCTATAATTTGTAGTAGTAGGGTTAACTTGAAATAGTAGAAATTCAAAACACTGGTTACAACAGTAAAAATAGAACACTGTTCACGACGAAACACTGTTCACACCGGAATCTACTGTAGCTGAAGGAAAAACTAAAAGTGGTCGGAATGAAACAAAACCAGTGAGGGTAGGATCGAAATTACCAGGCGATCCTACTGTTCAACTCGAACTTTTTCAAAATCTGCCCGGAACAGTGCTCACGCACCGGCACGTGGGTGAGATCTCGCCGGAATTTCTTTCCAGGGGCGTGAGGGCGCGTGGACGTGTTTTTTCCAGTGGGGTTGACTGGGGTTTGGTTGCCATAGCCTGAGGAGTCTTGTGGTGGTGTTGGTTTTTGCACCACACCAACAAAAAGAGATTTTCTTACGGACAACCTTCTAAGTTGCCGGAAAATTGCACGACGAAGAGGTCTTTCTTCCCGGAAGTCGCTAGAATGATGCACAGCGACGGGTTTCTCTCTAACGCTCTGATACCATGTGAGAAGGCACGGGAGAAAATATGTTATTGATATTGAATAATAAATACAATACAAGAGGTCCCTATTTATAACTATACACTACAAGGAGATATTACTCCTCTTCCAATGTAGGACAAGAATACACTATACATATCTGTAAACTAACAGTGATTATTTGATACGAATCTGCAAAAACACACTATTTTACGCTTATTTTCGGAAGTGCCTTTGATTACGGATTAGCAACGACGAGCTCTCTAAATTAAATGGTCTTACCTATCGACAATGAAGCTGGCCTTCAAGGTGAGAACAACAACTTGACGCCCAGGGTCGGAATGCCGCTCGTCGACGCAGTTAGAGATCGAGTCGAAGTGCCATTAGACGTTAATTCGCATGTGGTGAACCTACATTCTGAACTTGAAAATAGCATTCATGGTGGAATTCGATCTGCAGTTCGAGAAACCCATAACGTTAAGGAAAACAGAATCAGCTTGTGTATGATTTTCAAATGTTGCAAGCTCAACAGGTAGCGATAGCTCAGTTGCAGAGTCAAACCCAGGTATCGATCAGGCCGGAGCCCAGTTCGCCCCGAGAAGTCACCCATAGAACGGAACTGGCTATAGTAAAGTCAAATGAGTAAGAATCGGGGACTAATCCCGAAATTGCTAAGATGTTCGAAGAACTGACCAAACGAATAGAATTAGGAGAAAGGAGGATCGAGGCAAACGACAAAAAATATGGAGACATATAACTCCAGGGTTGATCATATCCCGGGGGAACAACCGATATTGAAGAGCTTAGATTCCAAAAAATTCATACAAAAGCCTTTCCCCCCAAGCGCGGCTCCTAAACTGATCCCAAAGAAATTCTGCATGCCCGAGATTCCTATATATAACGGAACTACCGACCCCAACGAACATGTCACCTCTTACACATGTTCCATCAAAGGGAACGACCTAGAGGACGATGAAATCGAATCCAAATTATTGAAGAAATTCGGTGAAACCCTGTCAAAGGGAGCAATGATATGGTATCATAATTTACCATCTAATTCTATCGATTCATTTGCTACGCTTGCAGATTCCTTCGTAAAAGCACACACCGGGGCCATAAAAGTCGAAACCAGGAAGTCGGACCTGTTCAAGGTAAGACAAAAGGATAACGAGATGCTAAGGGAGTTCGTATCTCATTTGCAAATGGAACGAATGGATCTGCCACCAGTCACAGACGATTGGGTTGTTCAGGCTTTCACTCAAGGTTTGAACGAACGAATTTCAACGGCTTCATGGTGGTTGAAGCATAACCCGATCGAGTACCCAGCTATTACTTGGGCTAACGTGCACAATCGGTACCAGTCAAAAATTAGAGTCGAAGACGATCAGTTGGGTTCTGAACCCGCTGCTAGAAGGTATGTCAATCCGATCAAGGACCGATACCGACCATATAGTGGAAACCACAGGATCAATGAATCGAGACGTAACCCCGGACAAGGCAATAAAAGGAGTGATCGAGGTCAAGGGTCTCGGGGGCTGATGAACATAAATGGGTTCGAGAGACGTACCGTACCTAAGGAAGAACCATAGTTATCGGAGTATAATTTCAGCATTGATGCATCCGCCATCGTGTCGGCTATCGGACACATCAAAGATACTAAATGGCCTCGAACCATGCTGACTGATCCTGCCCAGAGGAACCCCAATCAAATGTGCAAATATCATGGCACCCATGGCCATATAACGGAAGATTGCAAGCAACTAAAAGAGGAGGTAGCCCGATTATTCAATAAGGGGCACCTTCGAGAATGTTTAAGCGACAGGGCCAAAAATTATTTCAAAAACAGGGATTTCGGTAAACAAAACGAACACGAAAGAACCACATCACATCATCCTCATGATCATCGGTGGCATCGATACCCTTCAGGGGTCGGTGCTTAAACGCACTAAAACGTCGGTTATGAGAGAAAAGCGACCTCGAACTCAAGATTACGCACCCATAAGAACTTTGTCCTTTAATGATAAAGATGTAAAAGGAGTCATGAAACCTCACAACGATGCACTGGTAATATCTGTACTTATAAACAAAACTAAAGTTAAGAGTGTGTTAATTGATCTAGGTAGCTCGGCCAACATTATTAGATCGAAGGTTGTAGAACAACCCGGTCTACAAGACCAGGTCGTACCCGCGACCCTGGTTTTAAATGGATTCAATATGGCATGTGAAACCACCAAAGGCGAGATAATTATACCGATAAATGTGGTAGGGACCATCAGGGAAATGAAGTTCCACGTAATCGAAGGCGACATGAGGTACAACACCCTCTTTGGAAGACCATGGATCCACAATATAAGAGTTGTACCTTCGATCCTCCACTAGGCTCTTAAATTCCCAACATCGGAGGAAGTCAAAACAGTGTACGGAGAACAACCGGCAACGAGAGAAATATTTTCCGTTGAAGAAGGAATTCTGATATCCTCACTTTCGTCAACAAAGGAGTCGGACTCAAAAGGGAAACGAGATGCCAAATAACAATCACAGATGTCAGCTTCGACCCAACTAGAAAATTAGAAGATTGACGAGGATGATGATCAAAGGATCCCTCGATCCTTCGTGGTTCCCGATGATTCTGACGCTACCCAATCAACGATTGAAGAGCTGAAGCAAGTCATACTAATCGAGCATTTGCCCGAACTAAAGGTATACCTGGAAATGGGATTAACCCCCGAACTCAGGAAAAGGCTTATTCAATTTCTTATCGATAACATAGATTGTTTTGCTTGGTCCCATTTAGATATAACAGGGATCCCACCGGATATAACGATGCATCGGCTAAGCCTGGACCCTAGGTTCAAACCGGTGAAGAAAAATAGAGGATCCTAGTCCGAGGTAAAGCACGCATTCATAAAGGACGAGGTAACTAAACTTCTTAAATTAGGGTCCATTTAGGAGGTGAAATACCCCGAATGGTTAGCCAATATAGTTGTAGTCCCTAAGAAATGGAACAAACTTAGAATGTCTGTAGATTATAAGGATTTAATCAAGGCATGCCCCAAAGATTCTTTTTCACTGCCTAACATCAATCATATGATCGATGCCACAGCCGGCCACGAGATCCTTACTTTTGTCGATGCCTATTCCGAGTACAATCAAATCCAAATGAACCCGGAGGAAAGAGAAAAGACTTTGTTTATCACCAAGTGTGGAACCTATTGTTATAATGTAATGTCCTACGGGCTAAAAAAATGCAGGAGCTATTTACCAACGCCTAGTAAATAAAATGTTCGAGGAACAAATAGGTAAATCAATGAAAGTTTATATTGGTGACATACTATTTAAGTCCCTGTGCGCAGAGGACCATTTGGCTCATTTGCAGGAAACATGAAGCTCAACCCCGAGAAATGTGCTTTCAGGGTCGGTTCAGGCAAGTTTCTTGGCTTCATGATATCGAATCGTGGGATCGAGATCAACCTCAATAAAATCAAGGCCATCGAAGACATCACTATCATGGACAGTGTAAAAGTCATGCAGAGGCTAACGAGATGGATTGCTACCTTAGGCCGATTCATTTCAAGGTCGTCGGATCGAAGTCACTGATTTTTCTCTCTGCTAAAAAAGAAGAACGATTTCGCCTGGACCCCGGAATGCCAACATGCATTAGAGGAATTGAAATGATACCTATCGAGCCCACCACTGCTGCACACTCCAAAGGTAGACGAGAAACTTTGCTTGTACTTGGCAGTATCGAAAATCGCGGTAAGTGGTGTCCTAGTTCGAGAAGAGCAAAGTACGCAATATCCCGTTTATTATGTAAGTCGAACCTTAGGGGAAGCGGAAACTAGACATCCAAACTTAGAGAAATTGGCACTAACACTGATAAGCGCCTCTAGAAAGTTAAGACCATACTTTCAATGTCACCCCATATGCATATTAACCACTTACCCACTTCATAATATTTTACATAAGGCTGAAATATCAAGCCGATTGACCAAATGAGTCATCGAACTCAGTGGGTATGATATCGAATATCAACCCCGGACGGCCATCAAGTCTCAAATTTTAGCAGACTTTGTGGCTGATTTCACGCCAACCCTCGTACTCAAAGTCGAAAAAGAACTCTTGTTGAAATCGGGTATATCATTGAGGGTATGGACCCTTTTCATAGATGGGGCTTCAAACCTAAAAGGGTCTGCACTAGGCAGCATTTTAAAGCCGCCTACGGGTAGCACTATTAGGCAATCTATCAAAACTACTAGGTTGACTAACAAAGAGGCCGATTATGAGGCTATAATTGCAGGTCTCGAGTTAGCTAAAAGCATGGGAGAATTAGTCATTGAAGCCAAGTGTGACTCTTTACTGGTGGTAAATCAAGTAAAAAAAACCCTCGAAGTTCGAGAGGATAGAATGCAAAAGTATTTGGACAAACTACAGGTAACTTTGCACCGTTTCAAAGAATGGACTTTACAGCATATACCTCGAGAACAAAACAGTGAGGCCGATGCACTTGCAAATTTCGGATCATCGGTCGAGGAAGATGAGATCAACTCGGGGACTGTCGTTCAACTCTCGAGGTCTGTGATCGAAGAAATCCATGCAGAGATAAATTCTACAAGCTTAACTTGGGATTGGAGGAATAAGTATACTGAATACTTGGAGAACGGAAAACTCCCACTGGACCCTAAATATTTGAGGGGCCTGCGAACCAAAGCTGCTCGATTCACATCCACTACAGATGGAACATTTTACCGAAGGACATTCGATGGACCATTGGCAGTATGTTTAGGTCCAGGAGACACTGACTACATCCTACGTGAGATTCACAAGGGTACTTGTGGAAATCATTCTGGTGCCGATTGATTAGTCCGAAAAATAATCAGAGCAGGATATTATTGGATCGATATGGACAAAGATGCAAAGGAGTTTGTTCGAAAATGTGACAAATGTCAAAGGTTTGCACCGATGATCCATCGTCCCGTAGAGCAACTTCACTCAGTCCTATCCCCATGGCTATTCATGATATGGGGAATGGATATCGTCGGCCCTCTGCCATCGGCCCCATGTAAAGCTAAGTTCATTTTATTTATGACTGACTATTTCTCTAAATGGGTTGAAGTACAGGCGTTCGAGAAAGTAAGAGAGAAAGAGGTTATAGACTTCATCTGGGATCATATCGTATGCCGATTTGGGACACCCGCCAAAATAGTGTGTGACAATGGGAAACAATTTATCGGCAGCAAAGTGACAAAATTCCTCGATGACCATAAAATAAAAAGGATACTATCGACACTGTATCACCCTAGTGGGAACGGACGGGCCGAATCGACGAACAAGACTTTCATTCAAAACCTAAAGAAAAGGTTGAACGACGCTAAGGGAAAATGGAGAGAAATCCTACCCAAAGTTCTTTGGGAATATTGAACAACATCAAAATCCAGTATGGGGAAAACCCCGTTCTCCTTAGAATATAGCTCTGAAGCCTTGATTCCAGTCAAAATCGGGGAACCCAGTGCTAGGTATCGGTATACAACAGAAGAATCAAATCACGAGGCTATGAATACTAGCCTCGAATTATTAGATGAAAAAAAGAAGCTACTCTCGTCCAATTGGCCGCCCAATTGCAGCGGATCGAAATATACTATAACCGAAGAACCAATCTACGCCATTTTAAATTCGGGGACTTAGTGTTAAGGAAAGTCACCCTCAGCACCCGAAATCCAAATGAAGGAAAACTGGTTCCAAGCTGGGAAGGACCGTATCAGGTTCTGAAAAATGTCGGTAAAGGATCCTACAAGCTCGGTATCATAAACGGTAAACAACTGCCAAGCTATTGGAATGTGTCGCACCTAAAACGATACTACTGCTAAGGTACGACCTTCCCATGTTCGTTTATATTTCGAAACTAACCCTTGCCGGAGTTCGATCAGAAACAAGGATGGATCATTTAACACGAAGCCCTAGGTCTGAAAGCATCGATTGTGCTAACTTAGAGCAATTAAACAGTATCCGAGGCCTCTTTACAATCGATCTCGAATACTTGGGGGGGGGGGGGGCATTACCCCTCAAATATATGAAGTTCGATGCAGGAATGTTACTTTATAACAACAGGGTTCCGATAGGAAAATTTGTAAGAGCCAAATGGTCAAAACGAACCATGCTCATATAGTTGGCCCGATCCCTGACACAAAACATGAACACATGTATAATGACTTACAAAGAAAAATTTCCTCTTTACCGATATCTTATATCTAAGAAATATTCCTCTATTTCGAGATTTATCATGCAAACAGGCTTAAGGGACGACCATTACCCCATAAATCGGAGACTTCCAACCAAAAAATCAACGAGTCTGAGAAGCACTCACTCGACTACTAAGCCTACGGGCTACTCTTATTTTGAGTTTGAGAAATCACTCACTCAACCATTAAGCCTATGGGCTACATTACTTCGAGTTCGAATCACTCACTTGACTACTAAGCCTATGGGCTACTCTTATTTTGAGTTTGAGAAATCACTCACTGAACCATTAAGCCTATGGACTACATTACTTCGAGTTCGAATCACTCACTTGACTACTAAGACTACGGGCTACTCTTATTTTGAGTTTGAGAAATCACTCACTCAACCATTAAGCCTACGGGCTACGTTATTTCGAGTTCGAGAAAGCACTCACTCGACTACTAAGCCTACGGGCTACTATTATTTTGAGTTCGAGAAATCACTCACTCAACCATTAAGCCTATGGGCTACTCTTATTTTGAGTTCGAGAAATTACTTACTCAACCATTAAGCGTACAGGCTACGTTACTTCGAGTTCAAGGAAGCACTCACTCAACTACTAAGCCTACAGGCTACTATTATTTTGAGTTCGAGAAATCACTCACTCAACCATTAATCCTATGGGCTACGTTACTTCTATTTCGAATCACTCACTCGACTACTAAGCCTACGGGCTACTCCTATTTTGAGTTCGAGAAATCACTCACTCAACCATGAAGCCTACGTGCTACATTACTTCGAGTTCGAATCACTCACTTGATCATTAAGCCTACGGGCTACATTACTCGAGTTCGAATCACTCACTCGACCATTAAGCCTATGGGCTACATTACTTCGAGTTCGAATAATTCACTCGGTCATTAAGCCTACATGCTACATTGCTTCGAGTTCGAATCACTCACTCGACTACTAAGCCTACGGGCTACTCTTAGTTTGAGTTCGAGAAATCACTCACTCAACCATTAAGCCTAGGAGCTACATCACTTCGAGTTCGAGCAAGCACTCACTCGACTACTAAGACTACATGCTACTCTTATTTCGAGTTCGAGAAAATACACACTCGACCATTAAGCCTACGGGCTACATTACTTCGGGTTAGAATCACTCACTCTATCATTAAGCCTACGGGCTACGTTACTTCGAGTTCGAATCACTCACTCAATCATTAAGCCTACATGCTACATTACTTCGAGTTCGAATCACTCACTCGATCATTAAGCCTACAGGATATATTACTTCGAGTTCGAATCACTCACTCGATCATTAAGCCTACGGGCTACATTATTTCGAGTTTGAATCACTCGCTTGACTAATAAAGCCTACGGGTTACATTATTTCGAGTTCGAATCACTCGCTTGACTAATAAAGCCTATGGGTTACATCACTTCGAGTTCGAATCACTCGCTCGACTAATAAATCCTACGAGCTACATCACTTTGAGTTCAAGCAAGCACTCACTCGACTACTAAGCCTACGGTTATAAAGGCTACAAGGTCCAAATACGATCAAATTGCCTAAAGCCTTATGAAAATCTTCATAAGGCATGAATGAAACAAAATCTTCACGAGGCAGAGAATAAAACAAAGGAAAGTCGGGAAAAGAAAAGATCTTTATATATATACAAAAATGTTTACATTGTCCGAATAGGACCATACACAAAAAACACCAAAATGAAAACTAAGGGCTAAGTTTCTTGGTTAGCTACGGGGGCATTCTCTTCTCCATCTGGCTCCTCCCCACTCTCGGACCCACTCTTGCTCCCATCATCACCATCATCATCAGTGTCACCATCATCATCAACGGAAGCCAAGGCTTCAGCATCGGCTTTGAGCTCTTTATCCTTTTTTATCTCTTCGGTGAAATTGCAACCTCGAGAATGGATATCCTCGAGGGTCTCCTTTCGAGATCGACACTTAGCAAGTTCAGCAACCCAATGTGCTCGAGTGTTGGCGGTCTCGACTGCCTCTCTTGCTTGTACCTGAGCAGCTTCAGCATCGGACCGATAGAAGACCACGAATGCATCCGCATCAAGCTTTGTCTTTTCGGCGGCAGATTTGGCCTTGGCATGTTCGGAGGCCAACCAAGCCTCGAGCTCCTCTATTATTCTCACCTGAACCGAGCTTTTCTCCTTCATGATTTGAAGTTGGTTTTCGGCTGATGATAATTGGGCTCGAGCAGCCTCTTTCTCTGCAGCAAAGCGGTCCATACCTTCTTACCACTTCAAGTATTCTGCCTTTATCACATCGACCTCCTCACAGAGTTTCCCAATCATCTCAAGTTTCTGCTGCAGCTGTGAGACCAAAAAATTAGCCATCATTCTGATATTGAGCCCATAAGCTTTTAATAGTATCATTACCTGCTCGGACAGATCGGTATGATCTTGGTGAGCCTTGGCCAACCCAGCTCGAAGGTCTTTAATCTCCTCTCCCCTTTTCCCTAAGAGGAGTTTAAGGGCATTCCTTTCCTTCATGACCAATTTGAAGGTCGGCCTCGTATCGACGCAGCTCGGCTAGAGACCGAGAACATCAACTTTTGTGGCCTGAAAAGAAAGAAGAAACGAAGTTAGAAAAGAAAAACAATCATAAAGGTAATACCAATGAAGTAAGTTAAGGCTTACCCAATTCAAAGCCTGCTGCACTCCGAGGAAAAGATCTGATGCATCACTAGTGGAGGCAACGTCCTCAACACCGGTAAACAAATCACGAAAAAGGTCCTCTCCTTCATGAGATACATCTACCTTGAAGGCCCCCATTGCTTGGGCTTCCCGAATCGCCCCTTCGGAAAAATAGGGAAAGTGGGCGAGTCTTCGATTACTACTGCCCCAAGTGAGTCGCTAGGGGCGTTCTCTTTGGTTTGAAGAGATTCAGGGACGGCCCCTTCGGACATATCCACCATCTGTTGAATTCAATGGGAGATATCCTCGATTTTCAATGGCTCGGGGACTTTGCCCGTATCTTTCTCCGATATACCCTCAGTTTGAGGCGGAGGCCTGTAAACCACCACAGATCCAACTGCCTATGGGGCATCGATGGTATTCTTCACTAGGGCCACCAGTATGGACCCGTCGTATTCTTCTTCCTCGTCTTCATCCCTTAGACGTCGAATCGATTCTAAGGTTAAAGGGATGGTATTCTTCCTCAACTTACGAGCCTTCAGTTTTGGGCTTTCGAAAGCAGAGGCCCTTTTTCTCTTATTGTCCTTCGCTGGTTTAGAAACTGGGGCCAAAGTTTCCTCCTCACCGGACAAGGGTCTCAAAACCGCATCCATGCCAGACCTACACACAAGAAAATTGATTTGAGTGTATGGAAAACAGTTTGAACTATCAATGAGGCTGGAAATGAGGTTACCATGATTTTTGGCCTCCCATCGGCCCTTTGACAAATCGCGCCATGAGCGCTCGGCGTACGTAGAAGTCGAAGCCAGAGCCCGTACCCAGTCCTTGAGGTCGGAAACCGCACCGGGCATCCAAGGAATTGCTGCACTACAAAAGGGGATATAAGTAAGAAAGGAAACGAAGGGGCAAAACAATGGGAGATTACAGCAGAGTTACACTTACGCTTCATATTCCATTCTTTGGGAAATAGCATCTTCTCGGTCGGTATAAGGTCCGACGTCTTCACTCGAATGAACCTTCCCATCTAGCCTCGATCCTTGACCTTATCTATGCTCGAGAACAGATCCTTGGTGCCCTGGCATTGTAGTTTTATTAACCCGTTTCGAAAGACATCCTCTCGATTTTGTTCACAAAGAAACGAATCAAAATAATGATCCGCCAAAAAGAAGGATGGATTTGGCCTAAGGTTATTTGATATTTACGGAAAAAATCAATAATAATTGGGCCGAGGAGGCCTAACGTGAAAGGGTAAGTGTACACACATAAAAACCCTTTCACGTGAGTAGTAATATCCTCTTCGGGAGAGGGGACTACCACTTCTTTGTTCTCCCCGGTTCGAGATACCCCCGGTTATCGAACACATATACCTCGATACTGGCTCACATCGCCCAGGAACCGACGAGCCTTTGTCGACCTTAAAATTGGAGGTAAGAACACATGCCACGGGAACGCACTCCTTAAGCCGTGGATCCATCGTTGTTTTATCGGCAACAGACTAGGAAGAAGAAACTTTTTCTTTTTGGGGAACGATTTTTAATGTTTTCACCATTTTTGGATTTAAAGAAGGAGATATCAAAGATATGGTGCTTTAAAGAAAGATTTTGCAGTAGAAAACACAAAAGGAAAATTTTGTAGACTTACAGATGAATTCAAAAGGTGCGAGAAAGAAGTTAGAAAATTTAGAGTTTGGAGATATAAAAGTGATTAAAAATGAAAAAGGGGTTATTTATAGGTTGAGCAGTGGCAGTTCAATTTCGATAATGGCCGACCATCATTTGACACACATTAAATTCCTCGGTAAACTAAACCAATGGGACAGCTATCACACACGTCATGATCGGACTCGATGCAAACATCAGTATATATCTAATCGTACCGATGAAAAATCATGTCATTTCTCGCTATATCCTTCCCGAGAAACGAGGGGACTATCTGTATACGGTCAAAACTGGTTAGTCCTTCGTACGAACTGGTCGAAATGGTAATGCTTTAGATCGAAGAGCGTCTTCATAATATCAGGTTGAGGTCTGAAGTCAGGTCATCAAGCTTCGAGCCCTAGGGACCGATCAATGTAGAGCTCGTTATCATTATCGAGCTCGATTCCAAATCGAACTATGATGCGAAGTGGAGTTATCGAGCTTATGAGGCAGAGACCGACCAACATTGACCCCGAATCAATACAAGGCTACGAGTCAGAATCGAGCTCGAGTCAAGATCGAGAGCTCGACTCGATATCAAGCTCGAGAAATAACGAGCTCATAGACAAGAGCCATTGCAACTGCATTAGAGGAGAAAATTATGGCAGGAATTATGGAAAAACTATTTATCATGGGTCTCCCACTATGTATTTTTAATTATATCTAAACTAGGATCCCTCCACTATAAAGTGGATGGTTATTATTTCTGTAAGGGACAGAGTTCACATACATTCTAACCGAGATATCATACACTCCCATATTGAAGAGTTATCCTTTTTAGTTTCATAGATTGATTCATCTTGCTTAATCCATAAATCATCTTCTTTCCAACTTTGCTTATTTTTTATTTTCTACGGTCAACACTCGATATTTATATTTACTCTTATGATTTGTGTCAAGTTATACCACATACCCTTAGAACTACGTACAAATTCAACTCTATCCATTTTTCGGGAAAACAACTACACCGCAACTATTGTTTCTTTCGATTGCACTAATTTTCAGTACAGAGTCAAGTACAAGACTCTGTTCACTGATGATAAGTCTACGCCACTAGAGGAGACTGTCACAGCCGCCGAGGTCCGCCCTATGCCACCTGATCAAAATAAAACTATGCCAGAAAACGACTTTCGCATGTACGATATGGTTGATGTATTTGACAACGATGGCTGGTGGATTGGATTTATATATTGGAAAATTGGAACAAAGTGCTATGTCTACTTTCCTACTACTGGGGATAAAATTGCATATCTTTCTGATGTGTTGAGATTTCATCAAGAGACAAGAATGGTCTAATGGCAAGTGGAATTCTTCCATTAAATGGTAGGATGTTGACTTATATTGATTTTGCTTTCAAGAAATTAGCGTTTCTATTTTGAACAAACTTTTGATATACTGTAGTATAATATGAATGTTGCTTAATCACTCTCCTTGTGCGATATTGAAAAAATTCCAGTTTAGTCGCATAGTTGTTATGTATGTGTGTTGGTAAAGATTTTGATATGCTGTGGGCCTGTGTCAAGCATATGTTGAGGAAATAGCTGAATGAAATACTTATAGTGAAAAACGAGAACATATAATTCGTTATTGTTTTAGCCTGTCGTGTTATGCGTTTCCAAATTGTCCTTAATTCTGAATTTTACAATAACTTTTATTGTTCTAAATAAGATGCAGTGTTCTTCTTTCAAAACAAGGATCTGATGTATCCGGAGTTTATATTAAATCATATTAATTTAACATGATTAAGTAATTTAATAAGGTCAAATATATGTTACTTAAGCATGGGTCTTAGAGGTCTATATGTAAACAGGTATTATGCTTCTATAGTGGTTTGGTGTAATACCAGATAAATAGTAATATCCACTCACTTTGCAAAACTAATCCCCCTCCCTATTTCGATTCATCCATGAAAAAAATACAAAACTAACAGAACTACCACCTCCTCAGACATTATTTAAATACATTATTTTCCTTCTTTCTATTATTATTATAATCTTATTATTCTACTCTTTAGAATTTAAACCTAACGATCCTCTAAATACGTTAAACCATAAAGGTTTGCATGAACTATTCATCCTATTCCCTTGTTGCACCGACTCTCTCGCTCTCCCACTCCCACTTTCACTCCCGCTTACTTCTATATATATATATACATGATCCACGAAGATGTCAGGCAAATAAAATATATTGCGCAATTCAAATAGAAAACATTAAAAAAAATCAAAAAAAAAAAACTAACTAAAAGGGATAGGGGCTGAGTAAAATAATCTGTGGTTCTTTGTTAGATTTCCTCTGGTTGTCAATCTCAACACAGAGCCATGGTTAAGTTTTCCAAGAATTCCATGGTTCTGTGCTTTTGGTTAGTCATTGTTTTTGTAATCTCTTGTACAAATGCTGTTAGGCTTAAGAAATTTGATCACCCCACTAAAGGTGATGGCACTCTTAACTTCTTGGTTCTTGGTGACTGGGGAAGAAAGGGTACCTTTAATCAATCTCACGTAGCTCACAAGGTACCATCTTTTTTTATCTTTTGTCTTTCATCAACTTAATTTGGAGTTTCTAATATTTGAGTGTATAAACAACTCATCTAAAAGCTTAATCTATTAGAAAGAGTTCACTTTTATTTACTTAATTATATCTTCAATGTTTCTTCACGTGTCCGCTTGATCTTTTTATGGGCCTACACGTACATGGAAATTCAGGGGGTGGTGGTCATGGGCGGAGCTAGAAGGTTAAGTACGAATTAGGCCGAATTCAATAGCTTTAGTCAAAATCCTATATTTGTATTGAGAGATTTAATAAATATATACAAAAAATTAAATTTAGAACATAATGACATCTGATATCACTATCCTAGAAGTTAGAACCCTTAAAGTTCAAAGACCGACTCCGTCTTTGGTGGAGTGAAATTTGAACGCATGACTTATGTCTGCTATGGTACTATTTTGCATTAAATTGTTCGATAAGCTCGTCACACAATTCAATTGTTTCACTAAAAAGGGATCTAGGCAAAACTGAATATACTTCTTTTGGATGCAGATGGGAAGAATCGGAGAGGAGCTAAACATTGATTTTGTAGTATCAACTGGTGATAATTTCTATGATAACGGATTGACAGGGGTGCACGATCCAAATTTTGTAGAGTCATTTACTAATATATATACAGCAAAGAGCTTACAGAAACAATGGTATAGTGGTAAGTTCCCAAATATTATACTACAAATAAACACACTGCGATTTTATGACATTTTAATATGTCTGAAATATGTCTTAAAATTGTAATTTTCTGCAGTATTAGGCAATCATGATTACAGAGGAAATGTAGAAGCGCAACTCAGTCCTTGCCTTAGGAAAATTGATAGAAGATGGCTTTGTTTAAGGTCTTTCATAGTTAATGCAGGTGCATAATCTCTTCTTTTCTCCTCTTTTCTCAGTCTTAAATTTTCTATTTATTAAGTTAATTAATATGTCTGTAGTTCTGATATTAAAAAAAAAAAAAAATTATCCTTTTTGTTCTTTGAAGAAATTGCTGAAATATTCATGGTGGATACAACTCCATTCGTACAAGATTATTTCACGAATCCTAAGGATCATACCTATGATTGGCGAGGTGTGATCCCTCCACACACATACACTGCAAACATATTAAAAGTAAGTTGAATTTAGGCTTTTCTTATATATATGGATTCTGAAGATAATATTATAAATTTTAAATTATTTGTTTATAATTAGGATGTTGAAAAAGCATTGAGTGAATCAACGGCAAGATGGAAAATAGTAGTAGGTCATCACGCCATTAGAAGTGTTGGACATCATGGCGACACTCAAGTACTTGTGGATCGCCTTCTTCCTATGCTTAGGGTACATAACTTTTCTTTCTTCCCATTGCACCAATCTCGATATATATATATACACACACAGAATCAAACTCTAAATCCTGAGTTCGCATCCATTCCACTAAATTTGGAATTGGTCAACTTCCACCCATCATTTCTGTGATAAGAAGTGCAAATTTAATTTCTTGCCGCGCGAGTTTTTAACTTTGATTTCTCTCGTTAAATTGTCAGGCATACAATGTTGATTTTTACATGAATGGACACGACCACTGCCTTGAACATATTAGCGACACCGAAAGGTAAGAGTAAAGTTCAAATCTTGCAATACTTTGATATTCAACACGTTTCTTTCCTCTTATTTTTGTGACGACGTATTTTGGTTGAAATTGCAGTCCTATTCAATTTTTAACAAGTGGGGCAGGGTCAAAGGCATGGAGAGGAGATGTGAAAGGATTAAATAGAGCAGACGTGAACTTTTTCCATGATGGACAAGGTTTCATGTCGGTACAGTTAACACCAACAGAGGCTAAGATCAAGTACTATGATGTTTTTGGTAGAGTGCTACATAGATGGAATAGGTCCAAGTTGCTTCACTCAGCTATTTAGTTTTTCGTTTACTTTTAAAACAACAAAGCTAATATTGGCTGTAAATTAAATACTCAAGTTATTAGATGTAGAAGAGAACAGATCTCACAAAACCAATTTAGTTTTGTGAGAGTAGTTTTCTCCGACTTTTAGGTCTCATTTGGTTTGATGTATTAGAGGAAATAATCATGGCGTAAAATTTGATATTGCTTTATTCATTTGATATTACGATATTGTTTTATACCTACTATAATATAAGTATGAAATAAAATAGATTTAACACCAAAACAACACACCCTTATATATTTTCCTAAAATTTATCGCCAACACCCATTAAATTTTACTAAATTTAAAAATTAAACCAACCCCTGGTTACATTTCATATCAGCAATACATGGCACCAACCCCTGGATACATTCCGTTTTCAGTAATACAGGGTGCCAACCCCTGGTTACATTTCCTTCTCAGTAATACAGGGTGCCAACCCCTAGTTACATTTCCTCTCAGTAATACAGGGTGCCAACCCCTGATTATATTTCCTTCTCGGTAATACAAGGTGCCAACCTCTGGTTATATTTCCTTTTAGTAACATAGGCTATACCACTCCCTAGTTGATTTGAACTTAAATACAGGGTACACCACTCCCTGATATCTTTATTAATATAGGGTACACCATTCCAAAAAAAAATCATCTTCATGTTTTCCCAAAACACTGCTGAAATACCAGCGAAATTCCAGCAAAAACCAATCCAAAACCATGCTGAAAATAGTCCCAAAAACGTCATCTATCAACAACAAAAAATCAGCAATAAATCTTTGCTAAACATGCCCGAGAAACTGCCTGAATCAGCCCCAAAAATAACCCCCAAAAGCCAGCAAAAGTCTATTTTAACCCGCTGCCGAAACCGCTCTAAAACAGTCCAAAATACTCCAAACGATGCTGCCAAAAACCAACTGAAAAACCTAGTTGAAACAGCCCCCAAAACACCATTTAAACCGAGCTTCTCACCTCCAAAACACCATAAAAAAGTAGCTAAAATTTCTGAGTCGAGTTGAGGTCCGAGTGGAGTTCGAGAGGTGGGTCGTTAATGGTCTTGTTCGCTTTTGAATTTCAGAGCTGTAAAATATTGAAAGTTCAGATTCAAAACTTTGAGGTTCATTCCTGTTCTTAATCTTGATAAATGTTGACATTGATATTCTATATTATGGATCATGTGCTTGAATGAAGTTTTATTCTCGTCCTCGTGTTAATATTTTTAGTTCAATGCCTATATCACTTTTTATCTCTATGTTGTTCTATTGTGGAATCATGTTGATATAGGTATTTATTTGTAAAAATATTTCCATCACCACATTGCATTAACGTAGCACGCTCTGGGAAGAGGAATTTCGGGCACATTGTTAAAGAATTTAGGCTAAGAGTTAACTTCTTTAGCTTCTATTTGTTGGGACCAAGTTTGATGAGTTATGGGGTCTAGTTTCAAACAAAAGATTTGGGCCAAATAAGATAAGTTCTGTAGAGGCCCAATACAATACAAAGACGTCCAATTTGATTTGTATGCTGGTCAATTTGTTTTCTCAAAGGACAAATGTAGTAATTTTTTTTCAAAAGTAATAGCGTGCTAATAATCCTTTGTCATGACTGCGAATTCGCTTGCGTAGCGCTGTTATGACAAAATTAATAAATTTCGTTTCGATCACGCATTCGCTTGCGTAGTGTAGTTATGACATCTTATTATTCAAAATATTCTTGAATAATCAAGCATTAAAATCGGATAGGTAAAACATGAAAATCCATTAAAACACAGTTTGTTCAAAAATAATATAAGCCAAATATAGTCAATAAAGCGACCGTGCTAGAACTAGAATAAATGGGAGGGGCCAACCGAGACGGGCTGAATATATACAAATATTAAATTTAGAACTCAGTCACTAACACTCGAGGTCGTTGGTACAGAATAGTTTGTTACAATTTGAGTCATATAACCAGTGGTGGAGCCACATTCAATCAAGGAGTGTCAATCGACACCTCTTCACCGCAAAATTACACTGTATTACTAGATAATATTTTTTATTTTATGTATATTTATTATATGTAGACTCCCCTTAACTTTTCGATGTATCTAAATTTTTATACTTTGATACCCCTTGGTGAATATTCTGGTTCCGCCACTGCATATAACCACTGAACCAAGAATAGGGTGAGGAGGATTTGTTTTTTGGGTGAACAAATGGCGACCCTAACATTTAAATCTGGTAAAATAATTTAAAGTTAAAGTGGTAAATGTTGGATTTTTTCTAGAGGGTGTGAATGAGAAATGGAAGAGACACATTTTGAATTGCATCTCTTTATCTCACCCTTTCATTATCTATAAATTTAGAAGCTTAGCCTCATTTTTTATACATGAAAAATCTGAAAATTTCTTCCTTCTTCTCTATATTGTTGTATTGTTTTTCCAAATAAACAAAGTGTCAAGTGTGATTTGCTTCGTTTGTTGAGTTCGCCGAAGTTCTGTAATTTTGATTGCCAGTATTACAGAATAGTTTTTCCGTTTTATCTTGGAAGGAAGTAATCCATAACCTTAAACAACAGTGAGAGAATTAAATTCCTTAAGAACACATAAGCAACTTGTGGACTTGGAATTATTTTACAATTTGTTTATTTAACTAACTTTCTTTTTCCCTCTGATTTCGAACACAGGAATACTAACAATCTTGAGGAATTTAGTTTGTCGGTTGATAACAAAGAAAGAAAAAGACACGAAGTGGAAGTCGTCTATCAAATGATAGAGCAATTTTATTTTGTTTGTTCGTTCTAGATATTGACGCGCACTTTGCGGCTAGAATACAGAAATGGAATTGTTATACTCCAATTGTTAAAACTTGAGAATATGAGAAAGAAAAACTGAAGGATTTTAAATATTAAAAGAAATGGTACTCCAAAAATTATTTATGCCATTACAAAGAATGGATGCACATGGACACTTTGCTGCAACGTTAAGAGATAAGTTTGTGGTGGCCTATTTGATCTTTTGTTCTCAATTCCTGTTTTTCCACAACTTCTCATCATCGTTTATTACTGTGGTTTTTTGATATTTTGGTTCCTTATTTTCCTTACGAAAATGCAATCCAAGTTTTGCATCTTAAAGTATCATGGAACTCAGGGGCGGAGCCATAATGCAGTTTGTGGGTTCGACCGAATCCGATAACTTTTGTTCAAATCTTGTATTTGTATTTAAAAATTCAATGAATATGTACAAAATATTAATTTAGAACCCAATAACTTAAAATGATTATAATCTCGAACCCATAAGGTTCAAATCCTAGCTCCGGCTCTGATGAAACTAATCTGATGTAAACCAGTCAGTTTCTTTTCTCTTTGTCTTCCATCGTCTAATGCAAAGATATTGGTCAGACTATAACAAAGGTTGTGAGTTTGAACAGGAAAACATATATGATGTGCAATACAGATATTATGGCAAGTGTTAATGGCTGGAAAAATCAGAATTTAATCACTGTAAAATAAAAATAGTGAAGGTGACGATTTAAGAAGAAAGTGACAATATATCGGGTTCTACTTTCTTTACTCTTCATAATTTTAATTTTTAACCCTCTGTGATTTATGATATCTTGCTTCTATAAATATTAGGGTAAATGTTTATTATGTAATGATCTCATGTTACAAAATTAGAATTATAATGCATGATTAGGAATAACATGTGTTTGCGGTTAATTTTGTTATTCCTTTGACCAAATGAAAAACTATTAATAGTTGATATATAAATTTAGTAGCATGTATGAATTATGTAAAAGATTATTTCCAAAGTTTGTAAGTTATGAAGTACGCTTACAGTATTAATATTTGGAAATTATTTTGATCATGATATTTTATATGTATATTAATTTGGATCAATAAAGATATACATATGTTAGTTTGATAAGAATAATATATCAAATGTTTAGGGGCCGTAATGATTTAGTTGGAAAGTCATTTGAAAAGAAAATCAAAATACATGTGATTTTTCACCCATGTTTTGGAGAAAATTAAAATTTTCGTGATTTTCTACTCCCGTTATGGAGACTAAAATTTTTGTGATTTTCTGCTCCTGCTTCGAGATTAAAATCTGCATGATTTTCTACTCGTTCATTAAGTTAAAGTCTTTGTGACTTTCTACTCATTAGTGGGGATTAAAGTCTAAGTGACTTTCTACTCGGTTTGGAGATTAAAATCTTTGTGATTTTCTAATCCAATTTATTATTCGATTTGAAGATTAAAAATTTCATCGTTTATTAGATCCGATATCAGATATTACTCGGTTAGAAGATTAAATTTTTTACCATTTATTAATTTTGGTTGTGTCAGATTGGTTTGAAGATTAAAAACTTCACCATTTATTAATTCTGGCTCTATCATGACACGACAACAGTTCATGTGGTTGGCTCTACAAAGTAATAGGGGCGGCGAATGTGAATCTCTTTATGAAGAAATATGCTTGGAATATTGCATTATTCATCAAACAACTCCCCATACACACCCCAATCCAATGGGATTGCAGAAAGAAAGAATCGACCATTAAAGAAGATGACGAATGTCTTGTTGATAAGTTCTGGTTTACCCTAGAACTTGAAGGGGAAAGCTATTTTTATAGCTAATCGCATACTCAATCGGGTTTCCAATAGCAAGACGCAATCCATTCCATATGAAAAATGGAATAGAAGGAAACCCAACTTAAATATTTTAAAGTGTGGGGATGCTTAGCTAATGTGCAAGTTCCTCACCCCAAACGGGTAAAGATCGAACAAAAAATTATTGATTGCGTTTTCATAAGATATGCAACAAATAGTAAGGCATATTATTTTCTGGTTCATAAATAAAAAAATACCGATATTCATATATATACGGTAATCGAATCAGATAATGCTGAATTATTTGAGAATATTTATCTGTATAAAAAGGAATGTGAGTCGTCTAGTGGAATATCTAAGCGACCTCGGGAAGAAGCAAAGGAAAGTACACCTAATGAGGTGAATCCAAGACATAGTAAACGTCAAAGGACAACTACTTCCATTGGATAAGACTTTTTGGCATTCTTATTGGAAAATGAGCTTCAAACTTTGAAAGAACTTATATCTTCCTCGGAAAGAATCAGTCAATAGTAAAATGGAATCCATATTAAATAACCATACGTGGGAGTTAGTTGATATTACTCTAGGGAATGAACCATTAGGTTCCAAATGAATTCTCAAGAGGAAAATAAAATATGATGACATTATTGACATGTATAAGGCAAGAATTATTGTCAAAGGATATAGACAACGAGAAGGTCTTGACTACTTTAACACATACTCCCGGTAACGAGGATTACATCTATTTGGGTGTTGATAGCGTTAGCCGCCGTGTATGACCTTCAAATCCATCAGATGGATGTGAAGACAACCTTCTTAAATTGAGATTTAGAGGAAGACATTTACATGGAACAACCTGAAGGGTTCATGGTTCCTGAAGAGAAAAAAAAGGTGTGCCAACTTGTTAAGTCACTTTACAGACTAAAACAAGCACCCAAACAATGACATGCGAGATTTTACCAAATAATATTGTCAAATGGTTTCAAAATTAATGAGTGTAAATAAATATGTTTATGTTAAGAATACTTCAAATCATACAGTCATTATTTGATTATATATGGATGATATGTTGCTGAAATGTTTAAAATGTGGGGGATTTTAGCTTATGCATGATAAAAGCGAATGTTAGACGTAATGTCTAAATGATATAATTTTTGGACCCCAATCCTTAGTGGATATTGATATGATAGTCGGTGAATTCATTACTTGTTCACTCTTATTGGTAACTAGTGATGAAACTACAAATTCGAAAGTTATTTACATGCCTTTCCAGAAATGATTTGTTCTTTCTTGACATTTATAATGTTTAGTTATTTTATGAAAGGTTGTCAATTGGAAGGCTGTGACTTTTCATGAAAAGTGCGTTTGTATGTTTTGTATAAACATGACCGTTTATGAACAAATGTATTAATACGTTGGTCTATAATAAGGTGAACCAACAGATGAACATGACCAAAATCCATTGCAAGTTGGATTTATTTCATGAATTAAGGTGCTATAATTTGCATATCATATAGACGTATGAATAAATAGCATACAAATGCTTGAAAATGGCAGAGTGGTTGCGAAATATATAATATATTAAAAGATTGTGGCCACAACTTATGTCAATAATTCCAGGTGTTGTTATAATATACTATTGCTACATTAAGTGTAGTCAATAATCTGATATGCAATAGAAAGTCGAGACGTATTAGTCTACGACATAAGGAAGTTCGCATTGAACTGTCATGACAACAAAATGAGTTTTGGTATATTTGAAATATATCCAGGACTATGCATTGCACTATAATAAGTATCATACGGTTATTGAGGGGTATAGTGATGCAAATTAGATCACCGGATCAACCTAAACTAAATCTACAAGTGGATATATTTTTACAATCAGTGGAGGAGCAGTGTCTTGAAAATCATCCAAACAAACTTGCATTGCCGCTCTACAACGGAGGTTGAGTTTATAGCCTTAGACAAGGCCGGTGAAGAAATTAAATGGTTCCGAAATTTCTTGAAGAAATTCCATCTTGGCACAAAATATTGGCACCTATGTGCATACCTTGCGATGGTCAAGTAGCAATAGGAAGGGCTGGGAGCGTTATGCATAATGGAAACTCTTATCATACACGACAAAGACATAGAACCGTTGGACACTATTCTCTAAGGGAACTATCATAATTGACTACATAAAGTCAAGAGATAAAGTATTGGATTTACTTACAAAAGGTCTAACGAGAGAGGTAGTTGAGAGATCATCGAAGGGAATGAGACTATGGCCGATGACAAGTCATTGTGGCGGTAACTCTACCTAGAAGATTGGAGATCCAAGATCTAGGTTCAAGGAGATCAAATAAAGTCATTAATGACTGTTCAACATTACAAAATAAAAATTTGGTCCATTCTCATGATGAGATAATGTTCAGTATCAAGGATAAAGCGTTAAGACTTTTTAATGATTTTTAAGTTTGATACGAGGTATATCAAATAGTGTATCTACAGGATAACACGTTTAGAAATCACCTATGTAAGTGTGAAGTGTAAGCCGCTTCAAGGAGGATTCTGTAAGGCCAATTTTCTATGCACTTATGAAACCAGGCGGTGTTAATGGATGAAACGAACACAACAATAAAAACCAAATACGGTTAAAGATTGATTGTGTGACTTATGGTTGTCTAGGTATACACCAATTTCGACGGTTCAAAGATATTAAATTTTCTGATTGACCGAGTATATCCGACATAAGTTCACTACGGAAACTTCAAAGGAAAACCTACTTATCCAGATGCGATTAATCCTTTTTCTTCTCCAAAAAATGTGTCCAAACCTAGAATAACTCGTTTGGGGAGTATTTATGTCAATCCCTGGTCCAAATCCGGGTTGGGGTCTTTTTAACCCGCGACCTTTAATTACCGTGCTATAGACCTCGCGAAGCCTGGTCTATAGCGCGGTCGAAACCTCGCGAAGCCTGGTCTATAGCACGGTCAACCTGGCTATAGACCTCGCGAAGCCTGGTCTATAGCGAAGTCAACCTAGCTATAGACCTCGCAATGTCTTGTCTATATCACGGTCAACCTGGCTATAGACCTTGCAAAGCCTGGTCTGTAATACGGTTTGGATACTTGATGCTTTTGTGCTCTTTTCTTGTATTTTTGTCCTCTTTTTGTGCAACTTTTGTTCGACGATTCCTTCTGATGTTCCTGCACATAAAACAACCCAATTTAGCTCAAATGTCGCACAATAACTCATTAGAACAACAAAATATAGTATGAACAATGTGCTAAAAGTATAGCATTTTGGTCTCACATCACCACCCCACACTTAAACGTTGCTCGTCCTTGAGTCAACCACTAATTCCTAGAGCACTTTTATTCTCTTTTAGCACATCTGAAGCGCACCATACCTATGACTATGGTTGATAGCAACAATTAAACCTTAGCATATGCCTTCAAACTTCCCTTTACTTTATGCCATACTTCAAATCTTTATTCAACAAAAAGACAAAATGTTTCTAATGATCCTAACCTCACAAACCGACTCAATATCACAATGCATTCATTGCTTGAACACTTAACATCATAGAGAAATCTAATAACGTCATCTTGCGAAATCATGTGCCCTCACAACAAGAACAAGAGGGTAAGTTGAATCTACACATTCGAATCAAATGCTCAAATATATTTTAAGGACTCACATATATCAAAGAATCCCTCACTCTCACAAAGAAGTCACATACATGCACAAAGTACTATAGGCTTGCCCATTATGTAAACCTATGCTAATGTAGGCTTGCTCGATCTAAAATCAATTAGGACTTTTTATGGATGTAATGTGGGCAAAAAGGAAGGGTAGGATAAATTTAGGAATCGTGACTAACCCTCCTAAGCACTTTAACACATCACAAAATTAATTATAAGCGTATTTTGCTTCCACCAAAGTGCAATTTCACAAACAATTTCATTCCCAAAGTATTTTCTCTTTTTTTAAGTACTACTTTAATTAATACACACTAGCAAGGACAAGATATGCCTATTTTCCTTTGCTACATATTTTTTTTCTTTTCAACAATAATCTTTTTTTTTCTTCTACCATTCCTGCTAATGGTGTATTCCTTACAATACAAGTGCACCTTTCTTTCTTTCATTGGTTCCACTCAAAAGCTACCCAAGTTCCATCCTTACTTTTTTTAGCGCTTATTTTATAATTAAAGTGCTTTAAGAGGTAAAAGAATCAAAACAATGATAAATAAGAACAAAGGGGTATAGGCTTGTAATGTGGTTGCCAAATAAAAGTTTATAGGCTCAAAAGGGTTGACTAGGGATAATTTTTATTGTGGTAAGCATTAAGCTCAAACAAATCAAAGAAATCCTAAAATTATTTTTCAAACCGAGCAAAACCTAAAATTTCGCTTCAACTCACATGCCGGGCAAGTTCTAAACTCTAATGCAATGACATGGACTATACACTTTCTCACCACACATGGCACATGACTCACTAAGGACGGTTCCATTCCGATTCTCAAACAATTGCAAGTATTCACGGAGCGACAAATTATTAAACATCAAGCACAAAGTGACACCAACCAAGAAAATGAGATATAGGCATCAATAACATGTTATCTACTCAACAAGGCATCATAAGCATTTTCAAACCATAGGGAAGGTACTACACATGCTAGAGCCTAAATATGCTACTATCAAACAAGTCAAAAGGGCGCCTAAAAATTTTATCTTCCTTCTTTTATTCCATAAATTCTATTCTACTCTAAAAATAAAAAACTATGACCCGGTTCAAACTACATCCCATGAAAAAGAATCGAGGCACAAAGAAAAACCACGAGGGATTATTACTACCAAAAAGAATAAAAAGACATATTTTTGGGTTTTTCTATTTTTTTTTATTTTCTCTATTTTTTTTGTGTGTGTTTTTTGTTAGACTTAGAAAATTGTCTAGTATATCCATCGTCAGAAAAAGTCCAATCTTTTTCTATTTTTCTAAAAAAAAGCATTTATTCAATTAAACTAATACAATTAAAATAGCATAGAAAGTCACCCATACAATCTCCTCACCCCACACTTAAAATTGTGCATTGTCCCCAATGCATACCCATAAATACAAGCGGGTAAAAGAAACTCCCTGGTAGGCCAAAGGCCGAAGCATTAGCATCTCATGGAGTACTCAGACTTCTCCCATACTTGGTTCTTTGTGCGGGCACCCCACACTTAGTTCCAACCATCTGGTTTGCTGTTGGATCCTTCCAATAGCTTTGCTTTCCATTCTCCTAGAAAATAAAAAATCGACACTACAAAAATAATATAATTTAAAAATAAAAATAAAAATAAAAGAAAAAAAGCAGTAAAGCTGGGTTACTTCCCAACAAGCGCTTGATTTAACGTCGCGGCATGACGTGAATCAACTTTACCACTTTTCTCTCCACTTCAAACTTATGAATTGGACCCCAAGTTTTGCTTCAAGCTTATGATTATACTCCTAGGGTGGTGGAACGAATCTAACCGGCCCAAGAAAATAATGTAGTATTCTGCACTTCTTGGCCTTTAGATGAGGTGTGTAATCCCGACTTTCTGGTAAGAAGAATTCTAGAATGTAGGCACCTTCTTCCTCATTCCTTGACTCCTCAAGTGGCACGGATGGCTTTATTTCTATATCATCATCCAAATACAATATGCAAAAATGCTTAGAGTGTGGACCAATGCGCTCAACTACATGAACAATGGGACTGTCTACATCCTCAATAACAATGACACTAGAGTCCACTAAATATGTATCATCAATATCCTTGGTTGACTCTAGTATCTCTTCTACAACATCGGCATCCTCAAATTCTAGTTTGATTGATTGTTGGTGTTCTACTCTGACCTCCTCAATTGGAACCTCAATTTCGGTATCTAATTTATGCTCTTCTTGGCTACTATCCACAATATTGGCTTGTTGAGCATTAAATGTTTCAACAAGTTGACTCACTTGTGCCTCCAAGTTGCGAATAGTAGCATCTTACCTTTGTATGTGCAGTTGTTGCTCATTACAAGGCACTTTAGCATATCCTTGATCTCTTTCAAGTCCTCATCCATGGGTTCTTTGTTCCTATTAACTTCACAAGAAAAAGAAGAACCATCAAAGTAAGGGGTTGGGGGAAGATAAAAAAATATAAGCAGAACCATGAAAGTGACCATCTTGACCACCACACATATCACCCACATTCCACACATAAGATTCAGTTGGTGCACATAACTCGCTCTCGGAAATATTTTGATAATTTTGCCATGGGTGATTTCCTCCACAATATGCATAAGGAGGATCAAAAGTAGAATTACCAACATCAAAACTCTCATAATTCCAAGATGTCATGTTTCTAAAATCAACAAGTAAAATAAAAAATTAAATCAAATACAAGAAAACAAAAATAAAACTTCAAACTTGCAACCTAGCAATATGTACACCAACAGCTACACCGTTAGTTCTCCGGCAACGACGCCAAAATTTGATCACGCCCAACTATGCCTTATAAAAAGGACTAAGCGGTCGTTGTAAATATAATCCGATTTACAAGTCCGGATTCGAATCCCACAGAGAATTAAGGCTTAGCTACATTTGTTCAATATTGCTAAGAAACACAAGTCCAAACAATTTCTTAGTTAAAAAGATTTAATTTTTATTTCTACTAATTAACTTACAAATATTATAAAGCAGTAAAATTATCAACTAATAAGGATGAAATTGGAGACAAGCCTAAGGAGATCTAGAGTTATGATTTTCCGAATTATCGGAATCCTGCCCGCTACGCTTTCTATAATTTCACCTAATTATTCTCTACCAATCGTGAGTACTTTGATTATCGTAGATCTCTCTCGAGAAACTACCACAATTAACTAGACATATTCTCTTGAACTACGCTAGCTGATACTAATTCACTGCTCACTAAGATCGCACCAAGGTTTCGTTATCTCTAATTCCACCTTTAAATCCTCCGTATCGATCTCTCAACTACGATAGGAGTGGTGTTGTTCAACAACTACCTAAATGTGTACTCTCTCTCGAGCAATATACACACTATATAGGCCCAGTTAATTGAGAGCTCTTCAATTAACAACAATGAAAATATATTTGAAAAAGTAGAGAAAAATCAAGGCTCAATTATATAAAAACATAACAAGAATTTATCCTACAAAAGGTTCTATCAAAACTCTAGATAACAAATTAATTATTCATAATAGTATGCAAAACTACAATCTTTGAATTCATAACCAATAATGAAAATACGAAGACGGAAGTGAAAAACTCATAGAAGAAATCTCTGCCTTGCTCCTGGTGTGTTCTTGCCTCCTTAGGTCGAAATCTCATCTCCAAAAACGCCCTATTTGGTTGAATCTACCCTAAAATCGGCTCCTCCTATGCTTCGTAGCCTTTTTCTTCTCCAAAATCATGTCCAAACCTAGAATAACTCGTTTGGGGAGTATTTATGTCAATCCCCAGTCCAAATCCGGGTTGGGGGTCTTTTCAACCCGCGACTTTTAATTACTGTGCTATAGACCTCGTGAAGCCTGGTCTATAGCACGGTCAACCTCGATATAGACCTCGCGAAGCCTGGTCTATAGCGCGGTTAACCTGGCGATAGACCTCGCAAAGCCTGGTCTATAGCGTGGTCAATCTGGCTATAAACCTCGCAAAGCCTGGTCTATAGCACGATCAGCCTGGCTATAGACCTTGCAAAGCCTGGTCTGTAGCACGATTTGGATACTCGATACTTTTGTGCTCTTTTCTAGTATGTTTGTCCTCTTTTTGTGCAACTTTTGTTCGACGATTCCTTCTGATGTTCCTACATATAAAACAACCCAATTTAGCTCAAATGTCGCACAATAACTCATTAGAACAACAACATATAGGGTGAGTAATGTGCTAAAAGTATAACATTTTGGCCTCACATCAGTTAACCTTCCTGATAATTCTTGCTTATGCAATATATTCCTTAGTGGGAAAGTAGTTACAACCGAAATAGGATGACATTAAAAGTAAGGTCGTAACTTCTTTGATGCAAAAATTAAAGCTAAAGCAAGTTTTTCTAGGTGATGGTACCGTGTCTCAGCGTCTAGTAAAGACTTACTAACATAATAGATTGGAGATTGTTTACCTTTGTCTTCACGTACCAGTACTGCGCTTACCGCCACTTCTGACACAACAAGGTAGATGAGCAATCTCTCTTCGTCCTTTGGTTTTGCTAACAAGGGCGGATTTCACAAATACCAATTGATCAAGTACTCCTTATGTCGGAACATGAATTAATATTGGTTAGTATTATTTGTATGAAGTATAGTGTCAACAAAATCAACAATTAAGTTAGAGAAATGCTTACAAATATGTAAGAATTTGAGTAGAGATCACACTCTAATTAAGTGAAAAAAGATCCCAAGAGATAGATACCTTACAAATATCAGTTATGAATTTTCACAAGTGTATCGAATTACTTTATTATTCTCTTATGATATACTATACTTTTTCTTTTTTTAACTATTCTCTCCATATATTTCACTAATTAATTTATCCAACCTCAACACTCTCATTTCTCTTACAATCCGTTAATGGAACTCGTATATAGTTCTAATTATATTGGTAGAAAAAAGACATGACACGTGGATCATCAGCAAGGTGACAAGTGGCAATTTCAGCTAAGTAAATTAAAGGAATTGAAAGGTCACGAACGAAACACCCCCGATGTTCCATCAGAAAAGATACCGGCCCTAACAACTGAAAAAGAAGGAATAGGCACGAGATGAATGAAGACCATAAAAGGGAAAGGTTCATAAATGTGTTATAAATAAGGAAGGGAAGTTGACATTGATCTTGATTACGAAAAATCATCCGTCAATAATATAATTATTACAATTATATATGGTAACGGGCAATCAAGGCAATTGAGCCATTAACAAGCCAGAATTAAGTAGAAAAATTGTTATAATTATGTATCCTTATACAAGGACCTGATCCTCATTTGTAAAGGCATCTGAATTTTTATCAATATATGCAATTTGTCTTTTACTTTATTCAAAGTGTTCACACAGCAATTCTGGGAGAGATTAGCAATCTACATTAAGCTTTCTTTTCTTATTATTTCCATTATTCTTTCTATTCTTTGAATTACCAAGAAAGTGAAGTAATTTTGGTTATCAGTAACCCGATTTTTTCTTGATATTAGCTTTGACCGAGAAATCTATTTTTCGATTAAACAAATTGGTTTCGTTAACGAAAACTGATAAACTGTTCACTTTTCAAATTTTATTTTTAGCAACAAAACATGTCTATTGTTAATGAGAACAACCAGTTGAATCAACAAGGTGGAACTCCACTAGATCACACACCCACAGCTACTCCTCAACACTCACGAGAAAGTTCACCTGAAAGGTCTGCTTCATGTACTGATGGACAATAGGGAGGTGACCAAACCGTCGAGCAGGATGTTTTGAAGCAGTTGATTGCATAACACGTGAACGAAGCACTACTAGCTTTTGCTAGTGGATTACCCAACACAATATAAACTCTACCACCAGTTAATACCAACTTGGAAAAATCGCGTTTAGGACTCGATAACTCTAGATGTGGAGAAATGTCAAATGAATCCCGCGATGGAGGATCAAGTACACAGAATAATTTTAATTTATAAAGTTTAGTACTAACTTTGCAAAAATAGCTGAAGGAACAAAATGAGCGTATAAAACAAATACCTGGCGTGCCTCCTGTGATTAAAGGTGTGGATATTGAAAAATATTCACAACAACCCTGGAAGCCAAGTGCAACACTTTTGCCAATTCTCAAAAAGTTTAAAATGCCTGATATCCCTAAATATGACGGGACATCCGACCCACGGGATCACGTTACAATGTTCACCATAGGCGTGAAAGGCAATGATTTAACCAATCAGGAGATTGAATCTGTCTTGGTTAAGAAGTAACTCTCACGAAAGGGGCGTGAACATGGTACTCACTCTTACCTAAGAACTCTATTGAATCTTTTGCTGAGCTTGCAGATTCATTTATAAAGGCACATTCGGGGGCTCAAAAAGTTGAAAAAAGGATGGAAGATATCTACAAAGTTAAACAGGGGAGTACATAATTGTTTAGAGAATTCGTAGATAGATTCCAACGTGAGAGAATGATGCTTCCACAAGTACCTAATAATTGGGCGGCTATGGTATTTGCAAGCAATTTGAATGAGAAAAGTTCAGAAGCCACGAGGAGGTTGAAAGAAAGTTTGTGGGAGTTTCCTGCAACAACTTGGAACGATGTGTACAATTGATACAACATGAAGCTGCGGATAGAAGAAGATATGGTTATACAACCAAGGGCAGATGAAAGGCCAGGGTCAAGACGCTCGGAATCAGAGAGAACGTCTGATAAGAACAGGTACAAGCCTTATATGGGATCTGCAGGGAGAGATTCTCGACCTAAACAAGAGAATGAACGTTTTGATTCAAGATCAAGGCAAAAAGAGGCTAGTTCTTCTTTCTGATTCAAAAAGGAGCGGGACACCCGAAGCAATGATTCCAGCACTCAAGCAAGAACAAGAGATTATAGTTTTAACATCAACACTTCTAAATTGGTGGTTGTTCTAAGAGGAATGGGAGACAAGGTACGATGGTCAAAAGAGATGAGATCGGACCAGAACAAAAGGAACCCAAATTTCTGGTGCGAGTTTCACAATGATCATGGCCATAGAACAACAGACTGCATGATTTTGCAAGGGGAAGTTGAATATCTGCTGAAGCACGGCTATCTTACTGATCTGTTCAGTGAGAAAGGAAAACAATCATACATGAAAACAGGCAAGAACCTCCAAAGCCTCCATCTCCAAAGAGAACGGTAAACGTTAGAACCGGAGGAGAAGAAGTTAATGGGGTAACGTACATGCCTGCGAAAAAGATATCAAAGGTCACTATCACTCACGGGAAACGAGTTCACCAAGTCTTGGAAGGTGATAATATAGTGTTTTATGACGAAGACGCGGATGGCTTGATGATTCCTCACAACGATGCACTGGTAATATCTACTTGTACATGATACTAATGTTAAACGAGTTTTGATTGACCCAGGTAGCTCAGTGAATATCATTTTACTGAGAGTGGTAAATGAAATGCAAGATAATGATAAGATCATACCAAAATCACGATCATTATCTGGGTTTGATAATTCAAGCGTCGTTACGAAAGAAGAAGTTGTACTAGATATATTTGCAGAAGGAGTTATCAAAGACACAAAGTTCCAGGCAATAGACGCGGACATGGCCTATAATATAATCTTGGGTAGGCCATGGATTCATGATATGGATGTTGTACCGTCCACATTACATCAAGTCATTAAATTCTCACCACAATGGGGATCCGACAAATCCGTAGAGATCAACAGGCATCACGAAATATTAATTCAGTGGTGATTGCAAATACAATAGCCAACGATGCAGATGCGAAATATCAATTAAAGAATTCAGTTGGGAACATTTGTATTCACACCCCAACTGAAAGCCCACAAGGTCAAACTAATAGGATTTGAGACCTGATATGATTCAAGAACCAGAAGAAAATGATAACATCAAAACAACCATGGAGGAACTCGAAACCGTGATATTATTTGTCCACTGGCCAGACAGAAAAGTTTACATCGGAGCAAACTTGAGCACGGAAATGAAAGGTAAGTTAATTAAATTTTTACGTGCTAACGCAGACTGTTTTGCTTGGTCGCATTCTGATATGACAAGTATACCACCTGAGGTAATGACTCATAAGTTGAATGAGGATCCATTACATCCACCTGTTAAACAGAAGAAGGAAGCAATGGGTATTTAAAAATGAAGTGATCCAGGATGAGGTACAAAAACTTATGAAAATCGGTTCAATAAGAGAGTTAAAGTACCCTGACTGGTTAGCTAATACTATTGTGGTTCCAAAAAATAATGGAAAATGGCGAGTCTGTGTAGATTATACCGATTTAAATAAGGCTTGTCCTAAATATTCATTTCCTTTACCACACATAGACCATCTAATTGATTCTACCGCAAGTAATAAGCTTTTGAGTTTTTAGATGCTTACTCTAGTTATAATCACATAAAAATGGTCCCATTAGATGAGGAAAAAATCTCATTTATCACAGACAGGGGGACTTATTGCTGTAATGTCATGTCATTTGGCTTGAAAAATGCTGGAGCAACGTATCAAAGATTGTTGACCAAAATATTTCAAGAACACTTGGAAAAAACCATGAAGGTCTACATAGATGATATGTTGGTCAAGTCAGCACAGTCATGGGATCATTTTCCATATTTAGCCGAGACCTTTGAAATTCTACGCAAATACAACATGAAGTTGAACCCGGAAAAATGCGCTTTTGGCGTGGCTTCGGGTAAAGTTTTGGGCTTTCTTATTTCTAATAGGGGTATTGAAGTAAATCACGCACAGATCAAAGCTATTGAAGAAATACTTGATGTATTCACAAGTAAGAAAAAAATACAGAGATTAACAAGTAGGGTAGCGGCTCTAGGAAGGTTCATATCCAAGTCATCGAAAAAATGCTTTAAGTTCTTTTCAGTATTGAAAAAGCAAAATCAGTTTGAATAGGCTAACGAATATCAACAAGCTCAAATAAGCTGAATTTTGAAACCCAATATTTTTAAATGGAGTCTCCAATATATTTTTTACTAAGCTCTAGTATTTTTCATGCTACGTTTCTCACATACATAGAGTTTCGCAACTCCAACACATTATGCTAGAATTTCATACCTAGGAGGTTTGAACTCTAACATATTATTCTGAATTTTTTTTGTATCTCAACTATGGGTATTTTTATACAGATTTTAACTTTACATTAAATAGTGGCTACTTTTTCTTTGTAAATGGTTGTAATTTCTCAATTATCAATATGGAAACTTGCCAGCCCACACTATTGTTACTAACAAGATAACCTGGATCTGGAGATATACTAATGGGTTAGTTCAACATGGGTTCAAAATCTAATAAGGTTTGTCGGCATTACAATCAGTTGGCCCAACTCATAGGAGGCCAGAGCCAGAATGAGGAAATTTCTTATTAGGCCGGGACATTTTTATATAGGAATTTTTTCATTGCTATACACTATTTAAAATCTTATTACAAAAAATGTCCATGGTTTGATATTTACCCGATCTAAACATATTTTAGTTATAAAATATATACAATCCATCTTAAAAGGCTCCCAAATCTATTATTTGTGCTTTCAATCAAGGGATTTAGTTACACCCTTTTTCTTTTTTTTCTCCTCTTCTCTTTCCTTATTTTTCTTCTGTCCTATTTTTCTCCACCCCTAAAATAAATATCAATAAATTACGTAAGTGATTGATGCAGAGGTTTTACTGCTACTTTATCCTTTGAAGGGTGAGAATTAATAAGTGTACCTCAATGATTAAGCTTCTGCTTCTGCATCTCTTCACAATGATAATTTGTAATGAGAAAACTAATGTCGTATCCTTGAAATATAATGTGCCCAGCAGAATTTAGATGACTAAAAGTTGGTCAAGAAACAAGTTATTTACCTTTTTTTATAAAGAAACAAATCATTCACATACACCTAAAAAAGTTCATTCAACCATTTGTGAAACATGTCAAATATTCTCAACCTAGGTAGCCTTTTAGACAAGGTAGATGCTTTATTTTATCCAGGAAAAACTTGACCATACTCCAAAGATGCTTCTTCCAAGATATTGCTACTCTCCATCTAGGTCTAATACATGAATACACATCAAGACTAAACAAATTTTATGTCTCAACCGACTCTAAGAAGCAATCACATAAATATTAGTAAACAAATTTCATACAACTAATTATATATATACAATTTATCTATAACTTATCTATAATTTTCATACATTATTTATACCCAGTTATATACAACTACAATATCATACAACTTAAATATAATTTTTATACAATATATCTTTTGTATATTTTGTATCTGATTTATACATAGTAAAAATAAATTTCATACAACTAATTATATATTATACAACTTATCTACAACTTTCATACGTTATTTCTACCCAGTTATATATAACTACAATATCATACAACTTAAATATAATTTTTATACAATATTGTTCAACTTTCATACAATATTTAAATAAAAACAAATATATAAACAACAGAATATAATTTTTTTACAACTTTATTATAATTTTGTAAGTATAATGTATATCATGTCTTCTTCTTCTTCTTCTTCTTCTTCTTCTTCTTCTTCTTCTTCTTCTTCTTCTTCTTCTTCTTCTTCTTCGAGTTTCAATCTGAAATTCAGCCAAAATCAAGTCTAATCTTCACCAAAACACCCTCAAAAATGAGATATAAACTCCAAACAATATTTTCAATTGTTTGGAATAACACCCAATCCAAACAAATATGATTTTTGAAAACCCAAATTCGAATTCAAAGCTTCAAAGCTTTTTAATGACTGTCAATGGTAGAATTGTTGCTCTCTTTTCCTTTGCTCTACATTACTGAAATTAGGGATTGAGAGATAGAGAGAGACGGAGAGAGAGAGAGAGAGCATAGGAGAGAGAGAGAGAGAGAGAGAGAGAGAGAGAGAGAGAGAGAGAGAGCAGGAGGGAAAGAGAATAAGGATGGGAAATAATTGATTCATAATATAAAGGGATACTCATTTAATTCCTAAAGTGTATATAATTGGTAAATTTCTATATATGATATAATTAAATTGAAACTTGAGTAAGGAGGGTAATAAAGTTTCAAATAGTGTATAGGAATGTAAAAATTCCTTTTATATATACTTACGTTTAAGGCCATCGTTGAAGCTATATTCGCATTGCATAAATTTTTGCAAAGTGTACCTACTTGGATCTTAAATAATTCAATCTCTTCAATGCAACTTCAGAAATCAAATCTAAAGTTCTTCTATCTTTCAAATGCAACTTCAAAAATTCAAAATCTTAAGTAGTTCAATGTCTTCAATGGAATTTTAGAAATCAAATATGAAGTTATTCTATCTTTCAAATGCAACTTCAGAAGTTCAAATCTTAAGTAGTTCAATCACTTCAATGCAACTTCAGATTTTGAATCTTATGTTCTGAAATATAAACTTGCTCTTCGTATTTCAACAATCCAATACACGATTCAATGCCTTAAACTACTCCAAATAAGCTTAAATTTGAAAAATAACTTTCAAATTTCATATCATCAAATTGTCAAAAGAATTATAAATTTAACAAACCTATTTTGCAAAGAAGAAGAAGAAGAAACCTGAAGCATAAAAAAGAAGAAAGCAACATCGGAAAAGAGAAAAATGTATGTATCTGAAGTTATCCAAAATTTGGGTATCAGTGAAATATTTTTTAAAAGTAGGTACATATTCAATGAATAGCACAACATTGCGTGCCACGTGAAAATTTTTAGAGAAAACTATCTTGTATGGCCATCGAAAAAAATTATTAGCCCAAAGTTTTGCACGTAACCCGAAATATCCAGTTGAATAAAATTAATATCAAATTATAGCCCATCGGATAAAACCAATAGATAAAAGACAAAAATAAATTTTGGTACAATTTTTTTTATCTTCCCTAGATATTTTTCCTTCCCAACACCAAGTTGTTTTCTTTTTCTTATGTATCAGACTTACTTTTTACTCTTTATATTTTTTTTTACTTCTTTTCTTCAATTCTTTTAATTCTAACACCTTTTAGTATCCTTAGTGTATATTGAGCCTATCTCGAGTGTACTTGTGTAACTAAAGTGCATATTTAGTATATCCCAAGTGTATTTGGTATCATGAATGTATAATCTGTCTAAACAATGTATCAAAATTGTATACATATGTGTATTGTCTAATATGTAAACATAGTGTATATAAATTATATACACATTTTTTGTGTAATGTGTGCACACCGTGTATTTAGAGTGTATCGTGTATTTTGAAATGTATTCCCAATATGTCATTAATATATTCTGAGTGCTTTTGTGTATTCAAAGTGTATAGTGACAGTCTATTTTGTATTGTTACATCTATTTTATATATTTTTTATATAGTGACAGTCTTTTTTGTATATATTTTATATAGTGACATCTATTTTGTATATATTTTATATAGTGACATCTATTTTGTATATGTTTTATATAATGATAGTCTATTTAGTATATAAATTGTATAGTAATAGTCTATTTTGTGTATTTTTTGTATAGTGGCAGTCTATTTGTATATTTATTTTGTATAGTGAGAGTCTTTTTTTGTATAGTGGGAGCATAAGTAGTAATGATCACTTTAGTTTTGTTATAAAGTATTAACCATACCGCTAGAACAATGAGTAGGGTGTTTTTGCCGACTCCATTCTTATATTTTCTATGAAACTTTAATATAGACCAAAACAAAGGATGTTAACACAAGGCTTGTTCTGAACTAGCCGATATTGTTAATATCTCTTTTCCAATCAATACATATTGCTCTCTTTCTGACCCTATAGATATAGCATACTCGTCGACTCTGTCCTACCATATGCACACTTAATAATAGAAAATCCTTCTTGAGCTTCTGGCCGTTCTAGATCTGTTTTTCATCCCCTTATTTGACATATGCATCAACACAATTATTTTGAACTGAGGACTTTTACAATAGTGCACTTCAACAATTTCGTGTCTTTACTTAAAGAAGTCCGAGATGGATCAAGTGACACTAATTACTCCTTTATTCTTAGACCTGATGGTATATTTTGCTGCATACCTAATTGTATTGATTGATTTCCTTCTATTTTTTTGACCCATTGGTATCCCAGTTTCTTACGCACTAGTTATAGATTTTTTTGCCTGCGACTACTTAAGTAAATGATTTTGTGTTTTCTAACCTAAAAAGTTCGCATGAAAACATGAAAAGTAGCCAATTTACTTCGAATTTCTCTAAGTAGGTGGCAGAGTAAGGGGAAGGTATGAATTAAAGTAGGTTACGGAGTTGAAAAGCTTAAAATTTGAAAGGGGAAGAGTGGCAATGATTTTGGGCTAGCCCTTGTAATTGATTTTGAGCTATTAATTATATAGTTTATTTTGTGGCTACTTATTGTCATTAATTTTTCCAGAATGATTTCAAATGAAGTTTGCTCAAAATTTTACAAATAGGTACCCTCCCTAGTAGTCCAACACCGCGAGAAACTGGGCGTTAAACACATCGTGTTCTTCTTTTTTCTTTTACATAATTATGAAGGAAAGAGAAAAGCCCAAATTATAGTAATCCCTCCGGTCAACTTTAATTGATATTTTAATTATTTTCACATATATTAAAAAATTTATTTTTTAGCATTAATTTATAATAATTGAACATATTAACCTTAATTTATTCATTGAAAATATAACAAATACTCCTAGTCTCTTTACTCCAAGGGTAATTTTGAAAAAAAAAAGTTAATTCCTTTTTGATATCTGAAAAAAATCAAATATTGTGACTATAAAAAATCAAAAATTAATTAAAATAAACCGGAGGGAGTAGTTTTTAAGTGACTCAAGTTTCCTTGTCTTTTTATTGTTACATAATTATTATGGAAAAAGAGAAACTCAACTGCACAGTAGTGTTGATTGTTTCGCCCAGGAGCGAAGAAATTAGAGGTGTTTATTTTTCAAAAAGAAAAATACTTATTTTGGAGAGCGTTTGGCTAAGATTATACCATAAATAAGTGATTTTGAGCAACAACAATAATAACAAACCCACTATAATCCCACACGTTTTTATTGTTGTTGCTCAAGATCACTTATTTATCATATAATCTTAGCCAAATAAGTGATCTTGAGCATTTGTCGAAATAGTTTTTTTTTTGGTGGTGGTAAGAAGCAGAAAACTACTTTTTGGACTAAAACTCTTATCAAAATATATATTTACTAAACTATCTTTTCATAATTTAATCCATTAGTATCTCTCACACTCATTTCTTGTGAATTTATTTTTTTTCATTTTAATTAAATAAAATTTGAAACACTTAGTTAAAGTATTTGATAATAAATATTAAAAATTATATTATATTAAATAATAGTAATTCTAAAATGAATATTTACATATTATTTTCTTTTTATTTTATAATTTTACGCACAGAATCACATTTTAAAAATGATTAACACAAATACAAGCTATTTGCTAATATTGGTAAGTGTCGCCCAAATGATTTGCTAACACGAATTGCTATGGCCTATTCTCCTAATGCAGACTGCAGCGACGCCCCCATCTAAACTATTAATTATGTTTTAATTTTGAAAATTATAATTGTAACTGTTTCATACTAGCTTTAATCTAGTCATTTAAATTGAAAAGCAGTTCAAACTTATCACTCATTTACATGTTATGAATCTACTCTAATACTATAGTCTGTAGAAGACTGAAGTAGTGTCCATTGAAATCGTAACTCCATATGTTTGATTAAATTTTAAAGCGTAACTACCATATCCATAAGCGAAGAGCTCTCGTTTAATTTTTAGTCGTCAATACATGAAGTTATTCGATGCCATGCGAACGGTTCTTTAATTAAATATATCCATTGACAATATAATAAAATTTATCTTATCAGTCTAATTTAATAAATTATAATATGCTACGTAACTTTTTTTTTTTTAAAGTAACCAATCAATGTTAATTGTAAAACGTAACCGGCAATTGCTATGCAAGTGAATAAAGTATCTAAATATCTTTTTCATTGTAAATACATAAAATTTAAACGTTTTGAAAAGTGGAACATGAAATAAGCTGAATGCCATTATTTAACCCATTATTTTCCTGCTAGGACAATTTTTGGAGACCTCTAAATTCAAGGAGATTAACTACGCATGCAAACTCTCCCATTAAATGTGTTTAACATCATCTCATCTCTCTCTTTCTCTCTCCCTCTCATCCTTGTGAATTGTGATTAAGGCTAGTTTCGAATGTAAATCTGATTATATAATCAATCTTCTGTCATTGGCTGGAGACCTATCAAGTTATTGCATTACTGATTTACAGATCTTATTAAATTAGCATTCATTTCTATGGCCTGTTGCTAAACTTGTCGACTTAGGTATCTTTCTAGTTTCTCCTCCTTGCTTCTTTTCTCCAATGAATTCTTAGATTTAAGGTGGCCTTTAATTAACTAGAGAGAAGATCTAACACCAAAATAACCATTTTCATTTGACTTAGATTTTTTGAATTAAAACATTTATATTTTGATGTGACCATTGGCCTCCGCCGGTTCAGTAATTAATATGGCAGACTAAAGTGAATTTTTGTAAAGAAAAAAAAATTAAAATCCCATTTTCTCAAATCTATTTATTTTAATGTAAAAACAAAAAGAGAGATTCTTTCAAGGTTTTGGTTGAAATCCCACTTGATAATGAGATTAAAAACAATACAGATATACAATTTAGGTTTAATCATAGCGCGCTGCTATACTTATTAGATTAGTTAAACAATCATCTTCGAACTGTGACATGTTCAAGTCGTACCATGGCGTGTTAGATTAACCGACACGTTTATTAGGTGAATGAGATGCTAGTTCGATACGCCTTAACAACTCTCTTATTTTTTAACTTATAAAACTATTACTTACATTTCATTCCATCTCTGGCTTATTAATTAACTGGTCAATTAAAAAAACGAAAAAATTAGATATTGAAGTGTACCATCTCATTTAAAAGTTTAAACTGTGATCCTGACATGTCTCAGTTTAATTCTTTTTCAGAAATTAACCATACAAGTTTCTTTTTCTTTTTTTACTTTTTTAGTGGATGTGATATTTGAACCGATAATCTCTATCTGCTTGACCTGCTATCAATTGAAGTATGATCATCTTATCTAAAAATAAACTTTAAGAAGAAAATAGTCACACACTTCTAACATTTGAAAGCCTAATTTTCCAAAAGTGTAGGGCTTCTTATTGGTAAAGTTATTTCCTATTGAAGAGCAGCTCCAAATATTTCACGAAAAGAAAATAGAAAGAAAGCTAGATAGAAGAAGAAAAAGAGAATATGACTTCTATCTAAAAAACGGATGGAAGACGATTTCAGTTTCTTCACGAGATTAATTGGTAACCTATAATAAATAAATAGAAGAGAATGAAAAGCGTCTTTAGGCTAGCAAAATTAAGAGGTAGTTTGATTTGATGTATAGAATGAAATACTTATGGTATATAAGAGTTGTAATAGTTAATACATTAATACTTGATTTTTATTTTCCGTTCATATGTATAGTTGACTTTTGTACAAAGTTATACAATAACTGTGGTATAACTTCTATATTACTATCAACATGGAATAACTAATCCATGTACAACTTATATATGGATAAAGCATAAAAAGGATAAAATTATTCTTGTTTTTTAGAAGCCTATAAAAGTCAAGCATCCAAGCTTATAATTGTAGAGTCTTTGCATTTTAGTTATAAAAAAATACACAAGTATTTTAAATGGTAGGTTGTATATTTAGTTTTAGTGCAATGAATCAAACAACTAACAAAAAAATAAATTTTACTTTATTAATCTATATAACACTAATCTCTACATTACTAATCTATGTATTATAATTTATGTATAACTTATTTTCGAACGAAATGACCCCGAAGAATTTTGGCCAAACCGATTGCAGTGACGTTGAAGTCTGCAAAACTGCCATGCAAGTGCTTTGTTTTATCCATAAGCCTACTGCAGTTTTGAGCAAGGCTGCCTTACTCTTCTCCCCCATCATCTTTTTTTTTTTCCATGCATTTGACGAGCACAAAAATTGATATATAAAAATTAAATCTCGCTAGTCTAGTATAAAAAATATAATGTTCACTTTAGAGGTATAATTGAGTATTTCGAATGCAATAATTGTATCAAGTATTTAATTAAAGTAATACTCTTCTTCCAAAGAAATCCGTTCTATTAGATAGGGTGATAAGAAAATATGTAAATTCATATCCAAAAAAACGTCAACAATTATGTGTAGAGAAGGTTTACGTACGCACTACCCTTCCTAGACCCCATTTGTGGGAATATACTGATTTTGTTATTGTTATTGTTGTTGTTATTGTTTGAAGTGTGTAATTAATAAATCTTGTAAAATTACTTATCAAGAATAAAAAGGAAGATAATTTACTTCATGAATTTGAACTAAAGCAATTGATGAATTCTTAAAATCTAGATAAAAACAACACAATATAGTCGATAATCAACGTATCATCTCATGTCCAACACCTAATTAAAACTACTCCACAAGGGGGAGAAGTTCATCACAAAAGTATTAAAAAAACGAACCAAATTTTCACTCAAACTTATGTATTGAATGGACTTAGGTTGAGTTCTCCAATCGCTTGTTTTTTGTGTTTTTTCTCCAAAATCTACTCAAATATTTTAGGATACCCTAAGTTGGGATGAGCTTAGTTCTTATATAGGTTAGGGGAGACACCCAGAAAATTACAGAATTTACCCCATTTAAAATTTCCGTGAGGAGGTGTGACAGAGGGTTGTGCAAGGATTGCAAGGTGATTCCGGGTGAGATACTCGCGACGCAGCATAGGCTCTTGGTGATGGACGTTGGTATTATATTAAAGAGGAGGAAAAGGTCTCCTCGAGGAAGACCGAGAATCAGGTGGGGAGCCTTAACTAAGGATAAAGCCCAAGCGTTGGAGGGGCGGTTATCAGCTATGGGAGCTTGGAGGAGCAGTAGTGACGCGAGCACTATGTGGTCAGCGATAGCAGACTGTATTAGGGAGGCTGCGAGAGAGGTGTTTGGGGTCTCGACGGGCATCTCGGGTGGGCACAAAGGAGACTGGTGGTGGAATGAAGTAGTCCAAGGTAAAGTGGAAGCAAAGAAGGCGGCGTACCTGAAGTTAGTGGGGAGCATAGGTGAGGAGGAGAGGTGAGTATGCATGGAGAGGTATAAGGCAGCTAGGAAGGAGGCTAAGCTGGCAGTCACAGAGGCTAAGACTGCGGCTTATGGTCGTATGTACGAGGAATTGGGGGGGAAAAGGTGGGGAGAAGAAGTTATTCCGGCTGGCCAAGTTGAGAGATAGGAAGGCTCGGGATTTGGACCAAGTGAGATGCATCAAGGATGAAGATGGTAGAGTATTGATGAAAGATTCCCAGATTAAGAGGAGATGACAGACTTACTTTCATAAACTTCTGAATGAAGAAAGGGATCGGGATATTGTGCTAGGAGAATTGGAGCATTCCGAAAGTCACCGTGACTTTGGGTACTACAGGCGTATCGAGGTTGACGAGGTCGTGGGAGCTATGCATAAGATGAGTAGGGGCAGAGCGACCGAGCCAAATGAGATTCCGGTGGAATTTTGGAAGTGTATGGGGAGAGCAGGTTTGGAGTGGTTGACTAGGTTGTTTAATATTATTTTTAAGGGAAAAAGGATACTGAATGAGTAGAGGTAGAGTACGGTGGTTCCATTGTATAAGAACAAAGGTGATATCCAGAGTTGTAATAATTATAGGGGTATCAAATTACTGAGTCATACCATGAAAGTGTGGGAGAGGGTGGTTGAAGCGAAGGTGAGGATGACAGTGCCTGTATCCGACAACCAGTTCGGGTTCATACCGGGTCGTTCGACTACAGAAGTTATACACCTTGTTAGAAGGTTGGTGGAACTATACAGAGAGAGGAAGAAGAATCTGTACATGGTGTTTATTGACCTAGAGAAAGTGTATGACAAGGTTCCTAGAGAAATTCTCTGGAGATGCCTGGAGGCAAAAGGTGTGTCGGTTCCCTACATTATGACGATTAAGGACATGTATGATGGGGCTAAGACTCGGGTTAGGATAGTAGGAGGTGACTCTGAGCATTTTTCGGTTGGAATGGGGTTACACCAAGGTTCTGCGCTCAGTCCGTTCTTATTCGCCCTAGTGATGGACGCGTTAACACACCATATTCAAGGGGATGTGCCATGGTGCATGCTATTCGCCAATAACATAGTTCTGATTGATGAGTCGCAAGCTGGTGTTAACGAGAGGCTGGAAGTTTGGAGACAGGCTCTTGAGTCTAAGGGTTTCAAGCTGAGCAGGACGAAGACGTAATACCTGGAGTATAAGTTCAGCGCTGAGCCAGGGGAAGTGGGCGTGGATGTGAGGCTTGATTCGCAGGTCATCCCGAGTAGAGGTAGCTTCAAGTACCTTGGTTCGGTTATCCAGGGGGAAGGGATATCGACGAGGTTGTCACACACCGTATTGGGGTAGGATGGATGAAGTGGAGGTTAGCATCTGGAGTCCTGTGTGACAAGAGAGTGCCACCGATAATCAAAGGTAAGTTTTATAAAGCGGTGGTTAGACCAGCCATGATGTATGGGGCTGAGTGTTGGCTCGTTAAGAACTCACATATCCAGAAGATGAAAGTAGCAGAAATGAGGATATTGCGGTGGATGTGCGGGCACACTAGGATAGATAAGATTAGGAATAATGATATTTGGGAGAAGGTGCATGTGGCTCCCATTGATGACAAGATGCGGGAAGCGAGGCTTAGATGGTTCGGACATGTTCAGAGGAGAAGCCCAGATGCTCCGGTACGGAGGTGTGAGCAGCTGGTTGCGGAGGGCACGAGAAGAGGTAGAGGGCGGCCTAAGAAGTATTGGGGAGAGGTGATCAGGCAGGATATGGCGAGGCTCTGGATTTCCGAGGACATGACACTTGATAGGAAGATGTGGAGGTCGAGTATTAGGGTTGTAGGTTAGGAGGTAGTTGAGTCGTGCCTTACTTCGTACCATGGTGGGACTAGCCATGTAGGGTTTTTGTCTAAGATAGCTAGTGGGAATGTTGTGGCTTACTATTTTGCTTTTCAGTGCATGTCCTATTTACTAGCTATCGCTTTTGCTTTGCATCTTTCTTCTAGATTTCATGGTGTTCCTATTTTTCTTATGACTGTTGTGGTGATACTAATATTTACTAATATTGTCTCCCTTTGCTTTGCATCTTTCTTCTGGATTTTATGGTGTTCCTATTTATCCTATGATTGTTGTTGTGATACTAATATTGTCTCCCTTTTTGTCCTTTTGTCTTTTTATTTTTTGAGCCGAGGGTCTTTCGAAAATAGCCTCTCTACTCCTTCGGGGTAGGGGTAAGGTCTGCGTACACACTACCCTCCTTAGACCCCATTAGTGGGATTTTACTGGGTTATTGTTGTTGTTGTTGTTGTATTGCTGCGCTGCAGCACAACTGGGATCATGGCGCGCATGCCATCTAGTGTTGCTTCCTCTTCTACCTTTTCTGCGCTCTCTCGTGCTCTCTAAGGCTTCAGTTGTGCTACAACACAGCTCCCAAGTGAGCTTTTTCTTCCTTTTATTCTTCTTTTTTCATCCATCTTCATGCTCGCCTTGACCTGCAGCAAAATGCAATGCACTCGAGCATTATCTAAGAATAATTTTTTACTAAATCAACTATAATCAATATCAAGACGACCTAGTAATACCAAATAATATTTAGCTCATCAAATACCCCACACTTAAGTTTTGCTCGTCCCGAGCAAGTCAAAAACTAAACTCACTTGGACTTAACTTTTCAAGATAATGGACAATTAGAATCAATCAAGAGTTACATATGAACACACACAACTTTAACCCCAGTCATGCTAACCTATCGGAATCAGAATCAAGCTGTCATCCAATTCTCAATACAACTCACTACAAAGAAAGTGCCCTTATATCACCCAATATAATCATAAAGAACAAGAACGGACAATCATGCAACATGCTATCCCCTCTCAAAGAAGTAATTCATGTATTCAAGAATATCATAAGCTTGGCAATCGTGTGACTCTCCACTATTGTAGGAACAAATGTGTCAAGATCATATATGGCTTTGCATTTGGTTGTAATGTAGGCTCGGGTATAGACAAGGATATGTCACGACCCTAATTTCCCACCTTAGGATATCGTGATGACACCTAGTTTCTAAGACTAGGTAAGCCTAACACATGCTGATTTAATAACAGAATTGAACTATTTAATCATTTATCATAAACTAATAAATGACATACATAGCCGCAAGCAGCCAATAGTTATACATTTCCCAAAATCGGTAGTACGAAGTCATAAGAAGTACTCAAACACACTAGAATTTCTAAACACAATACAATTTTGAATTATAATTTTAACAATAGTATAATGAAGTAAGATGGTGACTTCGAGACATACGAACATCAAGCAGGTATACCTTGAAGTCTTCCGCCGTACAGACGTAACTCTCAACAACACAATCAGAATACCTAGATCTACACAAAAATGTGCAGAAGCGTAGCATGAGTACACCAAAATGGTATCCAGTAAGTATCAAACCTAACCTTGGTAGAGTAGTGACGAGGCTAGGTCAAGACACCTACTAGACGTAGAAACTTGTTCAAGATATACATAAGCTAACAATGAAAAGAACAACAATGCAAGACCAACGACGAAAAAATTATTGATTTACAACCAACAATGAAGTAACAGAAACATAAATGGAAGCATGTAGTAACCGAGTAATAAAGAAACAACATAATCAGAACACCGATGTGATGTAAATGAAATCAAATAAGGAAAAATAGATGATAACGCAAATAATCAAAGCGCTCCCAACGCATGGACTTACAACAAGAATTACCCCGAGGCACCGCATCTCATAAACCACAAGTCATGAACCATAATTTCTAAATCTTACACATATTACACCTCGTGCCCATAATAACAATCACCTTCGCATGGCAAAGCCCACGTGCTACCATGTACTTTGCAACTGTGATAAATATTAATTTAGATGAATGAAAGATATATTTAAACAACATAAAACATAATAACAATCTTAAATAAAGTAAGGTGTCAAATGAAATAATGAGTTTATTTTAGAAATTAAGTAAAGTAAAATAATATACAATTTATACGAAATAAAGTATAACATGAGTTTAGTTTAGAAATCAATAAAATTGAGCAAAAAGTATCATTTTTAAACAAAACAAAACATAAGTTAAATTAACGAATTAAATATAGAATTTGTTAAGGAAAAATATGATAATAATTTTAAGTAAGGTAAATATCCAACAGAGTGATAAGTATAATTTGAGAACCCAATTATAGTGAAAGTGCGATAACCACTTAGAATAATAAGGCACCGAGTGAGATAACGAGTTCTATCTTAAGAGGCACATAGAATAAAGCATGTTAATAATTCTTTTATTTAAACTATTATGTTACCAACAACTCAACAGAATATGATATAGTGACTCCACGTAATTAAATAATAATAACATGGAAAGAAAACAGGAAATGAAAGTAAAGCAGTTAGTTTGTGAAAATGAATTCAAACCTCACTATCAGAAAGCCCAGAATAATAAACCTCGTAATCTTATATAAAAATGCTGAAACTAACACAACAATAACAACCAGTACAACACACACAATCCGTTGCGACGCGCAACCCAATTCCACCATAATATTTTTTATCAATATGAAGTGTAACGTAAAAAATTCGTTGCGGCGCGCAACCCGATCCCACCATATCATCATTAATCAACATCATTATCCTCCCTTATTCCACCATATTATCATTTATCAATATCAATTATTACGTACACAAACTGTTGCGGCGCGCAACTAGATCCCACCATATCATTATTTATCAATATCATAATCCTCCTTTATTCTACCATTTTAATTTATTATTCTTCAATTCCCGTTGCGACGTACAACCTGATCCATAAAAAATTTCAATAAACATAAACTATCAATTAACTCAATTTACAAAAATTTCTACAACCAAAGGATATGAGTGCAAGGCAATAAAGGAACCACGTAATAATCAAAGAAATGCAACAAATATTACTAAAATAATAGGACAAGTAAAATATGTGACAATTAAGGTGTGCAAGTAAAATAGTTAAGGCAAGTAGCAAATAAGTACGGAGTCATAAATGGGACGAACAATTCAATACTTCCACAACAAATAGCCCATGGATCAACCACAATTTGTACAAGAATTTCAACAATAATAAAATGAATAGGAATGCTCAACAAGGAAAGGTATCTCAACAATTAACAACTCTACCTCAATGTGTTAACGACTATTATAACTTCAATACCAATAAATCAACAAGATGATATTCCACGATATGACAACTTCAATTAAAAGTGATTCAACAATTAAGAGGTAACAAGATAATAAGGAAGGCAATAACTTTAACTAAAGCGTATAAGAGCAAAATAACAAGTAAGAGGTAGAACAAGTGGTAACAACGTAAAATATAGCATGTAAGAGTAGATTAACAATGAGAGATATAACATGTTATGACAATTCAATTAAAGGCATGGAAAGAGTCTAGATAATCTAAACCGGTCAAATACCACATATAGTCTGTGTACCCACTCGTCACCTTGCGCACACGGCTTTTACATAACACAAATAGCACAATCAGCCCAAATCCTAAGGGGTAGTTTCCTCCACATAAAGTTAGGCAAGATACTTACTTCAACTAGGCCAACTCAACCCTCTGAAATAGCTTTTCACCTAAAATTCACCTCTACACGGCTCAAATCTAACCAAAAATGACTTAATAACTTCAAACAATGCAAAAGAAACCAATTATAATAACTAAAGTTATGATCTTTATATTTTCCTCAAAATATCAACAAAAGTCAATGCCGGGCCCCCCTTGGATTCCAAATCCTAGCTTACCCGAGCGAAGCCCGAACCAATACAAGCTCATACGAATGAAAAACGACTCAATCAGAGTCTGATAGCTCAACCAATTCAGCAAAACATCGCTCTTGGGTGTTCATAACCCAAGAGTCCAACCCACACTAGTTGGGTCCTATATCTCCCGAAATACTCCTCCAAAACTCGCCAAATTCGAGTACGTTATTCTCCTAATATAGGAGAATAAGTCCCCAAAAGGAATCGGGAAATAAACACTACTAACTCATTTTCAATTTTTTTAAAATTTAGGACATAACCCTAGGTCTTGATTTAAAGAAATAAGTGCGGTTTCAATTAAAATCATGGATTAAAGCTTAAACCAAGGTAATGAATCAAAGGAAAATACTTAGGTTATGGTTTATACCTTACCATGTGGAAGAAACTTGAAGAACATCCTTGAATTCTCCCAATCCCAAACTTTCAAGAGGAGAAAAACTCCAACAACATTAATAGCCAAAAATGCCCAGTTGTTCTGCCTTGTTTCTTGTGCAAACGATCCTGAAACTCACTTCTGATGCTTCCAATAGATTCTTCGTAAAATTTTAGTCAAGTTAGGCTTTTGAATCACTCCATTTGATCTAATAATGAAGAAGATATGTTTGTTTCAATATTTGAAATAGTACAGATTTTTAAATACGAATTCAAGCGTAATTCCATAATTAATCTGAAATATCTGGCAACTCAATTCTTAATAAAATGACCATAAATTCTTCATACAATGTTGAAACTTGATGATTTCAGTTGCTATAGTTTCAAAATTATGATACGGATATAATGGTTTAGTCGAAATACGAATCAAAGGCCGTTTGCTCAATATGGTATCCTTTATGCTCAAATCGACGTCGAAACCGAAAACAATCGTCGTACAACCCAAACTTATCCAAAACTCATCGAAATATAACCAAACTTTGTTTACATATCCAAAATCATCATACAAACTTATTGGAATAATTAAAACCCTATTTCGAGTCTGTTTATCCAAAAGTCAAACGTCGGTCAACTCATCCAACTTAAAGCTTCTAAAACGAGAATCATTCTTCCAAATCAATCCCGAACCGCTAAAAACCCGAAACCAACCATACACATAAGTTATAATATATAATGTGAAGCTACTCAAAGTCTCAAACCACTGAATGGAACGCTAAAGCTCAAAACGACCGGTCGGGTCGTTAAATTCTCCCCCACTTAAACATATGTTCATCCTCGAACGTGCCAAGAGTCGTGTTAAAGCCATTAAATTGCCATATAACCTCACCATATACATAACCATGGGTGACCCCACGTCATCCAATCCATATAAGCCTGACAACACCACCTAACAGAGGATCCTTACTTCAACCTTAGTCCATAAACCTTAAAACCCAAATCCCCAATATTTGGAACTCATTATATGAACCGATTCTTGCATCTATGCAATGTATAACTCTAAACAAGCTATTTTAATCCATAACCATATCTCAAGACATGATCACATGATATATCACATAACTCAAATACTCATAGCAATAACTTCCGACCAAAATAGCTGCTCGATAACCAACCCGACACCAGTAACAAACCTCATATCAACTAAAACCTTGTTCTGAACCTTCGTACACTGCCAATAATAAAAGAAACATTCAGAAACTCATAACCACCCCTCAGATTAATAAGTCGTGGAGCTCTCTTGCCCAATAAGAACCATAGCCAAAATCTAAGCCGACTAGTGACACAATACTTGCAAACATACCTTAATCAAATCCGATGGCGCTTATTTCAGGCCCACTAACCTCACCTCATCCAGTACAAGCTACTCGACCGACCTGTCATAGAAATCCTACTTAGAGCCATATACCATGCAATCCGTGCACCAACGAACAATAACTCAAATATACCCAATGATGGAAAGAGAATGGAAATGAAGAAACCATCCCGCCAGCTCAACAGATACCACCACTAAGCGCAATGCTATCAATCCACCACACAAGGGGAAACATAACACACGAAATAAGCATAAAGGATCATATCATAGCATAAGGCCACTGCGATGCATGACCCAATCTGACACCGGTCCACCTGGAATACGTCGAGCCATGATACTCACAATCAACAACCATAAGCATATCAACATCAAACACACGAAGCGCATGACCATAACTATGGAGATATGGATATCACTATATACCAGAAACAGGAAGACCATAACTGAGGCACAATCAACCATTCAACACCCCAAGAGTAATCTTGCTCGAGTTTTGCTATAAATCCCAAACATAACCACATCGGTGTGAAGATAACCAACAGATCATAACCCATCACAACATAGGAGAGTAACCATGAAATATATCAGAACACGAATGTGATCCACCCTAACCGATAACATACCCCTCTATAATAACTGTGCTGAGTAGATAAATCTAACCCGATTTTGAACGCACATCCTTATTAGACCTACTAGTAGCCTCCAAATCAATTTCGATCCTTTCGAAGTAGGTAGCTAGCCTCCGAAAAGCCAACAATAACATATCTATAGTACATACCATCAGTTGCCAACCTCTTAACATACTATAACTGCTCACAACCATGGAACAATCTGCCTCGAGAACCCTCTTAGTCTTCAAATCCCTAAAATACTAGAATCGCCATATCCGATCACAACCACACTACTCAAATAACTAACACATTCCTCACATACGGTCAGCCCACGAGAAGTACTTCTATAATACTTTTGTGCCACAAAGCAAAATTTGGACATCAACAGTCGATCAACCAGGTGATTACCGTAATACCAGCCAGGCATGCGCAAGTCAAAACACAGTACGCCTTATGGATTGCGCACCCTTCTTAGGTGGTATCAAATAATTCTAGCATTCTTCTAAACATATGAAATCGTCCATGCTATCTAAAACTCGCGACCCAATCCAGGCAAAATTCATAACACGCAACATGTTCCTTATACCGGTAGCAGACATCTAGCTCAAGCTATGGTCGACACTATCAAGAACTCTTCGAGGCCGATTCGCACATCTCCAAACCATCAGAACTGAACTTCCCCAACTCAACCAAGTCACGCAATCCGTCAAACTCAAGAGTATTGCCACAGAATGCTGGTGAAACATTACCACACTAAACGACCAGTTACCTTTGTTGCTATGCTGACTCAACACCACCGAGCTGACCCATTTCTTCTAATCCTCCTCGACTTGTCTTCAGGTCAACACTTTACCTTATCGGTACACAATGATCCTAAGTCAAAGCTCGCTGTGGAAGACCCTAACACGAACCACGTCGTCCGAAAATCCATAAACTGTTGTATTTCCTCTAGAGCACCCAACAATGCTGCAACTAAATTACCCACTCTAAAGAGAACTTTTATGAATCTGAAGATGTTTCTCTAACTTCTCTGATACCGGAATATTGATTTAGCAATGATACAGATATACCGCAAGTTCCAGCACCATCCCATGAAAATCTCAGATCTTAGTCATGTAAATTTCTGGGGAACACCTCAACATTGCAGATATACCTCAGACCCTGATATGAAACTTGCCCATGAAATTTGATTGCCGATAGTAGACTCCCTCACTTGGCACAGAGTCACAGGGCACAATATACGATGGTCCACATTACCAACCTTCATAAGCTCGTACAACACCAATCAAATACACGAACAAGTTGCATCCCATGCTTGAACAAATGAAGATCTACCAACACGTCCGTGTACTTAGTCTAGACAATACCTCGAGACAATGATCGAGCATCTATGGCCCCCTTGTAGCCCATCCGCAGCATTATATACCGTCGGAGCATAGTTGATACTAAGTGAGCAACATCATATACAAGTGGATATAAAGGGTATAAGATATATGCTTCAAGCTGAATCAATGCCGCACGATAAGGAATGAAAGGAATGGTTCCTAATAGATCTGTAGCCTCTCAAAGATAAGTACAGATGTCTCTGTACCGATCCGCAAGACTCTACTATACTTGCTTATGACTCGTAGCACCTATGAACCTAGAGCTCTGATACCAACTTGTCACGACCCCAATTTCCCACCGTAGGATGTCGTGATGGCACATAGTCTCTTAGACTAGGTAAGCCTAACACATGCTGATTTAATAACAGAATCGAACTATTTAATCATTTATTATAAATCATTAAATGACATACATAGCCGCAAGTGGCCAATAGTTATACATTTCCCAAAACCGGTAGTACAAAGTCATAAGCACTACTCAAACGCACTAGAATTTCTAAACACAGTAATGTTTTGAATTACATTTTTAACAGTAGCATAATGTAGTAAGATGGTGACTCCGAGGCTTGCGAACGTCAAGTAGGTATACCTTTAAGTCTCCCGTCGCACAGACGCAACTCTCAACAACACAATCAGAATACCTGAATTTGCACAAAAATGTGCAGAAGCGTAGCATGAGTACACCAAAATGGTACCCAGTAAGTATCAAACCTAACCTCATTAGAGTAGTGACGAGGCAAGGTCAAGACACCTACTATACGTAGAAACCTGTTCAAGATATACATAAGCTAACAATGGAAAGAACATCAATGTAAGACCAACGACAGAAAAATTATTGATTTACAACTAATAATGAAGTAATAGAAACATAAATGGCAGCAGGTAGTAAACGAGTAATAAAGAAACAACATAATCAGAACACCGATGAGATGTAAATGAACTCAAATAAGGAAAAATAGATGAACTCAAATAATCAAAGCGCTCCCAACGTATGGACTTACAACAAGAATTACCCCGAGGCACCACACCTCATAAACCGCAAGTCATGGACTACAATTTCTAAATCTTACACATATGCCACCTCGTGCCCACAATAACAATCACCTTTCAACGATAAAGCCCACGTGCTACCATGTACTATGCAACTGTCACGACCCAATCTTCCCTCCGTTGGGTATCGTGATGGTACCTAGTCTTAGGGACTAGGTACGCCTAGCATTTACTAAATAACAACAATAATTAAATAACATCTAATAATTTTTGAAATGGAAATCTCTATAAAATTTATAATTTCCAAAACCGGTAGTACAAGTCATAAGCTCTACAGAGTTTGTTATAATTTTCTAAGTACAACTGTTTGAAATAAAGTAAACAGTGTGAATACAAATCAGAAGTGAATCCGAAGACTGCAAACGCAGCAGCAGGTTTACCTTGAGTCTCCACAGCAACAATCCGCACAACTAGCTAATGATCACTTGACTTCGCAAATACCTGGATCTGCACAAAAATGTGCAGAAGTGTAGTATGAGTACACCATGGCGGTACCCAGTAAGTATCAAGACTAACCTCAGTGGAGTAGTGACGAGGAACAATCAAGACACCTACTGGACTAAATAACCTGAACAAGTGTGGTACATGAGTAACACAGTATGATATTTGCATAAAGACTACGCGAAGCAGAAAATAATACGGTAATTGCAATAAGGAAGGAAAAACAACAACTATCAGCGGAACAGCATAATAATGTCATAGAAGAATGAACGGGAACACAACCTAAATCCGATAATCACAGATAAAGAAAGGACAAGTAACAACTAAACAAAACGACCGCTTTCGCACCAGGTTTTAGTCAATAAACTCCACGAGGTACTGAACCTCATACTATTCACAACTCATGGGTCCAAATACCTGAATCCTAACACTTGGCATCCTGTGCCCTAATTACACTTCATAACCGCACTGACGACTCACGTGCCAAATAGAGCCATTCTCACATAGAAGGCAAGTAAACAAGGGTGTGCATCTATACTCAACAATATCAAGAAAACCACTTAATCGGTAAGAGTGCTCAACTACGTGTATGCTTGTGCAAGTGTCCTAACATAGTTCATGGCCGCTAGTAAGTATAGGAAAAAGAAATGGACAGCACGTAGAATGTTTCCTCAAAACATTCCACAAGATAAAGCTCACACAGGTATGTGTATCACTACACAAACATCAACAACAAGAATGTCCCCAGGCCATCACAAGTCATCACAAATCAATCCCTGACATAGCCTACCTTGTCTCGCCACGTGTGCAATAATGTAGTAAGTACCCGCCTTGTCTCGCCACACGTGCATAACAATGTTCCCACCTTGTCTCGCCACATGCGCAACCCACATATATATACATATCCCGCCTTGTCATGCCGCATGTGCAAATATCAGTAGTAACAATAGCACGTCAGAAACCTCATGCAATCCCATAACAACAACCGCACGGCAGAAACCTCATGCATCATAATAACAGCCGCACGACAGAAACCTCGTACATCACAACAACAAGTACCACAACAACAATGACAATAATACAAAGTACGACAAGTAAATCAACTCAAGAACCTCCGATCACAAGAAACGGTAGAACTAGTTTACAAGGAATAACCATAATAAAGATTACTAGGCGTAATAAGAATAGCTCAACCGGGAAGGAAACAATATGTAACAATGGTCCCATAATGTAAGGTTCAACAACAAGAAACTAACACGAGCCAAATAATTTCGAATAAGGGCAAGTCCACTAAGGCATAGGATATCTAATCTTTTTTTAAGTTTGGACAATTACGGAAGAGATACAACTAATTCTAATAAAAGTGGGTAGCGAGAAAATCACCATAACCTCAATTAAGGGTGAACATTTACAAAAAGGAACAACTACAACTTCAAATAAAGATACGCAGTTAGGTAAAAGATAACATGGCAATGGAAGAGATAACAATTTCAATTAAGGCACATATGAATCAAGTAAACAGTAAGAGTGGATCATGAAGCAATTGATTCTAATTAAGCAGGTAAAGGTGAAGCTAGTAATTAAGGAACGTAATCATAACAAGTACAACGGCATATTCAATGAATTCAAGGACCTAGGAACCCTAAAAGGCCAATTTCATCAAATAAATCCGAGCACGTACTCGTCACCTCGCGTACACGGACTACAATCAACACAGAAGACTCAAATCCTAAGGGGTAGTTCCCCCACACAAGGTTAGGCAAAATACTTACCTCAAAGAAGACAAACCGATACTCTAAAATGAACTTCTCGGGTGAAATGACCTTCGGACGGCTCAAATCTAACCAAAATAACTTCAAAGCATAAATAAAACTCATAAGAAACTATTCCGAATCATAAAGGCTCAATCTTTATCAAAATCTAAAAATCGACCCAAATATTGACCCCCGGGCCCGCACCTTGGAACCCGAAAATTTTTACAAAACCCGAACACCCATTCCGATACGAGTTCAACCATTCTAAAATTATCAAATTCCGATACCAATTCGTCCCTCAAATCATGATTTTTCATTTTGAAAACTTTCTTCAAAAACCACCATTTTCCTCAACTCAAAACACAAATTAAATGATACAAATAAAGATAAAATCATGGAATATATTAAATTCTAGGTTAAGAACACTTACCCAATCGATTTTCTTGAAAAACCCATAAAGAATCGCTCAAAACCGAGCTCTACAAGTCAAAATATGATGAAAAATGGCTTAACCCTCGATTTTGGAAAACTTATATTCTGCCCAGGTCTGAAAGCATCGCGAACGCGGAGAAAGGCTTACGTTCCCGAAGAAGGAAAGTAAGGTTGTCCAGAAAAACCCTTCGCGAATGCGAGGGAAGGAGTGCGAACGTGAAGAACGGGGGACGGAACCTACGCGAACGCGAGACGGCGAATGCGAAGAAGAAATATGAGGCTGCCAGGAAGAGCTTCGCGAACACGATGAAGGGGTTCGAATCACACAATGTTTTATGCATATTTTTATAAATATGGTCATTCCCCATTCATGTGTGGGATTGTTGGATTTTTTCTAAAGGGTGTGAATGAAAAATGAAAGAGGCACCTTTTGAATTGCACCTCTTTGTCTCGCCCTTTCATTGTCTATAAATTTAGAGGCTTAGCCTCATTTTTTATACATGAAAAATCTGAAAATTTCTTCCTTCTTCTCTACATTGTTGCATTGTTTTTCCAAATAAACAAAGTGTCAAGTGTGATTTGCTCTGTTTGTTGAGTTCGCCGAAATTCTGTAATTTTGATTGCCACAGAATAGTTTTTCCGTTCTATCTTCGGAAAAAGTAATTCATAACCTTAGGCAATAGTGAGGGAATTAAATTCCTTAAGGACACACAAGCAACTTGTTGGCTCCGAATTATTTTATGATTTATTTATTGAACTAACTTTCTTTTTCCCTCTGATTTTCTGATTTCGAACACAGGAATACTAACAGTAAATCACCAAAAAAACTCTCTACAAATCAAAACTCGTATTTCTTTCTTATACAAGTCTTGAAAGGTTATTAATATATTTTATAACCATCCTTTCTACAAAGTGATTGCTACACTACAGCAAAAAAATGTGATGGATTTGAGAAAGGCGAGAATTTTCTTTTCTTCTGTTTTTCCCTTTTCTGAAATCTTTTTCTGAACCAATGAAAAACATGGCTAACAACTGCACCAAAAGGTTCTCTTTATGAAAAGACGTCTTATATGGTTAAGATCTATGTCATCGAAATGTAAGTTTATAAGGGATTCGGCCTAGGCAAGTAAGCATCTTCGTCCCAAAAACACCTCGGTGCATAAAGTATCCCACATTCATATAGAATCCGAAAAAGGCCGCAGCCCAAGGGGTATATGGTATAGACAACCTATCCTAACGCAAGAATTAGTGGCTACTTTTACGGTTCAAACTTGTGACCTATATAGATCACACGAAGACAACTTTACCGTTGTTCCAACAGAAATTCTAACAAAAAGACTCAAAATAACTTCAAAAGTATTTCACTTAAAATTTTAATTTGTATTTCTTTTAGATTATGGGGATTCAAAATTTTATGTATATATTTATTTTTACCCTATTTAGGCATTATATCTTTCAAAGAAAAGGATTCAATTGAATCCCCTTCACTGCATCTGGCTCCATCATAACTGCAATGTCATGAAACTCTTTTACCCTAGTGACTTTTTGAACACTGCATTCAAATGAATCTTTCAAATGAAGAAAGAGTCTACCAAAATAGTAAAGAAACTACATGGATCATTTTTGTCTTAAGTTTTGACAATTTCAATTAGAAAAGCTACGATATTATTTTGTTTCTTCTTAACATTTTGGGTCCAAGAAAGGATAGTTGTCACAAAAACGAGGTGCCAATTTTGGTATTATTCATTCTTGGCGGCTTCAAGTTAATGCAATTGGAAGTTGCAAATTTTAATACATAATTAAAAACCTTACCCCCACCTCCACCCCCACCCCACCCCACTTTTAACAATAACTATGGCTTTTGACGCCCAACTTGACCTTTTCTCAAGTCATACACTAACTACCTTTCAACTGCCTTTCTATATCATCATCATTTCTCATACATATCTTCCTTCTCTACTCTTAATATATATATATATTTCCATAACATTACATAAGAACAAAAAACTCACATCTATTACTCAACTTTTGTTCCTTTTAGCCTATCTCCAACCCAAACAAGTCAGAAGATAGCCATATTATCCCTCTCGCACCACCAACAACATATCCCAAAAGCGACAAAGACCTAAATCTCAGCGGACCGACTAATTTTTACAATCACAAAAACAAGAATCAAAGCAGCAGCAAGTTTTTCGTTTACCTTCTATCCGCTATCGTCTTACTAAGCATAGTCATGCTAATTTTCTCAATGATATTTTTCCGTTTCAAGTCTCCATCTTTCGAGCTAGGTCTCATCGACGCAAATTTTTTTCGATATAGTAGTAATTCTTCTTTGCCTTCATTTAACATGACCATGGGAGCTGAAGTTATTATTGATAACGATAACTTTGGTCGAATTAATTTCCAAGATAGTAGCATGAGTGTTTTTATTTACGATAATGTCACGATTGGTTTCGTGAACATTAACGTTGGTCGAGTAGAAGCTAGAAAGACTAAGAGAATGGGAATTGTATTACAAGTTGGAGCTAATGAATTGAATCATAGTCATGGGAATTTGAGCAGTGATATAAATTCAAGAATGGTGAAATTGAGAAGTTTTGGCGAGTTGAGGGGAAAAGTGAAGTCTATGAAAATTGTTAGTCGTTATAAGACTTCAGTGTTGAATTGTACCGTGAATTTAAATTTGACTAGCCAAGCAATCCAAGATCTCCTCTGCAGTTGATCTTTTTGTTCCTTTTTTTTTTTTTTCATTTGTGTATATTTCAGGTTGATTTATTTATTTATTTTTATTAACTCTTGCTTTACAGGATTTCTTGTGTAAAATATAGAGAGGGCGTACTAAAGGCTGTTCCATTTTTGCATTTTTATTCTTTTTATTTTATTTTTCCTCAAATTCATATATAATCAAATATAGTTGCATTTTGTTTTAATTTTACTATGCATAAACTGGATTAGATTACATAAATAGCAGATAAATGGTTACAATACACTGGCAAAGGTCCCTAACATATCTTTGCTTCAATCTTTTTCAGTGGAGGCTGATCAGTCATCTCAATAATATTTTCTACACTCGACGTGAAAAGTATTTTTATATTTTTAAATGGTATATGAAAAAGTCGATCAATCATACTAGTATTAAATACGGTGAGAACAACTTGCATGCAAACGATATTATATTATTATAATAGTCCGGTGAAAATGAAACTATCAACTTGTTGGAAATTATTGTCATCATCTTGTATTTTTTTATTATACAACAGAACCTTACTTACATTTCCCTTTCAGTTCCATTAAAAGAGAAGTGCATCTCACCTGCCAATCCAGCCTAGAGTGGCCCTTCTATTCTGGGCCTATAAAGCTCAGACCCAATCAGATGGTAAATTCAAGGCCCAAAACTAAGAAATGAAGAAACCAAAAACCTGTGCTCCATTTGCTAGTGGCATGATATGATTGTCTCATTGTCATATTGGCCCAAGGATAATTAAAACCATTTTTCACATTTTTAATGATTGAGATTAGTGGTGGCAAAATGGATAATAAAACTACCCATATTATCCACTAAAAAATGGGTTGGATAATGAACTCTTTAAAAACGGGTCAAATATGGATAAAAACCATATTATCCACTTAGAAAATGGATAATCAATCGATAATTAATGAGTTCAACTTTTATATTTGTAAAGACTCAAATTGGGGATTCCTTAAGTTTGGGAGACTAGAAATTCTCCCAGAAATGATTATATTCAAGAAATTATGAATAATATGAATATCCATATTATCCGCCGCTTAACCTATTTTCTATCCGTATGCGTATGCGATTTTGCTTTAGATGTCAAATTATCATTCTCCTCGGTACGAGTCATTTTTCCATTCCCCTTTTTGTTTTCTTTTTCAAACTCATTGTTTTTTAATTATAGAGGTAAAGAAGAACCCAACTAATCGATATTCACAATACTAAGGATTGAAAAATGGTCTTATGATTAAGAATAAACTTTTCCCATGCCTTGACAAAGACAAATGAGTATAACTTACATTGTGAAAAAATAAATTACACAATCAAATTACTTATAAAGTAATTACACATATATTTTCTATGATAAACATTAAAAAGTAACAATTAAATCATAATATGTTAAGCTACACCGATAGTGTAAGAATATTTATATTATCATACCAAAATACAAATCCATACATATCACAGAAAGTTAGAACCAAATATGGTTTTGTTAAATTCCTTGTCTTGTTGTTCATGAGCAGAAGCTTCCGTTAATAGAGAATCTATACACATATCAATGACCTTTTATCGAATAAAACACATAGTCCCCGCCAAGTCAACATTCAAATCCGTGCAAACACGGTAATTAGTACAATATTATATGTTAAGATATTCCCATAATTTTATTTGTTACACTAAGCTTTCTTATGAAACTACAAAAAAAAAAAAAAAAAAAAAATCATAATTTCCAAACAATGTGTCCACCCCAATCTCCAACTTCATCAATGACTTCTTTTAGTGATCAAGCTCGATTTTTGGCACAAGGGTCTCATCCAATTTACATCAATAACGACGATAATTATATTAACTTGGAGTTACATAAGAAGAAACGCCGTCGTCGAAGATGTATTAAGTGTTGCGACTGTTGTACAACCGACATATTAGTTCTCGTCGTGATCATGTTAGTTCTTGGTTTCACAATTTTCCTGTGTGCATTCACCGTCAATAAGGTTGAATTCCGTCAAGATTGACGGATTAAGTTACCTCACAAGTAAGTCCACTCTCCAACCAAACGTTAACTTAACGGTCTTCGCTGACATGTCTGTGAAAAACTCTAATGCAGTCTCATTCAAGTTTAATGAAGCAACGACTTGTTTGTTTTATGATGATGTGGTTGTCGGAGAAGCCCTAACACCGCCGGGTACCGCTAAGGCACGGCGGACGTTACCAATCAACGTGACGGTGGAAGTTATGGTGGAGAAAATTTTGAGCATTCCCCGGCTAGGGAATGACTTAAAGTCCGGTGAGTTGCCTCTGAGTACATATACAAGAATTAATGGAAGAGTTAATATTTTGAAAATTATTAAGATGAGTGCTGAAATAAAAATGAGTTGTAAAATGACGGTTGATTTGAGAAGTCAGGATGTTAGAGACATCGATTGCAACAGAATTGTGTCTCTCTCTAGGTAATATATACAATATTGTTTTTGTCTTTTGTAATTTTATTTGAGTTTTGAATGATTGATCATAAGGCAACAATGTTTTAAAAGTCGGGCGTGAGGCGAGGCGTTTTATCTCTGACGAGGCGAGGCGTAAGCCCTGAGACATGGGGCGTAAGTCCCATAAATCTTTAAGTTTTACTAATCAGAATTTTAAGATAGTATAAAAAAAATAATTATAAAAATTATATTAAAACCACAAAATTACAACAAATAATCTATTTAAAATATTTATAAATTAAAATTCTACTATGAATAATACGAAAAGTATGACATATATCATAATATGAGAATCAACTACAACATCGTTACAACTCAAACATCAAAAGTAATGTATTCGATACAAAATCTTATATGTATTTCTTAAAGAGTAATGCATCTTGAAAGAATTTCGATATTATAATTTAATATTTTTTAAAATACTCCTTTTATTTAATATGCTTTCTATTTGAAAGAGAATTTATATAAAAACATAATTCACAATTTAAATGTGATTCTCTAGCATCATTTATTTTTAAGTTTCAACATGTTAATAAAATTACACATAATTCACCGTACTATACCATGGTAACTAATTATTTGTAAATAGTTATTAGCTAATACTCAGCTATTAAATTAATAAGTATTATATCTCATATACGTGAAAAAAATAATACTTAGAAAAATAATTATAAAACAATTATGGACTATTATATAATAAAGACATAAATAAATACTTTTAAATAAAAATTTTATTTAAAATTAACTATCATATAAGTCTTAGTGGATAACGTGCAATAATTTTTATTTTAATTATGACATAAAATACTCTCAACTTAAAGATTTATGATTAAGAAAAAAGTAATTTTGAATAGTCAACGATTTATTAAGAAAATTTGAGGATTTACAAGATGAGTTACACACAATTGCATAAAGTTTGATTAGGCTAGCCCAATACGTTTGGCGTTGGGCGTGTCCGGAACGTAAGCCCCGACGGCCGAAGAAATAAGTCTCACAGAACAAAGGCTCACACATAAGCACATGGGCGTTATACGAGTGCTCCGTCCTATGGCGAGCTTCAATTCTGCCTTTTAAAACAGAGTAAAAGGCAATAGTGTTTTATATATTTATCAATGTGTCAGTTTAGGCACGAATCCAGATTAATCGTGCCAAAAAACAAGTACTAGACATTGGATGAGAAGCCACAAAAAAAATTATTGTTACTCAATGATAATTAATTGTATAGTAATAATTTCACCGGAAAATTACTATGTTGCATTCTAAACTGTAAAATTTGGGTTTTACTGCGCTCCTTTCTTATCCTACTTGTGATTTACCACTTTTTTGGTAGCATTGTCCATAAGTTTTCAATGAAGACTAGCCACATACATATGAGATCTGCCACAAAACAACCTAATTGTTATAAATATATTTTATTATGGAAGTTTATTTAGTATTCCGTTGTAAATAAGTTTTCTGAAGAAGCTTATCCATATGAGACTCCGGCGTAAATATATTTATCTATTTAGTATTTTATTGGAAATAAGCATCCTGAAAAAGCTTATTATTTTGGTACTCCGTTATGGATAAACATTACCCCCGGTAGAAGATTATCTATATCTGGTACAGTAGCAACTTACAAGTAGTTTACACAGCAGCTTGCACTAGCAGCTTACAAGCAACATACACAGCAGCTTGCAGTAGCAGCTTACAAGCAACTTACAAGAAGCTTGCAGTAGTAGCTTACACAACAACTTCCTTTCTTCTATAAATCGAAGAGATTTCAGTTCATTATGAACATAAGTTTGAAGTTTGAATAATATATCAGTTTCTCTCTATACTTGTCTTTACTTTACAGTCTTTATTTTATAACACGTTATTAGCACGGGACTCTGCCATCTCGAGCAAATACTTTGAAAGTATTAGAGGTACGAAATAATGTCAAATCTTTCTAAACTTGAATTTGTAGCCCTGGATATATCGGGCAAAAGCTACATGTCTTGGGTGCTTGATGCTGAAATTCATCTTGATGCGATGGGTCTGGCAGACACCATCAAGGACAAAAATTAAGCATCAAATCAAGACCGTGCCAAAGCAATGATACTCATACGCTATCATCTTGATGAGGGCCTGAAAATAGAATATCTTACTGTTAAAGATCCAGTCATACTGTGAAATAATTTGAAAGACAGATATGATCACCTGAAGATGGTCATTCTACCGCAAGCACGATATGATTGGACTCATTTAAGGCTACAAGATTTTAAATCTATCAGTGAGTATAATTCTGCTATGTTCAGAATTATTTTCCAATTAAAATTATGTGGTGATAATATTACTAATCATGATATGTTGGAGAAAACTTTCACCACTTTTCATGCCTCGAATATGCTCCTGCAGCAGCAATATCGAGAGATGAGATTCAAAAAGTATTCTGAACTTATTTCACATCTTCTTGTAGTCGAGCAACATAATAGGCTATTAATAAAAAACTATGAAAACCGTGAAAGTGAATGAGACGAACTTCCACCAAGCTAAGCGTGAAAGACGTCGTGGCCCCAGTCATGGTCGGGGAAAAAACTCTAATCATGGTAATAATAATGCACCAAAGAATCCTCATCACCACCAGCAGTGGAAAATGAAGGAACAAAAGCATAAAGCGGTGCAAACAACAAATGCAAAAAATGCATGCTATAGTTGTGGAGGAAAAGTGCACTGGTCACGTACCTGTCGTACGCCAAAGCACCTGGTTGAGCTTTATCAAGCCTCCTTAAAGAAAACACAGAAAAATGCTGAAGCAAATTTTATTTTTGAAGATAATGTAGACTTCATGCATTTGGATGTAGCTGATTACTTTGCACTCTTAGAAGGAGAAACAAGTCATGTGATCGGTGGTGAATATGTAGAAATGTAAATATTTTAATTTTGGTTATTTGTAATAGATAGTATGGTTATGTAATTGTTGTACATAAATAAAAGTTATGCTTTGATAATGATGTTTACTATAATATATTTTATTTATGCCATTTTGAAGAATATGGATAATCCTCAAATTATGTTTGGATCAAAGACCAATCATGAAGACATTTGTGTAATTGATAGTGGAACAACTTATGCCATATTCAAGGATCACAAATACTTTTCTTATTTGCATAAGGAAAAAGCAAATGTTTCAACAATTTCTGGTAATATAAGTTTGATTGAAGGCTCCGAAAGAGCCATTATATTTTTGTCTAAGGGAACAAAACTTATTATCGACAATGCATTGTTCTCCTCCTAGTCCCGAAGAAACTTGTTGAGTTTTATAGATATCCGCCGAAATTGGTATCATGTTGAGACGATAGATGAAATGAATATGGAATATCTTTGTATTACAAAGAATGTTTCTCGCCAGAAGTGCATTGTAGAAAAGTTACTGATTTTATCTTCTGGCTTATACTATTCAAAAATTAGTACGGTTGAAGCACATTCTATCGTAAACCAGAAGTTTGCGGATTCAAATACTTTTGTGCTTTGGCATGGCCGTTTGGGCTATTCCGGATCAATAATGATGAGACGAATTACTGAAAATTTGTGCGGGCATCCATTAAAGAACTTGAAGATTCTTACAAATAATGAATTTTCTTGTGATGCTTGTTATCAAGGCAAAATATTCACTAGACCATCACCAATGAAGGTTGGCATTGAACCACCTGCCTTTTTAGAGCGTATACATGGGGATATGTGTGGACTTATTCACCCACCAAGTGGATCGTTTAGATATTTTATGGTCCTAATAGATTCATCTTTAAGATTGTCTCATGTGTGCCTACTATCATCTCGCAACCTGGCGTTTGCAAAGCTACTAGTCCAAATAATTCGATTAAGGGCGCAATTCCCAGATTATCCTATAAAAGGCTATTCGTCTTGATAATGCTGGAGAATTCTCATCTCAAGTTTTTGATGATTATTGTCTATTAGTTGGGATAAAAGTTGAACATCATGTAGCTTATGTTCATACTGAAAATGTCCTTGCAGAGTCATTTATTAAACACATGCAATTGATAGCAAGACCACTACTTATGAAAACAAAATTACCCACTATTGTTTGGGGCCATGCTATCTTGCATGCAACATCACTTATTCGTCTTAGACCGACACATTATAATAAATATTCTCTGTCACAATTAATTTTTGGTCATGAACCAAACATTGCCCATCTACGAATTTTTGGATGTGCTGTATATGTGCCAGTAGCACCACCACAATACAATAAGATGGGCCCTAAAAGAAGGTTAGGAATATATATTGGGTTTGAATCACCCTCTATTATTCGCTATCTTGAACCATTGACGGGAGATTTATTTACTGCTCGATTTGCAGATTGTCGATTTGATGAAACAAAATTTTCCACAATTAGGGGGAGAGAAAAAGGAAATCAAAAGAGAAATTGTGTGAAAAGTTTCATCATTATCTCACTTTGATCCACGTATATGTAATCAGGAGGTCCAGAAGATCATCCATTTATAGAATATAGCAAATCAAATGCCAGACGTATTTACTTATTTGAAAAGGATAGCTAAGTCACATATCCCTGTAGAGAATGTGCCTATCTGAATTGATGTCCCAGTAGGACCATCTACTAGCATGAGAGCTAGTGAACCTAAAGTACACCTGAAGCGTGGCAGGCCTTTGGGTTCTAAGGATCGAAATCCTAGAAAAAGAAAATCGACAAATGATCAAAATGATACTATGAAGGGATCTCCTGAAGAGACCCATGATCTTATTAGTTCTGAGACTCCTGAAGAAATCAATGAACCCGCGACTCAAGTGAGTGAGGAATTTTAATAAGTTCTATTGGTGATGGGATTAATTTAAATCAATTTAAAATAATGGTGGGTAATATTTTTGCATATAATGTTGCACTTAACATCATGCAAGATAATGAGAATCTTGAACCCCGATCTGTCGAAGAATGTCGACAAAGATCTGATTGGGCAAAATGGCAAGAGTCAATTCAATTGGAATTGAAGTCACTTGCTAAAAGAGAGGTCTTTGGATCAATAGTCCAAACACATGCTCGTATAAAGCCAGTTGGTCATAAATGGGGTTTTGTGCGAAAAAGGAATGATAAAAATGAAGTTGAAAGATACAAGGCTCGCCTTGTCGCACAAGGATTCTCACAACGACCTAGAGTTGATTATGAAGAAACATATTCACCCGTTATGGATTCCATAACATTTCGATATCTCATCAGTTTAGCCTTACGTGAAAGGCATGAAATACATCTAATGGATGTGGTTACATCTTATCTATACGAGTCTCTTGATAATGAAATTCACATGAAAATCCCTGAAGGATTTAAAATGCCTGAAGCATATTCAAAATCTTCGGAAAAATGTACTCAATTAGATTACAAAGATCTTTGTATGGTTTAAAGTAATCTGGGCACATGTGGTATAAGTGCCTCAGTGAATATATGCTGAAAGAGGGTTACATAAATGATGTTATTTGTCCATATATTTTTACAAAGAAAATGACTTCCGAATTTGTTATATTTGCTATTTATGTTGATGACATAAATCTTGTTGGAACTCCAGAAGAGCTTCAAAAGGCAATTGAATATCTTAAGAAAGAATTGGAGAAGAAAGATCTTGGAAAGATAAAACTTTGTCTTGGTCTGCAAATTGAACATTTAGCAGACTGGATCTTTATCCATCAATATGCCTATACAGAAAGGGTTTTAAAACGCTTTTACATGGACAAAGTGCACCCATTGAGTTCACCAATGGTTGTTCGATCACTTGAAGTGAATAAGGATTTGTTCCGACCTCCAGAAGAGGATGAGGAACTCCTTGGTCCCGAAGTACCCTATCTCAGTGAAATTGGTGCACTAATGTATCTTGCTAATGCTACAAGGCCTTACATAGCATTTTCTGTTAATTTACTAGCAAGATATAGTTCTTCTCCTACACAGAGACATTGGAATGGGATTAAGCATATATTGTTATATTTAAAGGGAACTCTTGATATGGGTTTGTTTTATGCTAACAAAGATAGTGCAGATCTTATTGGTTATGCAAGTGCAGGTTATTTATCTGATCCCCATAAAGCTAGATCTCAAACCGGGTACGTGTTTACATGTGGAGGTACTGTCATATCATGGCGCTCCACAAACCAATCTATTGTTGCTACTTCTTCAAATCATGCTAAGATAATAGCTATTCATGAAGCAAGTAGGGAATGCGTATGGTTGAGATCAATAATTCATTTTATTCGAGAAAAATATGGTTTGGAATGTGAGAAAAGACCCCCAATTTTATACGAAGACAATGCTGCATGCATAGCCCAATTGAAGGGAGGATTTATAAAAGGATATAGAACGAAGCACATTTCACCAAAATTATTCTACACACACGATCTTCAGAAAAATGGTGACATTGATGTGCAACAAATCCGTTCAAGTGACAATCCGGCAGATTTATTCACTAAATCTTTGCCAACTTCAACTTTTGAGAAGATGGTATACAAGATTGGAATGCGGAGACTCAAATATTTGAAACAAGATTTTCATCAGAGGGAGTAAAATACGCGATGTACTCTTTTTTTCCTTACTAAGGTTTTTCCCACAGGATTTTCCTTATAAGGTTTTAATGAAGCAGCTAGCAATGCGTATTACTAAATATATGTACTCTTTTTCCTTCACTAGGATTTTTTTCCCCAAGAGATTTTTCCTAGTAAGGTTTTAATGAGGCACATTATCTTTTAATGAACATCCAAGGGGGAGTGTTATAAATATATTATATTATGAATGTTCATTTAGTACTCCGTTGTAAATAAGCTTCCCGAAGAAGCTTATCCATATGAGACTCCGTCGTAAATATGTTTATCTATTTAGTACTCTATTGGAAATAAGCCTCTTGAAGAAGCTTATCATTTTGGTACTCCGTTATGGATAAACATTACCCACGGTAGAAGATTATGTATATCTTGTACAGTAGCAGCTTACAAGCAACTTACAAGCAGCTTACACAACAGCTTGCAGTAGCAGCTTACACAACAGCTTGCAGTAGCAACTTACAAGCAACTTACAAGCAGCTTACACAGAAGCTTGCAGTAGTAGCTTACACAACAGTTTCCTTTCTTCTATAAATAGAGGAGATTTCAGTTCATTATGAACATAAGTTTGAAGTTTGAATAATATATCAGTTTCTCTCTATACTTGTCTTTACTTTACAGTCTTTATTTTATAACACTAAACTAATTTGTCTTGCTTTATTATATATTTCTTAATGTCGGCTGCATCATGCGAGATCTACATGAGACAATAGAAAGTAACTAAAAAGAAAAACCAAAAATAGAAATTCATTTTCGAGATACAATCAAACCTCTCTATAACAACCTCGTTTGTTCGGAATATATTTGGATGTTATAGCGAAGTGTTGTTATAGAGAACATATATTATAACATAAAATGAAAATTGGTTCCGTAAAAAACTTGACTTTTATAGTGAAGTATTTTTATATGAGTATGTTGTTATAAAGAGGTGTGACGGTATAATCCCCTAATTAAAGACAAAATGGGCATAGGATAAAATTGAACTGCGAGCCTTGTGCTTAGGACTAGTACATAAATCCACTCATTAACCTTGTATATGGTCGAAATAGATTTCGGTCTTCCTACGTTCGATCGAGTTCAAGTGGTAAGAAATCGGAGTGGGATTTTGGGAGTAAGCTCCGAAGACAATACTAACAAGCCTCGAGTCCGAAGGCTGCTCGAGGAGTCGGCTCGATAATCTTATCGAGCCCGTGACCAAATCGACCCGCAAAGCATTGCTTCGAGGTCAGAAATGCGCGACGCCCACCCCGAAGGTCGAACTCGAGCCAAGACCGAAGGGCTCGCCCCAGTAACGAGTTCGAGCCAGTATCGAGCTCACACACAAGAGCCGTTACAAACGCACCAAGAGAGAGAATTTTGGCGGGAATCGAGTAAGAGACAAATCATCATGGGTCCTCCACTATATGCTTTATTTTATTATTTTTTATTATAAATAAAGTAATGACCCTCTACTATAAAAGGGGGATCCTTGTAAACTATGGATATACTGAATACACTGGAACAAAAGATATCTCCTTGTGCTTGTTTTACTTTATTTTATTTATTCTTTCTGTTCATTATTCCCAAGAATCATCGACTCCAGTAAAGCAATCCCCAAAGGGATCCCCTACACTAGAGCCTCCGCCCATATCTGGGGTCTTCAATTCTCGAGCTTCCTTTTATTGCCTCCTTAGAAAAGGTTGGAAGGGAAGGCGAATGACCCACTGTCCTAGCCCCAAGCGAATCACTCGGGGAGCTCCAATAAAGACTCGGTATTCCAAGACTGACCCCGACCGGTACAGCCGCCATCGGCTCAGGAGCTCTGGTGACCTCAATAGCTCTCGCAGATCGGATCACCAAAGCCGAGGCACCGCCTTCTTCTTCTTCTTCTTCTTCTTCTTCTCTCAGTCGTTGGACCGAGTCAATCGGAAGAGAAAGTGCCTTCCTCCTCACCCTTCGAGTTTTGGGCTTAAGGTCCTCTGACTGAGAGGCAACCTTTCGCTTCTTATCTTTCCCCAGTTTCAGGATCGGGGACTTGGTTTTTTCTTCACCGCTCGAAGGCCTCAAAGCGGCATCCTTGGTTACACCTGCATGAAAGGAAATCGGTAACGAATGGAGCACAAAGAACCCTTCGAAGGAAATGATAAGTAAAACCTTACCATGATTCTTGGCCTCCCATCTACCTTTTGCCAAATCACACCAAGCCGTTCGGCATAAGAGGAAGTCGAGGCTAACTTCCGAACCCAATCCTCGAGGTCGAGCACCGCTTGTGGCATCCAAGGGGCAGTTGTATATCGGAGAAAGACATCAGAACATATCGAAAAAAGATACGAAAAGCAACGTCTTATGAGAACCACTTACGGTCGAAATTCCATTCCTCGGGGAACGGCATCTTCTCTTCCGGAATAAGGTCACGGGTCCTCACCTAAATATAACGGCCTATCCAACCCCGATCCTTGTGTTTGTCGATGCTCGACTTTAAAGCCTTCGATGCCTGACAATGAAGTTTGATTAGTCCTCAAAAGATTTGAGGCCGATACAATCGTATGAGGTGATTTAGGGAAAAATCCAGCCCCCCGGCTTTGATGGAGAATAAGCGAAGTAGGATTACTATACGCTATAGAGAGGGATGAATTTGACTGAGGGTGACCTGATATCTTTTGCAAAAATCAATGATCACCGGGTCAACGGGACCCAATGTGAAGGGATAAGTGTAAACACTTAAAAACCCCTCCACATGGGTGATGACGCTCTCTTCGGGGGATGGAATTTGCAACATAACCTCGGAACCCCAGTTGCAGTCTTTCTTAACGGCCTCGAGATGACCCTTCGTTATAGAGCACATGTACATCGACACATGCTCGCATAGACCTGGAACAAATGAAGGATTCTCAACCTTAAAATCGATCTTCAGAGTACACGGGCCGGGAACATAGTCATAGGCGGACGGCAAATTTGAAAGAGTGAATGCGTAAAAGTGGTAAATGTTAGATGGAAGGGTTATTTATAGGCTCGCATCATGACGGTTCAATATCAGAGGTAGCCGACCACAATCTCACAATCATTAAATACCTTGAAAGACTAAATCGCTTGAACAACTATCACATACATCATAATCGATCCCTGTTAAAACGTCAGTTTATAACCCGATCGAACTGTCGAAAATCATATCGATTCTCACCGCATCCTTCGTGAGAAATGATGGGACTGTCTGTATATGGTCGAAATAGATTTCGGCCTTCCTACATTCGATCGAGTTCAAGTGGTAAGAAATCGGAGTGGGATTTTGGGAGTGAGCTCCGAAGACAGTACTAACGAGCCTCGAGTCCGAAGGCTACTCGAGGAGTCGGCTCGATAATCTTATCGAGCCCGTGACCAAATCGACTCGCAAGGCATTGCTTCGAGGTCGGAAATGCGCGACGCCCATCCCGAAGGTCAAACTCGAGCCAAGACCGAAGGGCTCGACCCAGTAACGAGTTCGAGCCAGTATCGAGCTCACAGACAAGAGCTGTTGCAACCGCACCAAAAGAGAAAATCTTCGCGGGAATCGAGGAAGAGACAAATCATCATGGGTCCTCCACTATATGCTTTATTTTAAAGTAATGGCCCTTTACTATAAAAGGGGGATCCTTGTAAGCTATGGATATACTGAATACACTGGAACAAAAGATATCTCCTTGTGCTTGTTTTACTTCATTTTATTCATTCTTTTTGTTCATTATTCCCATTCTCATAGTCAAGAATATTCGTATTGCTATCTCTCTATACGATTTGGATCAAGTGTATCACGTATCCTTAGAACCATACATAAATTTGTTATCTGAATTTTTGGGTAAACAAACCCACTTGCAAAGTACAGTGGTTCTGTTCTTACCCAAAACAATATACTACAAACCAAATGGGGAAGCGCACAGATAGCCGATTTCAGGAACCCCCTCCCCCCTTCAAACACACACGCCAATTAAGTTACACCCGTAGTTTCTAAACTGTTGCAAGTTTAACCACTTTAAATCAACCACGCGGCATCGAAGAACGGGTATATGAAGTTTCAAGTACTCGTACTGAGCGTATGCATCGAGTACCCGTTTTGTGTAACAAGTTGGAAAAACCAGTGTTCCGGAAATAGAAAATCAGAAAAATAGAACTTAGAACAGAAAATGTGAAAATAATTCCAAGCCCACAGTTTCTTGTGTGTACTTAAGGAATTTAATCCCATCATTATTATCCAAGGTGTACAGATTAATTCCTCCCATGATATAACGTAATAACTATTCTGCGATAGCGGCACTTCAAATCACAGAACTTCAGCGAACTCAACAAACAGAGCAAATCACAATTGACACTTAATTTTTTTTGGAAATATTATGCAACAATGTAGAAAAGAGAGGAGGATTTTTCAGATTTTCCATGTCTAAAAATTGAGACTAGGAGTCCATCTGGACATAAGAATTTTTTTTTACTCTTTTTCGATTTTTTTTTTACTTTTTTCGAAATCAGTGTTTGGCCCTAAAATTTATAATTTTCACTTGAAAATGAATTTTGAAATTTTTTGAAATTTTGAAAAACTCCAAAAAACTATTTTTCAAAATTTTTACTCAGATCACTCATAAAAATTCAAAAATAACCCAAAATTATATTCATGTCCAAACACAACTCTAATTTTCAAATACCATTTTCACTTGAAAATATTTTTCACTTTTTTTTTTAGAATTTTACAATTCTTATGTCCAAACGCCCACTAAGCCTCTAAATTTATAGACAATGAAAGGGTGAGATAAAGAGGTGCAATTCAAAAGGTATCTCTTCCATTTCCCATCACACCTATTCATGAAACCTAACAATCCCCCACATGAATGGGGAATGGCTATATGATGAAAACATAAATAAAAACTGTGTGATTCGCAAGTAAGGATTAATAGCATGTGGATAAGTAAGTTTCCCTTTAAACTTTTCATAGTGAACTTATGTCGGATATACTCGGTCAATCAGTAGATTTGATATCTTTGCACCGTCGAGCTTTGGTGCATACCTACACAACCATAAGTCACACAATCAATCCTTAACCGTCTTTGGTTCGTATTGTTGTGTTCGTTTCAGCCATGAACACCGCCTGGTTCATAAGTGCTTAGAGAACTAGCCTAACTGAATTCTCCTTGAAGCAGCTTACTTCACACTTACATAGGTGATTCCGAAACTATCACGACCCAAAATACAACTAGTCGTGATGGCACCTAACTCAACCCGCTAGCCAATTAACAACTAACTAATTCCAATGAAATTAATAAGGCAATTAATTAAAATAAAATATCTGAAACTGATACATTTCCCCAAGAATTGGTTGTACAAATCATGAGCTTCTAAGATTAAAATTTACAAAGCTGGTATGAAATAAATACATCATATGTTCGAAATGTACATAAATAGATTTTTTATAAATCTAAGGCTACCATGAACAAGAGGCAGCTACAACCTGAACGCAAGTACGTCTTCAATTCCAGCTCCCGTCGATCATAACAACATCAACAACCAACATCTGCACGCAAGGTGCAGAAGTGTAGTATGAGTACAACCGACCCTATGTACTCAATAAGTAACAAGCCTAAACTTAGGTTGAAAGTAGTGACGAGATGGAACAAAGGTCGGGATCAACACCAATAGCCAACAACAGTCCACAACAACGTAAAGCAAGTAATAAAAGAAGTAACTCAGAGATAAAATGCTCAGCTTAATCACGATTTCTGAAAATAGTTCTGCCTTTCAAGTGTATTAGTGAAAACTCAAGCCGTTTACCAAAGTTGCCAAAAATATGAGTAAGTTGGAAATAATAATTTTCCCAAAAATCCTTTCAACAATAAATAAGATGTTTTATTTCCTTTCCAGATAGCCAATGGAAAATGAATCACTATGCCCATATGCCAATATGTGTGAGAAGTCATGAAAGACTTCATACCGTACAACATGAGGAAATTACATCTCTATGCTTGTATGTTATGTGTGCATGTCAATGCAATCTATCTCAGTGATAAAACCATATGCATACTCTCAGAGTATCAATTCACTCAGTCCTCACAGTCACTCAATCCTCCCAGTAACTCAGTCCTCACAGTCATTCAGTCCTCACAGTCGCTCAATCATCCCAATCGCTCGGCACTCGAACTCAGTAGGTACCTACGCCCACTGGGGATATATACAGACTCCGGAGGGTCTCCTACAGCCCAAGTGATATAACAAGCCAATCATGGCAAAGTCAATATAAATATATAGAGCCAATATGGCCTACTGCGGCGTGCAACCCGATCCCAAAAACATCCTAACCATCAGGCCCTCGGCCTCACTCAGTCATCAATCTCTCCAGTCTCTCGGGCTCTCAGTGTCATGAAAAGAATCAGCCCAAAAATAATGATGTGATGTATCAATAAATGGTAGCAGATACTGAGATATGATATGCGTATAAATGAGTATGTAAATGCAATGTAAGCAGATAACTCAACAACAAAAATGACCCAGTGGGTATCAACAGAATAAGCATGTAGCCTAGACATGGTTTCTAACATGTATCGTAGCTCAATAGCTCTAGTACGTACAGATTTCATGGTTACAGATAAGATCAGGTAATTACACAGTACCACAGAAGTAATAGAGTTACAATTCATATGGTGCACGCCCACACACCCGTTACCTTGCATGTGCGTCACCTCCAAATAATTCACATAACACGTATAATCAGGGTTCATACCCACAACTCTAAGATTAGAGATGTTACTTACCTCGAACAAGCCGAATTCATTGTCGAGCAAGCTAAACAATGCTCCAAAAATTCCATTATCTGCGTATCCACCTCCGAACGGCCCAAAACCCGATGATTTTCTTGAAAATCCCTCGGCAAAAATACCATGAACCGAGCTTTCTTGATTCAGCTCTTTAGTGATATTAAAATCTCCAAATACTCTTACAACTTCAATCTACATCAACATAATTCAATTTGACCAATATTAGTAACAATTTCTAGATTTTTGGCCATTTAGGCATTTTATTAAAACGCTAAAGTGCATAGCATTTTACTACCTCTAATAATGGTATTTATTCATCCAACATTCCCTCCTCCCCACCAATAAGAGATACTTTACCATCCTTTGTCTACAAATCTCCTTCTTTAGCACCATTGCAATCATCAATGAACTCACATCCACCCAATTGTTACTAATTAATTCATTACAAAAATCTCTACAATACCCAATAATCTAGTTGAAGTATTTATGGCTTCCAAGCACCATCCAATAAGTGCTAATTCTTATTTCTTGCTCATATATTTACTAACAATCCATGATTATAGGTTTAAAAGTGAAAGATTACCCTTTGAAAATCAAATCTTGAAAGTCAACTTTTGGGGTGTTCTTAAGATTTTGAAGAAATCCTATGGAATTCAATACAAAGCCTTGTTTTAACTAGTGATTGAGAAGTGGAATCATCATAAAAACACACTTAAAAACTCACCTTAAGTGTGTATTGGAAGCCTTAACCGGATGTGTAATGACCCGGCCGATCATTTTGAGTGTATTAGCCCCGATCCCCTATTTACTATTTTTTCCGTATCTGTTTCTGCTTATGTGACTTGTCAGGAGGTCTTGTTTTTGGTTTCGGAGTATTTTGGGACACTTAGTCCCTAAAACGAAAGCTTAAGTTTGAGAATTTTGACCGTAGTCGGAATGTGTGAAGACGACTCCATAATGGATTTCCGTCGGTTTTGTTAGCTCTATTGGGTGATTTTGGACTTAGGAGCATGTGCGGACTGTGAATTTGAGGTCTGTAGCTAATTTAGGCTTGAAATGGCGAAAGTCAAATTTTTGAGAAGTTTGACCGAGGGGTTGACTTTTTGATATCAAGGCCGGATTCCGATTCTGAAAGTTGGAATAGGTCCGTAATGTTGAATATGACGTGTGTGAAAAATTTGAGGTCAATCGAACTTGGTTTGGTAGGTTTCGGTGTCATTTGCGGAATTCGGAAGTTTAAAAGTTTTTTAGGCTAGAATCTGTGTGTAATCGGTCTTTTGATGTTGTTTTGAGTGATACAAAGGTTCTACTAAGTTCGTATTGGGCTATATGACTTGTTGGCATGTTTGGTTGAGGTCTCGAAGGCCTCGGGTGGAATTCGGGAGGTTTCGGACTTGGTTTTGGATTTGAAAAGGGCAGCTGAAGTGCTGCTGTCGAAATATAGCTACTGTCCCTTACTCTTCGCGATTGCGGAAAATGCTTCTCGATCGCGAAGCACAAAATTTTTCAGCCCCAAAATTGCTCTTCGCGGTTGCGAAAAACCAATCGCGATCGCTAAGAACAAACTCCCCAACTCTTCTGGACAACCTCTAGTATAATGGTCATAACTTTTTGTACAAAATTCCAAATGATGAATGGTTTAACTTTTTGAAAACTAGATTCCAAGGCATATAACTTTTATTTGTTTTTTATTAACAAATCCTTATATATTTCGATATATAAGCTTCCAAAGTCAGCCCTATACAACAGAGATTTCCAAACTCTTCGCGGATAGCCTGTAGTATATCTACCATAATATTTTATACAGACCTCCAAATGACAAATAGTTTACCTTTCTGAAAACTAGACACAAATGGCTACAACTTTCGATTTTGGATCATTTCCAAATTCTTTATAGATTGCGAGATATAAGCTTCCAAAGCCGGGTAAGTGCAGCAAAAAATTTCCTCTACATGATCGCGAAAAGCCTTCCGCGATCGCGATTCACTGGCCATTTCCCCATATTTTGTGCTTTGCGATCGCGGCTAATTCCACGCGATCGCATAGCACACTGCTGTAGCCAAAAACCAGCAGCTATAAATGGCCTAGAAATGGTCCGAAACTATCCCGAAACTCACCCGAGCCCCTCGGGACCCCGTCCAATCACACCATCCAGTCCCATAACATAACACAGACCTGCTCGAGGCCTCAAATCACATCGAACAACATCAAAACGACGAATCACACCTCAAATCAAAATCTATGAACTTTGAACTTTCAAATTCTATATCTTGTGCCGAAACACATCAAATCAATCCGGAATGACTTCAAATTTTGCACACAAATCATAATTGACATAACAAAGCTATTAAAATTTCCAGAATCAGATTTCGACCCCGATATCAAAAAGTCAACCCCCCGGTCAAACTGCCCAAAAATCCGACTTTCGCCATTTCAAGCTTAATTCCACTACGAACCTCCAAATAATTTTCCGGACACGCTCCTAAGTCCAAAATTACCCAACGGAGCAAACAGAACCGACAAAACTCCATTCCGGAGTCGTCTTCACACATTTCCGACTATAGTCAAAATCCTAAAACTTAAGCTTTCGTTTTAGGGACCGAGTGTCCCAAATCACCCCGAATTATCCGGTAACTGAATTCAACTACGCACGCAAGTCAATACACATAATACGAAGTTGCTCAAGACTTTAAGTCGTTGAAAGGGACATTAATTCTTAAAACGACAAATCGGGTCATTACAATAAAAGCCGTGCAAAAGTTAACCGGACGGATAGCCGCCTTAGGCCGATTCATTTCAAGGTCGGGGGATCGAAGCCACAGATTCTTCTCTCTACTAAAAAAGAAGAAAGATTTTGCCTGGACCCCGAAATGCCAACATGCATTGGAAAAATTGAAGCGATACTTGTCGAGCCCACCACTTCTTCATATACCAAAGGCAGATGAGAAACTTTACTTATACTTGGCGGTATCGAAAATCGCGGTGAGTGGCGTACTAGTTCGAGAAGTGCAAGGTACACAATCTCCTATTTATTACGTAAGTCGAACCTTAGGAGAAGCAGAAACTGGATATCCACAATTAGAGAAATTGGCACTTGCACTGATAAGCGCCTCTAGAAAGTTAAGACCATACTTTCAATGTCACCCTATATGCGTGTTAACCACCTACCCACTTCGTAATATTTTCCACAAGCCCGAACTATCGGGCTGATTGGCCAAATGGGTTGTTGAACTCAGTGGCTACGATATCGAATATCGACCCCATACATCCATCAAGTCCTAAATTTTAGCAGACTTCGTGGCCGATTTCAGGCCAACCCTCCTACCCGAAGGTGAAAAAGAACTCTTGATAACATCAGGTACATCATTGGGGGTTTGGACCCTCTTCACATATGGTGTTTCAAATGTGAAGGGGTCCGGGCTCGGCATCGTTTTGAAACCCCCCCACGGGTGGCGTTATTAGGAAATCTATCAAAACCTTTAGGTTGACTAACAGTGAGGCCAAGTATGAGGCCATGATTACAGGTCTCGAACTAGCTAAAAGCTTGGGAGCAGAAGTAATTGAAGCCAAATGTGACTCTTTACTGGTGGTGAACCAAGTAAACAGAACCTTCGAAGTTCGAGAAGGTAGAATGCAAAGGTATTTAGACAGATTACAGGTAACTTTGCACCGTTTCAAGGAATCAACTTTACAACATGTGCCTCGAAAACAAAACAGTGAGGCCGACGCACTCGCAAGTTTAGGGTCATCGGTCGAGGAAGATGAGATCGACTCGGGGACTATCGTTCAACTCTCGGGATCCGTAATCAAAGGTCATGCCGAGATAGATTCTATTAGTTTAATGTGGGATTAGAGGAATAAGTATATTGAATACTTGAAAAACGGAAAACTCCCCTCGAACCCTAAAGAATCGAGGGCCCTACAAATCAGAGCTGCTCGATTTCTGTTGGTTGAAGATCGAACATTATACAGAAGGACATTCGATGGACCATTGGCAGTATGTTTAGGACCAAGAGACACCGATTATATATTACGGGAGGTACATGAAGGCACTTGTGGAAACCACTCCGGCGCCAAATCACTAATTTACAAAATCATTAGAGCAGGATACTGCTGGGATAGCATGAAAAAAGACACTAAGGAGTTTGTTCGAAAATGTGATAAATGCCAAAGGTTTGCACCGATGATCCATCAGCCCGGAGAAGACTTCATTCAGTCTTGTCCCTATGGCCATTCATGAAATGGGGGATGGTTATCATCGGCTCTCTAACATCGGCTCGAGGTAAAGGTAAATTTATTTTGTTTATGACTGACTATTTTTCTAAATGGGTTGAAGCACAGGCGTTCGAGAAAGTGAGAGAAAAAGAGGTTATAGACTTTATCTGGGATCACATCGTGTGTCGATTTGAGATACCCGCAGAAATAGTATGCGACAATGGTAAGCAATTTATCGCCAGTAAAGTGACAAAATTTCTCGAAGACCATAAAATAAAAAGGATATTGTCAACACCATATCACCCCAGTGGGAACAGACATGCCGAATCAACAAACAAGACTATTATCCAAAACCTGAAGAAAAGGTTGAACGAAGCTAAAGGGAAATGGAGAGAAATTCTGCCCGAAGTCCTTTGGGCATATAGAACAACATCGAAAACCAGTACGGGAGCAACACCATTTTCCTTAGTGTATGGTTCCGAAGCATTAATTCCAGTCGGAGAACCCAGTGCAAGGTTTTGACATACGTCGGAGGAATCAAACCAGGAAGCTATGAGTACTAGCCTCGAATTATTAGATGAAAAACGAGAAGCGGCACTTGTTCGAATGGCTGCGCAAAAGCAACGAATCGAAAGGTACTACAATAGAAGAACAAACCTTCGCCACTTCAGGATCGGGAACTTAGTCCTAAGAAGGATCACCGCCAACACTTGAGATCCTAATGAAGGGAAGCTCGGCCCGAATTGGGAAGGACCCTATCAAGTCCGCGATAAAGTCGGAGGAGGGTCTTATAAACTCAGAACGATGGATGGCAAACCATTACCAAAAAACTGAACATATCACTTCTCAAATGTTATTATTGTTAAAGGTATGATTTTCTCCTTTCTTTCATCCATATATATATTCGACGCTAACTCATTGCAAGAGTTTGACCAAAGACATTGAGACATCAGGTTTTAAAGTACACATTGCACTCTTTTTCCCATAGATCGGTTTTTATCCCAATCGGGTTTTTCCGGCAAGGTTTTTAACGAGACAACAACTATGTGCTACCTGAGGACAATTCAATAGTATCCAAGGCTTCTTTACAATCAACCTCGAATACTGGGGAGGGGGGGGAGGCATTACCCCTCAAATATATCAAGTTCGATGCAAGAAAGTTACTTCATAACAACAGGGTTCCGATAAGAAAAATGTAAGAGCCAAATAGTCAAAACGAACCATGCTCATGTAGTTGGCACGAGCCCTGACGCAAAACATGAACACATGTATAATGACTTACAAAAAAAAATTCTTTACCGATATCTTATATCCAAGAAAAATTCCTCTATTTCGAGATTTATTATACAAACAGGCTTAAGGTAAATCAACGAGTTCGAGCAACACTCACTCAACTATAAATCCCAAGGGCTACACCAACTTGAGTTCGAGCAATCATTCTCACTCGGAGACTATCTACTAAGCCTACAGGCTACTTCTATTTCGAGTTCGAGCAAGCACTCACTCGACCATTATGCCCACGGGCTACATTACTTCGAGTTCGAATCACTCACTCGACTACTAAGCCTACATGCTACTTTTATTTCGAGTTCGAGCAAGCACTCACTCGACCATTATGCCTACGGGCTACTTTTATTTCGAGTTCGAGCAAGCACTCACTCGACCGTTACGCCTACGGGCTACATTACTTCGAGTTCGAATCACTCACTTGACTACTAAGCCTACGTGCTACTTTTATTTCGAGTTCGAGCAAGCACTCACTCGACCATTACGCCTGCAGGCTACATTACTTCGAGTTTGAATCACTCACTCGACTACTAAGACTACGGGCTACTTTTATTTTGAGTTCGAGCAAGCACTCACTCGACTATTACGCCTACGGGCTACATTACTTCGAGTTCGAATCACTCACACGACTACTAAGCCTACGAGCTACTTTTATTTCGAGTTCGAGCAAGCACTGACTCGACCATTACGCCTACAGGCTAATTACTTCGAGTTCGAATCACTCACTCGACTACTAAGTCTACGGGCTACTTTTATTCCGAGTTCGAGCAAGCACTCACTCGACTATTAAGCCTACGGGCTATATTACTTCAAGTTCAAGCAATCACTCAACTCGACTAGTAAGCCTATGAGGTACCTTATTTCAAGTTTGAGTAAGTGCTCACTTGGTTATAAAAGCTACAAAGTCCAAATTCGATCAAATTTCCTAAAGCCTTATGAAAGCATTCATAAGGCATGAATAAAACAAAATCTTCACAAGGCAGGAAATAAAACAGAGGCAAGTCGGGAAAAGAAAAGATATTTATATATGTATACAAGATTGTTTACATGATTGTTTACAACGTACGGAATGGAAACTAAGGGATAAGTTTATTGGTTATCTCCGGGGACGGTCTCATCTCCATTGGGCTCCTCCCCGCTCTTGCTCCCATCATCGTCATCATCATCATCATAGGAAGCCAAGGCTTCAGCATCTGCCTCGAGCTCTTTAGCCTTTTTTTATCTCTTCAGTGAGATCGAAACCCCGAGCATGGATCTCCTCAAGGGTCTCCCTCCGAGATCGGCACTTAGCAAGTTCAACAACCCAATGTGCTCGGGTGTTGGCAGTCTCGACTGCCTCTCTTGCTTGCACCTGGGTAGCTTCAGCATTCGCCCGATAGATGGCCACTAATGCATCCGCATAGGACTTTGCTTTCTCGGCATCAGATTTGGCCTTAGCAAGTTCGAAGGCCAACCGAGCCTCGAGTTTCTCTATTCTTCTCTCTTGAACCAAGCTCTTCTCTTTCATGCCTTGAAGTTGGCTTACAGTCGATGACAATTGGGCCTGGATAATTTCCTTTTTTGCAGCAAGACGGTCCATGCCATCTTTCCATCCCATGGTCTCCGGCCTTATTGTATAAACTTCCTCACGATGCTACCCGATCGTCTTGAGTTTATGTTGCAGCTGTGAGACCGAAATATTAGCCTCCAATCCTGAATCAAGCCCATGAGTTCTTAATATTAACATTACCTGCTCGGTCAGGTCGGTCTAGTCTTGATGAGCCTTGGCCAACTCAACTCGAAGACCTTTGATTTATTCTTCACTTTGCCCAGAAATGAGTTTAAGGCAGTTCCTCTCCTCTGTAACCCGTCGGAGGTCGGTCTCAAACCGATGCAGCTCAGCTCAAGACCGAGAACATGCTTCTCGATGAACCGCCAAGGCATGCGAATAAAGAAGAAAATAAGTTAGAAAAGAATACCAAAACATAAAAATTAATATCAACAAAGAGAGTTAAGAGCTTACCCGATTTAGAGCTAGCTACACTTCACAGAGAAGGCCCGACACATCACTAGGGCCAGCAGCATCCTCGACCCTAGTAAATAAATCACGGAAGGGGTCCTCCCCTTCATGAGACCGGCTCATCTCGAGGGCCCCCAAAGCTTAGGCTTCCCGAATAGCCCTTTCGGAAAAGGCATGGAGAGTGGGCAAATCTCCAATTACTATTGCCCCAAGCGACTCGCTTGGGGTGTTCTCCTCAGTTCGGAGAGCTTCAGGACCGGCCCCTTCCGATGTACCCACCGTTTGTTGACTTCAGTAGGAAGCATCCTCGATCTCTAATGACTCGGGGAATTTGCCCGAGCCTTCCTCCGATATCTCCTAGGTCCAAGGCAGAGCCTTACAAATCACCATCGATTCAGCTGCCTTTGGGGCATCGATGCTTTTCTTCATTCGGGCCGTAAACAATACTAATTTTCAAGAACGAAAATAACCTTTCGATAAAGGCACGCAACCAACTTCCGAATTGGTTGTTTTATCAACTAGTCTTCACTAAGACTAAACAAGTAATGAATTCACATACTACCATATCAATATCCACTAAAGATTTGTGGGGTCTGAAAAGTATATCATCTATTTCTTCTAAATAATATTGACATCAAGTCTAACATTGGCTTTTGTCATGCATAAGCGAAACGCCCCAATATTTCAAATATTTCATGTGCCTTTTCTATTATTCGTTATCAACATATCATCCACATATAAATACACAATGATTCCATGATTTGGAGTATTCTTAATGTAAACACATTTATTTACACTCATTAATTTTGAAACTATTTGACAATATTATTTGGTCAAATTTCATATGTCATTGTTTGGGTGCTTAGTTTAGTCCATAAAGAGACTTAACACGTCTGCACACCTTTTCTTTTTCAAGAACCACAAACCCTTGGTTGTTCCATGTGGATTTTTCTTCCTCTAAATAATAATTTAAAAAGACTGTCTTCATATCTAATTTAAGGATTTCAAGAATGTATACGGTAGCTAATGCTACTAACATTCATATGTACGTAATACTCGTAACCGACGAGTATATGTCAAAACAGTCAAGACATTCTCGTTGTCTAAACCCTTTATCAACTAATTGTCAATAGTACTATCAACTTTTTCTTTCTTTTGAAAATCCACTTAGAACCTAAAGGTTTATTTCCTAGAGGAAGATCAACCAATTCCCAAGTATGATTACTAAATATGGATTCTATCTCATTTTTGACTGCCTCTTTCCAATATTGTACTTTCGAGGAAGGCATCACTTCTTTGAACGTTTGAGGCTCATTTTCCAACAAGAATGTCAGATAATTTTGTCTAAAGGAAGTAGTTGTCCTTTGACGTTTACTACATCTTGGATTTTCTTAAATAAAGGTACTTTCCTTTGCTTCTTCCCGAGGTCGCATATATTTTTCACTAGATGAATCACATTCCTTTTTATATAGATAAATATTCTCAAACAAATTCAGTAATATCTGATTCGATTACCGTATTAATATGAACGTCGGAATTTTCTGATTTATGAACCAGAAAACGATATGCCTTACTATTTGTTGTATATCCTATGAAAACACAATCAATAGTTTTTGGTCCAATCTTTATCCTTTTGGGTTTAGGGACTTGTACTTTAGCCAAACACCCCCATACTTTAAAATATTTTAAGTTGGGTTTCCTTCATTTCCATTTTTCGTATGGAATGCATTGCGTTTTGCTATGGGGAACTCGATTGAGTATTTGGTTAGTTGTAAGAATAGCTTCCCTCCACAAGCTTTGGGGTAAACCAGAACTTATCAACAAGGCATTTCATCATCTCCTTTAATGTTCTACTCTTTCTTTTCGCAATTCCATTAAATTGCGTCAAGTAAGGGACAGTCATTTGGTGAATAATGTCATCTTCCAAACATATTTTAAAAAAAATAGATTCACATTCGCTGCCTCTATTACTTTGTAGAGCCACCTACAAGAACTATTGTTTGTATCACGACAGAGCCAGAATTAATTAACGGTGAAGTTTTTAATTTTCAAATCAATCTAACACAATCAGAATTAATAAATAGTGAAATTTTTAATCTTTAAACCGAATAATATCTTATACAACCAGATCTAATAAATGGTGAAGTTTTTAATCTTCAAACCAAGTAAAAAGTCACATAGGCTTTAATTTTCGATAAATGACAAGAAAGTCACGTAGACTTTAATCTCAAGGAATGAGTATAACATCACAAAGATTTTTAGTGTCACGACCCAAAATCCCACTAGTCGTGATGGCACCTAACCCAACCCATTAGATAAGCCAATTTCCAACTATCCAATTCCAATGAAATTAATTAAAAGAAAATATCTAAAACCAATACATCTCCCCAAGAACTGGTAGTACAAATCATGAGCTTCTAAGAATAGAGTATACAAAGCGGAAATGAAATAAATACATAGTCTGTTTGAATAATACATAAACGGAGCTTTTATAAATCTAAGGCTACCTTGAACAAGAGGCAGCTAGAACAAAAACGCAAGTACATCTTCAGATCCCGCAACCATCGAGCACAACAACAATGACAGCCAATATCTGCACGCAATGTGCAGAAGTGTAGTATCAGTACAACTGACCCCATGTATTGAGTAAGTAACAAACCTAGATTAGGTTGAAAGTAGTGATGAGCTTCCACCAAGGCCGGGTCCAAAATCAATAGTCCACAATAATTCATAACAACATAAAGCAAATAATACCATAAGTAACTTAGGGATAAAATACTCAGCCAAATAATGATTTCAAAAATAGTAGTTCTTTCTTTCAAATACATCAATGAAAACATAAATCGTTTGCCGAAGTTGCCAATAATATGAATAGTTTGAAAACAATAATTTTTTCCAAAAATCTTTTCAATAATAAATAATATGTTTCATTTTCCTTCCGGATAACCCGTGTAAAACAAATGAATCACTATGCCCATCTATCAAAATATATGAGAAATCATGAATGATGTGATGTTGTATAGCATGAGGAAACAAAAATACATCTCTATGCCGGTATGTCATGTGTGCATGCCAATGCGATGCAATTCAGTGATAAAATTATAAATAGCCCCTCCGGCTAGAACATCACTCATATACAGCCCTTCGGGCAAACCTCACAGTTAATCGAGCCACTCGGGCATACCTCACAATCACTCTTGCCACTCGGGCATACCTCACAATCACTCATGCCTCCCAGTCACTCAACACTCGGCACTCGCACTCAGTAGGTACCTGCGCTCACTAGGGTGTGTTCAGACTCCGGAGGGGCTCCTTCAGCCCAAGCGCTATAATTTGCACGGACAACTCACGTTCTGCACGGACAACTCACGTGCTATAATAATAAAGTATGCTGTAGGAGCGCCGCCCCGATCCACACTCATCCTCACAATCAGGCCCTCGACCTATATCAAACATGCTGCGGCATGCAGCCCGATCCCATAAATATGCAACATGCTGCGGCGTGCAGCCCGATCCCATAAATATCCTCACAAATCAGGCCATCGGCCTCACTCAGTCATAAACCTCTCAAGCCACTCGGGCATTTCAGTAAAACAGGGCATTCGACCCCAAACATTTATATGCATCAAAATAGAGTCATAAAACTGAGTTATGATATGCAATAAAATGAATATGACTGAGTATGAATTTTTAATTTAAAACAAATAATTCACAGCAATATGACCTCTGTGGGTCCCAATAATACTGGCACATAGCCTCAATCATGATTTTTAATATTCTTTTCAGCTTAATTTCTCTAAGTCATAAAACGCATGGAAAATGCCAAGGTCATTTAACTACAAAATTCCACAGATACAATTATGTCACAATTTCTATAGTGCACGCCCACACGCCCCTCACCTAGCATGTGCCTCACCTCCCAACAATTCACAAAATATATATATTCAGGGTTCATACCCTCAAATTCAAGATTAGAAGAGTTACTTACCTCGAACAGGCCAAATTCAATGTCGAGCAAGCTAAGCAATGCTCCAGAAATTCCATTCTGCGCGTATCAACTTCCAAATGGCTCGAATCTAGTAACAACAATTTGACTTAGTCCACACAATTTATAAGAATTAATTCCATACTAAAACGCTAATATTTTCCAGAAAATCCGAAATTACGCCCCAAATATCACCCGTGGGGCCCAAGTCTCGAAATCCGACGAAACTCACAAAATACGACAACCCATCCAATTACAAGTTCAAGCATACTAATTTCACTCAAATCCGGCTCCAAATCGGTATTCAAAATTGATAAATTCATTTTGTGACATTATAGAAATTTACTTCTATTTCTCTTGAAGATTCAATAATCTTACACCAAAAATGAAGATTAATTCATGGAATATGATCACAAGGGAGTTAAGAACACTTACCCCAAGTTGTGTGAAAAATTTCCTCTCCAAAATCGCCCAACCCGAGCTCCAAAATTTGAAAATGGGTGAAAATATTGAACCCTCGAATTTTAAGGTTCTACCCAGTCGATTTCCGCATCTGCGGACAAGGGATCGCACCTGCGACCCTCGCTTCTGCGGACAAATAGGCGCATTTGCGAGCCAGGCCGCTTCTGCGGAGAGCCAAGCGCGGATGCGTCTCTGCACCTGCGGATTAAATTCCGCACCTGCGCTGCCCGACTTCCTCACCCTTTTCCGCTTCTGCGCCAACCCTTCGCACATGCGGCCTCGCTAATGCGGGCAAATTCTTAGCACCTACGAGCACTTCCCAGTTCCACACTTGGCCACTTTTGTGACTGATTTCGCGCACATGCGGCTTCGCACCTGCGATCAAAAGCTTCGCAGGTGCAATCACAACAGTAGGCAGCAGTTCCAGAAATGTTTCAAGTTGAATTTGATTCGTTAACCATCCGAAACTCACCCGAGCCACTCGGGACCCCATCCAAATACACCAACCAGTCCTAAAATACACCACGGACCTACTCGAGGCCTCAAATCACATCAAACAACCTCAAAGATACGAACTACACACAGATTCAAGCCTAAAAAAATTTAAAATTTCCAAATTCTACAACGACGCCAAAACCTATCAAATCACATCCGATTGACCTCAAATTTTGCACACAAGTCACATTTCACATTACGGACCTATTCAAATTTCCAGAATCGGATTCAGACCTCGATATCAAAAGTCAACCCTACGGTCAAACTTTCCAAAAATTTAACTTTCGGCATTTCAAGCCAAATTCCACTATGTACTTCCAAATAATTTCCCGGACACGCTCCTAAATCCAAAATCACCATACGGAGCTATTGGAATCATTAAAACTCCATTCTGGGGTCGTTTACTTATAAGTCAACATCCAGTCACTATTTTAACTTAATCTTTAAATCTTGGAACTAAGTGTTCAAATTTATTCCAAAACCTCACCGGACCTGAACCAATTGCCCCGGAAATTCACACAACAACTGTAAAGTACAATTCGAGCAGTAAAGGGAGAAACGGGGTTGTAATACTCATAACGACTAGCTGAGTATAATCAAGCTATAACCATAACCATAACCACAGATATAATCAACCAACATATTACACAACTCGCATGCTCGTAGCACCATTCATGATCACAGTGACTACTACAAAACCAACCAAATACTAGTATTAAACTCATATCGAACCAAACCTCATCTCAAAACCTTCGTACACTGTTGATGATAAAAGAAACACACAGAATTTCGTAACCCCTTATCCGACCAACAAATCATGGAGATCTCTCACCCCAACCGGAACCATAATCACTTTCTGAGCCGACTTTCAATATTATACTCCCGAATATACCGAAATTAAACCTGATAGTACCCATTCCAGGTCCAATGACCTTATATTACTAAACACACTGTTCCATAGACATGCCTCACCAATATAACTCAGAGCCACAACTCGTGCCATCCGCGCACTAATCCGCAACAATTCAAATGTACCCAGTCATGGAAAATGACTCAAATGAGATAACTGCCCCGCCAGATTAATAAGTACCTCCACAACAAAATGCTGACAATTCATCATACACCATAGAACCATCACCTGATCCTAACACAAGGTTCATATTATATACTCTGAGCCACCCTACTCCAAATTAATAACGACGGAGAGGCAAATGACAAAAATACCATACAAAACCTGAAAGGACATAACCATTACGCTATCGATCATGCAATACCCAAATACTCATCACACTCAAATTCTGATAATAAGCTCAAATAGAACCGCACCATATGTGCACATAACCAATGAATCATAACTCCTCATAGCATAAAGGAGTAACTCACAGATCATTTGAGAACACGAATAAGTTCAACATCAACCAAATGACACATCCCTCAATAATAGCAGTATGGATCCAACCATTCTGGCTCGGTGTAAAATACACATCTTAATTGGTCCTACCTATGGACCCCAAAATCAACTCGGGTTACCCAGAAATAGATAAAAGTCCCTCCAAAAATCCACAATGACTGAATCATAACACATTTTATCATCTGGCTAGCTCCGGCCACAACTTCATAGTCCACAACCATGAAACAATCGGCTCCTGGGAACTCCCAATCTCCAAATCCATAGAACACGCGAATAACCATATTTGATTCCATCTCCACCGCCTGAATGCCTAACACCTCTCTCGTACACGATCATCCCACGAGAAATACTTTGAAAGTTCTTCCGTACCACTTGACAAAATTTGAATATCAGCAGTCTATCAACCATGTGAGTACCGCAATACTAATTTATACATCCGTAAGTCAAAATACAATGCGCCTTCTGAAGTCCGCCCCCTTCTCATACAACATCAAGTAATAATAGTATTCATCTAGTTATTTGAAACCGTTCATGTTGTCCAACATTCGTTACCTTCTTTTCAAGACTGTACTGCCACCCTGCACATGAAAAATCTAGCTTTCGTACAACACATAACATCTATCTTGCCATCATGTAAAAAGCACAAGAATCTTATTATCAACTTTGAGTCACCAATAATTTACATACTATTTTAGTTAGAAACCTTTCTCTTGCTTCTTTCGAGGAGGAAATCACAATACACAACATGTTCTCAACACCGGTAGAAACCATCAAGAATACTTTGGAATCCATTTGCACATAATCAAGCCCTTAAAACTAAATTCCTCTAACTTGACCAAGCCACGTAGGTCGCCAAGTCCAGGTGTATTGCCACAAAGAACCTGTAGAAAACCCCCACATCATAAGCACCCAAAGAACCGATCATATCCATTACCACACTAATCCAACCTACTACCCAGTTGTCCTATTTTATCCGAGTTCCTTTCGAATTTGTCTTCAGATTGATACTTCTTCTTGCTAAAATTCCATGATCTTTAACCACAACTCACCCTACAAACCTTAGCATAGAACCACAACGCCCTACGGCCCATAAGCAATTGTATTCTTCTTAAGCACCTTCAAAAATACCACAACTATAACACTCACTCTAAGAATACATTATGTGAATTTGAAATTATTCTACTTACCTTCCTTACACAAAAATGTAGAATCCATAGTCATATAGAATTTCCGCAAGTCCAGGCACCATCAAACGCAAATCTCGGATTTTTTTTATCCATACATAAGTCCGGAAACATTCTCAATTGCTATATATAATTCTCAAACCCACTGGAAATTTTCTCGGGAATCACCTACTTTGCTCAAATCTAAATTGCACCACTCAAATGAGCCAAAAGACATGTTCCCCATTAGTACAACAACACACAAAGAAGTAACTCTATTCTAATACCCCCAATCAAATTCATACTCTGTGCGTACTATATATTTTGAAAATAACAACTCGGTCATCCCACGATTTTTCATAATACTCATCCGTGCACTATAATCCGTAACCAGGAATTTTCCTTATTCGAGTCATTTTTGAACTCCACCTCTGCAAGTCATCACTGATTTCCAAGTATACTTTAGACCCAAACAAAATTTGACACATACCCATGAATTGATTTGTCTATAGCAGGCTCCCCCACTTGGCTCAAAGCCATAGATTAAAACACTCCATAATTCACAATACCCATACCCTATTACTATCATAATACCGTAGTCAGTGCCACAAAATTCTTCTCAAGCTCATGCAATGCCAACCATAAAATATTCCAAATCATCCGCTAAGATCGCAATCATTCTCTTGATACTCAGGTCGACTTTCTCAGCCAAATTCGAATTCAAATCTCCACACATACGCCCCACTGGCAGAAAAGAAACTCTCCACTCACATCATAAGGAATACACCTACGTAGATTACTCCGTAGAAAATGACCCACCTGCTTGACCTCAAATTGGTATCTTGATATTCCCTTTCGCAGTCACAATTACTATGCAATCACTTAGTCTATCTGTGTCCAAACTCACTAACCAGACATGAGAATTTGGTCTGTCCCAAAATTTAACAATGTGAAAGTTCCTTCAAAACATTCATTACTCAAGACTGTTCGTCACATCAAATTGAAAATCAAGCACCCAATGGCCTTCCCTTTACATTTCAAGGAAACACTTCTCGTCATATTCCAATCGTCTTAACACATCCCGCGGTTACATTATACCCATCACACCACCATTCCACTGCTCATCGAGCCACAAATTCCACTGTAGGATCATTACCGAACATATAAGTTCACTTTTACGAGTTACAACTGAAGCTACCGAGCTTAAGCTGCGGTCTAAATCTGGCTTCAAGTCCTCCAAACTGGCCCATCACCAAAACATAGAATACTCATATCGAACTTCATTTATAGAATCACAAACTGGCGATGCACAGCTGATACCGAGCGCTCATGTGCGCATACGAATACGTGAAAGGAATTCAAAGAGTTTATGTCTCCAGCTGAATATATCTCACAAGATAAGGAAAGCAAAATGGGAAGTATATATCCTAAATGCCATGTAGCCTCTCGAAGATAAGTATGGACGCCATCATACCGATCCACAAGACTCTACTAGACACTTGCTCATGACTTGTAGAACCTATGAACCTAGAGCTCTGATACCACCTTGTCACGACCCAAAATCCCACTAGTCGTGATGTCACCTAACCCAACCCGTTAGGTAAGCCAAATTTCAACTATCAAATTCTAATGAAATTAATTAAAAAAAATATCTAAAACCAATACATCTCCCCAAGAACTGGTAGTACAAATCATGAGCTTATAAGAATAGAGTATACAAAGCGGAAATGAAATAAATACATAGTCTGTTTGAATAATACATAAACAGAGCTTTTATAAATCTAAGGTTACCCTGAACAAGAGGCAGCTAGAACAGGAACGCAAGTACATCTTCAGATCCCGCAACCATCGAGCACAACAACAACGACAGCCAATATCTGCACGCAATGTGCAGAAGTGTAGTATCAGTACAACCGACCCCATGTACTGAGTAAGTAATAAACCTAGCCGTAGGTTGAAAGTAGTGACGAGCGTCCACCAAGGTTGGGTCCAAAACCAATAGTCCACAACAATCCATAACAACATAAAGAAAATAATACCAGAAGTAACTTAGGGATAAAATACTCAGCCAAATAATGATTTCAAAAATAGTAGTTCATTCTTTCAAATACATCAATGAAAACATAAATCGTTTGCCGAAGTTGCCAATAATATGAATAGTTTGAAAACAATAAATTTCTCCAAAAATCTTTTCAATAATAAATAATATGTTTCATTTTGCTTCCGGATAACCCGTGTAAAACAAATGAATCCCTATGCCCATCTATCAAAATATGTGAGAAATCATGAATGATGTGATGCTGTACAGCACGAGGAAACAAAAATACATCTCTATGCATGTATGTCATGTGTGCATGCCAATGCGATGCAATTCAGTGATAAAATCATAAACAGCCCATCGGGTAGAATATCACTCATATACAGCCCCTCGGGCAAAACTCATAGTTACTCGTGCCACTCGGGCATACCTCACAATCACTCTTGCCGCTCGGGCATACCTCACAATCACTCATGCCTCCTATTCACTCTTGCCACTCGAGCATACCTCACAATCACTCATGCCTCCTATTCACTCAGCACTCGGCACTCGCACTTAGTAGGTACCTGCGCTCACTAGGAGTGTGTACAGACTCCGGAGGGGCTCCTTCAGCCCAAGCGCTATAATTTGCACGGACAACTCACGTGCTATAATAATAAAGTATGCTGCAGGAGCACCACCCCGATCCACACTCATCCTCACTATCAGGCCCTCGACCTATATCAAACATGCTGCGGCGTGCAGCCCGATCCCATAAATATGCAACATGCTCTGACGTGCAGTCCGATCCCATAAATATCCTCACAAATCAGGCCCTCGGCCTCACTCAGTCATAAACCTCTCAAGCCACTCGGGCATTTCAGTAAAAACAGGGCATTCGACCCCAAACATTTATATGCATCAAAATAGAGTCATAAAACTGAGTTATGATATGCAATGAAATGAATATGACTGAGTATGAATTTTTTAATTTAAAACAAATAATTCACAACAATATGACGTTGGTGGATCCCAATAATACTGACACATAGCCTCAATCATGATTTTTAATATGCTTTTCAGCTTAATTTCTATAACTCATAACACGCATGAAAAATGCCAAGATCATTTAACTACAAAATTCCACAGAAACAATTATGTCACAATTTCTATAGCGCACGCCTACACTTCCGTCACCTAGCATGTGCGTCACCTCCCAACAATTCACAAAATACATATATTCAGGGTCCATACCCTCAACTCCAAGATTAGAAGAGTTACTTACCTCGAACATACCAAATCCAATGTCGAGCAAGCTATGCAATGCTCCAGAAATTCTATTCTGCGCGTATCAACTTCCAAATGGCTCGAATCTAGTCACAACAATTTGACTCAGTCCACACAATTTATAAGAATTAATTCCATATCAAAACGCTAATATTTTCCATAAAATCCGAAATTACTCCCCAAAATTCACCCGTGGGGCCCTCATCTCGAAATCCGATGAAACTTACAAAATACGGCAACCCATCCAATTACAAGATCAACCATACTAATTTCACTCAAATCTGACTCCAAATCGATATTCAAACTCGAAAAATTCATTTTGTGACATTATAGAAAATTCCTTCTATTTCTCTTGAAGATTCAATAATCTTACACCAAAAATGAAGATTAATTCATGGAATATGATCACAAGGGAGTTAAGAATACTTACCCCAAGTTGTGTGGAAAATTTCCTCTCCACAATCGCCCAACCCGAGCTCCAAAATCTGAAAATGGGTAAATATGTTGAACCCTCGAATTTTAAGGTTCGGCTGAGTCGATTTCCGCATCTGCGGACAAGGGGTCGCATCTGCGACCCTCGCTTCTACGGACAAATGGGCGCATTTGTGAGCTAGGCCGCTTCTGCGGAGAGCCAAGCGCGGATGCATCTCCACACCTGCGGATAAAATTCCGCACCTGCGCTGCCCGACTTCCTCACCCTTTTCCGCTTCTTTGCCAACCCTTCGCACGTGCGGTTTCGCAGATGCGGGAAAATTCTTCGTACATGTGAGAACTGCCCAGTTCCACACTTGGTCACTTCTGCGACTGATTTCGCGCACATGCGGCTTCGCACCTATGATCAAAAACTTCGCATGTGCAATCACACCAGTAGGCAGCAGTTCCAGAAATGTTTCAAGTTGAATTTTATCCGTTAACCATCCGAAACTCACCCAAGCCACTCGGGACCCCGTCCAAATACACCAACAAGTCCTAAAACACACCATGGACCTACTCAAGGTCTCAAATCACATCAAACAACCTCAAAGATATGAACTACATACGAATTCAAGCCTAATAAATTTTAAAATTTCCAAATTCTACAACGACGCCGAAACCTATCAAATCACGTCCGGTTGACCTTAAATTTTTTACACAAGTCACATTTCACATTACGGACCTATTCAAATTTCCAGGATTGGATTCCGACCTCGATATCAAAAAGTCAACCCCCCGGTCAAACTTCCCAAAAATTAAACTTTCGACATTTCAAGCCAAATTCCACTATGTACTTCCAAATAATTTTTTGGACACGCTCCTAAGTCCAAAATTACCATACAGAACTATTGAAATCATCAAATCTCCATTCCGGGGTCGTTTACACATAAGTCGATATCCGGTCACTATTTTAACTTAAGCTTTAAACCTTGGAACTAAGTATTTCATTTCATTCCAAAACCTCACAGGACCAGAACCAATTGTCCCGGCATTTTACACAACAACTGTAAAGTACAATTCGAGCAGTAAAGGGGGAAACGGGGTTGTAATACCCAAAACGACCGGCCGGGTCGTTACATTTAGTCTCCAAAATAAAAGTAGAAAATCACAAAGATTTTAATTTTATTTTCAAATGGCTTTTCAACTAAACTATTGTAACCCCTAAACATTCATGTCTTATACTTTAATGAATCAAGTATATGTACATCTTGTACATATTATATTCATGATCTCAATTCAATTTCAAGTATTAATGTAAGCCTCATTCATGTCTTACAACTTTAAAAATAATCTTTCACATATTTTTTATGTATGTTACCCAATTCTATATCAACAAATGATTGAAGGAATAATAAAATTAATCTTTTAATACCTGTTATTTACGATCATGCATATAATTCCTGGTTTGTTATACGAGATCATCACAATTCAAGAGCTTTTCACTCTTGTCTTTATTTCTCTTCCTTTATTTCATTATAGAGTATTTTGTAAGAGAGTGAGTGTTGGGAAATACTTGTGTGAACCCTTTCTTTGGAGTGATCTTGTGAGGTTATTCTCTTGGGGTATTTGGCACTAATTAGAGTATTTACTCTTGTTGGTATAGTAAAATTGCTTCTCTCCGCTTGTGGACGTAGGTCACCTTGACCGAACCATGTTAAATTTGTGTCTTCTTTATTTTCTTTAATTGCCGTTATTATCAATTTATATTGTATTTATTATTGTCATTATAACGTTGTTTGGCTAAATTTTGCACTACCCGATTTCCCGATCCTAACATATTGGTATCATAGCCAGATCTAAACGGGTTAGTTTAAATAGCCAAAATGACTCTAAAAAGTCTTATATTGAGAAATTCGACCGAAGTGCAAACTTCGGAATGTGACAATTAAAGATAGAAGCTATGCTAATTCAGGATGGCTTAGATTTAGCACTGGAAGGAAAGGAGAAGATGCCAGATAAAATGACGGACGAGGAGTTTGTCGTCATAGACAAAAAGGCAAAAGCAAGTATTATTTTAAATCTCTCAAATGAGGCTTTGCATCAAGTTGCAGCAGAAAGCTCAGCCAAAGGCATATGGAAAAAGTTTAAAACCCTATATATGAAAAGAACAGTAGAAAATAGGCTTTACCTAAAAAAAAAGCTCTACACTTTTCGTATAGTTGAAGGTACCTCTATACTTACACATCTTGATACTTTTGATTCTCTTCTTATCGATTTAAGTAACATAGATGCTGAAATCAAAGATGAAGATCAAGTTGTGTTATTGCTTATTTCCTTACCTAGTCGTTTAAGCATATAAGCGATACTATGCTTTATGGAAATGATAATATCTCTTATAAATATATCAAATCTATTTTGAAATCAAAATAACAAATAGATAGAGATATTACTAGGGAAACTAGTGGGAACCAAGGGGAAGGCTTATTAATAAGAGATAAATCCAATAATAAAGATTCAATAGTGAGAAACCTAATTCAAGGTCAAAATCCAGATACATAAATGTCATTTGCAAATATTATCATAAGAAAGGTCACATTATTTCTGAATACTTTAAATTGAAAAACAAAGAAAAGCATACAAAAAAGAAAAAAATGAGCACAAAAATAATAGTTTTTAGCAACTAATAATAGTTTTAATTAGACTGAAGGAACTATTTTTTAGCAACTAATAATAGTTTTAAATCTAACAATGAGTAAATTTTAGATTCGGGTTGTTCTTATCATATATGTCCTAATCGGGATTTATTTACCACATATAAATCTATTAGAGGTGGAGTTGTCTTTCTGGGAAACAATGATGCCTGCAAAGTTATTGAAAAAGGTACAGTTCAAATCAAAATGCACGATGGCATGGTGAGAACTCTCACCGATGTTAGACATGTTCCTGACTTGAAGAAAAATCTCATCACTTTGGGCACTCTAGAATCTCTTGGGTGCAAGTACACAAGTGGAGGTGGAGTTCTGAAAGTTTCTCATAGTGCTTTTGTGATCATGAAAGCACGCAGATCTGGTACATTGTATACTCTTTTGGGATCTACTATTACAGGTGTTGCTGTAGTTTCAATATCAGATAAATTAAATTCTGTCATCACCAAATTGTGGCATATGCGATTGGAGCATATGAGTGAAAAAGGTCTTTCCATCCTCAGCAAAAGAGGTCTCTTATGTGGATAAAGTACCGAAAATATGGAGTTCTATGAACATTGTGTGTTCGGGAAGCAGAAAAGAATCAGCTTCAAATCTCCAGCGATTCATAGAACAAAAGGTACTTTGGATTACATTCATTCAGATCTTTGGGGTCTTTCACGTACCCCATCAAAAGGTGGTGCCAGGCATATGTTAACTTTCATTGATGATTATTCAAGGAAAGTTTGGGTTTATTTCCTGAAAAATAAAAGTGATGTTTTCTTAAATTTCAAACAATGGAAAGTTTTGATTGAGAAGCAAACATGAAAAGAGGTTAAACGGCTTAGAACAGATAATGGCTTGGAATTTTGTAATGATTAATTCAAAGAATTTTACAAGAATGAAGGAATTGCTCGACATCGTACTGTGAGAATGACACCTCAGCAAAATGGTGTGGCAGAAAAGATAAATAGAACTCTTTTGGAAAAGGCTCGTTGCATGATTTCAAATGTTGGGTTGACAAATGCCTTTTGGGCAGAAGATATCTCTACAGCCTGTTATATTATCAACCGAGCTCCTTCTGCACCTTTGAACATTAAGACTCCAGAGGAAATGTGGTCAGGTACTCCTGCAAATTATTCTGATTTAAAGATATTTGGTTGCCCTGCATACATGCATGTAAATGATGGAAAATTAGAGCCAAGGGATAAAAAGTGCATTTTCCTTGGGTATGCATCTTGGGTGAAAGGATACCAACTATGGTATCCTGATCCCACGACACCAAAATTTATAATTAGCAAAGATGTAACCTTTGATGAATCCTCTATGTTACATTCTAGAAAAAGTCTTCTAGTTCTTGTAATACATATAAAGGAAAGAGTACACAAAAGAAGGTGGAGATTGAGATTGGCATTCCTTCTGAGCTAAGCTCATCAACTTTGGAGCAAAATACAGTTGAAACTTCTGAAATTGAGCCAGAAGCTGAAATTTCAGAAGTTGAGTCTCCTGAAGTTGAACCAGAAGAAGAGGAGTATTCTATAGACAAACATATACCAAGAAGAGAAAGTAAACAACCATTAAGGTTTAGAGATTATGTTGTATTTGCTTTTTCAGTTGCACAAGAAACTGAAGAAATTGGAGAACCATCAAAATATTCAAAAGCACTTTCTAGTGCTAACTCAGCCAAGTGGTTGATTGCAATGAATGAAAAAATTGAGTCTCTCCACAAGAACGGTACTTGGTCTCTTGTGAAGCTGCCATCAGGAAAAAGACTTGTTTGTTGCAAACGGGTCTTTAAGAAAAAGGATGTCATTCCAGGGGTTGAAGATGCGAGGTATAAAGCACGATTAGTTGCAAAGGGATATAGTCAGGTACAAGGAGTTGATTTTAATGATATTTTCTCACCTGTTGTTAAACATAACTTTATTCGTGTCTTGCTTGCCTTCGTGGCAATGTATGATTTGGAATTAGAACAACTTGATGTTAAGACAACTTTCTTACATGGCGAACTTGAGGAACAAATATACATGCATCAACCCGAAGGATTTGAAATTGAAGAAAAAGAAGATCATGTTTGCATGTTGAAGAAATCCTTGTGCGGATTAAAGCAGTCCCTAAGACAATGGTATAAAAGGTTAGATTCTTTTATGTTGGTCATGGTTATTCGAGGAGCATGCATGATAGTTGTGTTTATATTTGGAAGTTAAATGATGGTTCATTTGTGTACCTATTATTATATGTTGATGACATGCTCATTGTTGTTAAGGATTTAACACGAATTCACAATTTGAAAAGTCAACTAAAAAGTGAATTTGAGATGAAAGATTTGGGAGAAGCTAAGAAAATCCTTGGCATGGAGATCAAAAGAGATCGAAAAGCCAACAGGTTATTTCTGACCCAGAAGAAGTACTTGGAGAACTTTGGCATGAAAGATGCTAAACCAGTTAGTACACATCTTGCTGCTCATTTTAAGTTATCGGTTGCTCAGTCCCCGCAGTAAGAGGAAGAAGAGAGGTACATGGCACATGTTCCTTATTCCAGTGCAGTTGGCAGTATTATATATGCAATGGTTTGTACACGTCCAGATATTTCACAAGCAGTGAGCATGGTAAGCCGCTATATGGCTTGCCCTGGTAAAGCACATTGACATGCTATGAAATGGATTCTCAGATACTTGCGAGGTACTTCAAACACATTTTTGGAGTTTGGGAAAAATACTAACACTTTGGTTGGTTTTGTAGACTCAGATTATATAGGTAATCTTGACAAAAGCAGATCACTGACATGCTATGTATTTTGCATTGGTGGTTGCGCTATTAGTTGAAAAGCTACATTATAACATGTAGTAGCTTTATCTACTACCGAAGCAGAATATATGGCAGTGACCGAGATGATCAAAGAATCTTTATGATTTAAGGGTCTATTTGCGGAACTCAGTTTCACACCAAGGTAGTATTACCATTTTCTGTGATAGTCAAAGTGCCATTCACTTGACTAAAGATCAAATGTATCATGACAGGACGAAGCACATTGATATAAAGTATCATTTCATCCGAGAAACCATTGCTGAAGGAAAAGTCTTTGTTTAGAAAATTAACACTAGAGACAATCTTGCTGACATGTTCACAAAATCTCTTCCAGCGTCCAAGTTCAAGCTTTGCTTGAACTTGATTGGCATTTATGAAGAATGCTTTTGCCCATTGGGGTTTTTACGGAGAAGCTGGAGAAAATTTACTGTATATAAGTCAAAATTAGGCCAAGTTGGAGATTTGTAATATGATCATTAATTTGGCTTATTTTCAAGTGGGGCCAAGTTTTCATGACATTAGCCATGACATAATATCCACTATAACACAATTTGTGGCCCAAGTTTTCATGACATTTGTCATGACATAATATCCACTATAACACAATTTGTGGACCAAGTTTTTATCATATTTGCCATGACATAATATCCACTATTAGGCCAAGGATTTCTTGTCTATAAATAGAGGAGCTTTTCCTCATTTGAAAACACACCAATTCAAGAGCTTTTCACTCTTGTCTTTCTTTCTCCTCCTTTATTTCATCATAGAGTATTTTATAAGAGAGTGAGTGTTGGGAAACACTTGTATGAACCCTTTCTTTGGAGTGATCTTGTGAGGTTATTCTCTTGGGGTATTTGGGACTAATTAGAGTATTTATTCTAATTTTTTACTCTCTTTTGTACTCTTGTTGGTATAGTAAAATTGCTTCTTTTCGCTTGTGGACGTAGGTCACCTTTGAAGGATTTCATATAGGTGTTCGCAACACGTAGCGGAAGATAATAACAATCCTATAAAGATCTTTTCGTGTTTAAAATTTATTTACATATCAAAGATCGGACCTGAGAGGTACCTAGTGAAGAGAGTCTCGTGTCAAAAATTCTTCGATAGTGCGAAGGCTCTATGCATATCCACACCGAGACCGATCATTACTATCAACTCTTTGATCAATGAAACCCGCGAACAAATTGAATGAAAAATTGTGATGAAATATTTCTCAAAAATCTCAACTCAAAGATAAAAGAATAAAAAACACAATTTTCTTGTCAATGTATTTTTTCCTCTTGACTTTGTAAGTCACTTACACTTTTACGAAGTAATTTTCTTGGGGCTCATCCGAAGTTTTTTACTTCCTCACGTTATTTGGTGATGTGCGTGTGTATATATATATATATATATATATATATATATATATATATATATATATATATATATATATATATATATATATATATAATTATAAAAGTACGAATTCAATGTTGAAAGACCAAAATAGCCCTAAAATATTAATTGAATTTTGTAATATTACTGTACAAAAACGTAAAATTAGTTTATTAGTCGAGGCATCCAAATCAAATATGGAATCCAAGTCCAAGTCAGAATTACAATCTTTGGTATATAGATACATACAAGTAAAATAAATTTCTGCATTTAATGAGCCGGCCATATGTTTTTCTCATTAATCGCAACAGAAAAAATTGGGTTATTATGTGAGAGTAAAAAGAATTAATTTTTGTTTACTTTTAAAGTACAAAATAAGACTTGTGGTTTTTCTGATATTCTAAAAATATACTTTACGTAATAACTTTTTAAACTTTTTTCTTTTTTCTTTTTTCTTTTATTGGGTAACTTTATTCCGAGAGTACGGTACAATATATTTTAATGGATAGCTCTATTTGGATAGTCCGTAGTCTTAATGTAGTAAATACTTTAAAATAAAAATAAATACTATAAGACATTATTATAAATTTAATGAAATTATCTACTCCTATTATTTGTTCCTTGAAAATTACGATCGGTTATTAACGACAACTCTAACTAAATTGACTACTTATATATTCTCTCCCTTGAAAGATAAATAGCGCGACTTATGCCCTAGGGCTATTTTATCTTTGTTAAAATTTCAATCAGGCATTAATTACAACTTTGATTAAATTCCTCTCTCCTACTTCTCTCACTTGTCCTACTTTTATAGATGGTATTTTATATCTTTTGAAATTACGTTACTCTTACATAGACAATGATGACTCCTAAAATAGATTTACTAAAAACTACTTGAGAAATTTTTTTGATTACAAGAAATTCCCGAATGTTTAATTCCATTTTGTCCTTTGATTGTATCAAAATATTATTAATGAGTTCGTTTGAATTATATATTAAAATTTAAAGAAATTGATTATTGAATTTTATACATTACTTTTGGAACGTGTTTGATAATCTTTGATATAAAATATGAACGTGACTAGTAAATATATATATATACTCGAGCACCAAACTATTACCTTAGGTTAAGAAAAAACGTGAAGACCGTGACTGACGTGAGGATCAATTCTCAAAATTGGACTTGTTACAATTTTATATTGTAAAATATAAATCCTATCCGCAATAGGACAAAGTAGCCAACAAGTCCTTTTGGACCTTATACGTAAACTACTAATCCCATTACTCATGGGATTTTGAGAGCCCCACGTCCTTTATGGACTTTCTGGTTAATCCAACTCAAAGTTGGTTTTAACTTATGAGCCTTTTAATTAATATTTATATATCTGTATATATAAATAAATATTAATTATGAGTATCAAATATATCATATATATTTCAACTAAGAGATATAATTAAATTTTCTATTCCAAATAGAAAACATCAATTTATTCACAATATTAATTATATCCTCTGTGCTAGCAAAGAATATAATAATATTTCATTTGAACTAAAATTTTATTTATTTATTTGACTGATTAAATTCTATAATTTAATTATCAAACAATAAAGTAATTATTCCTTTAGCAAAGATCAGAACACTCGTGAGTGTGTGACCCCATAGGTTCAATACTAAGCCGGTAGTAAATTGATCATATCAATATACTAATCAAGGGTGGCGTCTAGCAACTCTCCTTAACGACCGTATAGCCTGAAGTATACAATTTACACTCAAGAACCAGTAGAAGAATAATGTAGTAACTCCTTCTGTCCTTATAGCTCTTGGTCACCCTAGGATATGGTTCAACTGTCAAATCCTAATAGGCGACCAACTATGTGTTCATGTCAAATATAATCGACTATTGAATGACTTAAGAAACTCTTTTCTTCTTTCATTCAATCGCCCTGGCCAATGTCTTAGTCTGGTCGTTTATAATTCATTGCACCATGGAGCTTAAACTTATTACCAAGAGTTGACAAATTCCATCTTGATCAATCACTAATTCTACAAGCATTTAATCATACCCAATATCTTTTCAACTATCGCCCTAAGGCCATAGGTGTCTAGTATCAAATCATAATAAATAACTTTTCAATTACTATGACGATCTCAGGTCAAAGAAATGTTTTACATCACATTCTTCAAGAGAATATCCTATTGACGGTTTATGATAATTCCAACATTAGGAATTATCCAATGAGTCGATTCAATGATCATATCTATATATGCATCATTTATCTATGTGATTTAGTTAATGAGATCAACTAATCTTTATTCAATAAATATGATCACATAAATATTGATCTAATCGGATTACTAATGTCCAAATTAATAATCCTACGATCAAGAACAAATTAAGCTTAAATTTTAAGAAACTTCACTCTCATTATCTTGATCTCCCAAACAATCTCCCACTTGCACTAGAGCCATTCGCTCTTGTACTTCATCCTCAATTTCCACTTATGCTTGTCAAAATCCTTTGCGCCAAGAGCTTTAGTGAATGGGTCTGCAACATTTTCCTTTCCATCAACCTTTTGAATATGGACATCTCCGCGTTCAATGATCTCTCTTATCAAGTGATACCTTCGCAGAACGTGTTTGAATTTTTGGTGTGATCTTGGTTCTTTTGCTTGAGAAATGGCTCCAGTGTTGTCACACAACAATGGAACTGCACCTTCTATTGATGAAACCACACCAAGTTTAGTTAAGAACTTTTTCATCCATACAGCTTCCTTAGCAGCTTCATTAGCTACTATATATTCTGCTTCAGTCATTGAATCAGTTACTGTAGCTTGTTTGGAACTTTTTCAACTCACTGCACCACCATTTAAGGCGAATACATAACCAGAAATAAATTTGCTAATCATCCCTATCTAACCAGCTTTTACTTGAGTGAATCTCCAAGTTTATCAGCTTTTACTTGAGTTGCCTCTTCATTATACTAACCAGAATGGAGTAAATTGTAGTTTGGCTTTGTTATTGAGGATACTTAAGATAACAAACCTTGATATACCAAATGACGGGTAAATTTTACTAATGATCATTCAAGTTAAGCTTTGTGTCATTTTTTTCTTAACATAAAAATCAATCTCAACTTCCACTATGTTAAAGTCCTACTAGCTACTAATAAATAGGAGATAAATTATGACAAACAGGCCAATTCAACTCAAGATGGCTGCCGCATGATTTAAAATTGTGAAGGGTGCAATAAATTATATGGTCACGTACTTCTCGGTTAAAGAACAAAGACTGAGAAAACCAACCAGTCAATGGCTAGCTAGCATGCCTTTCCATTTACCATCTTGGAAGTAAATCCACCATAAATATATTGCACTCTTTCTCTAATTCCCGGTGCCACTATAAATGCAGCAACTGCTCTACATAGTGTATATATATGGCAAACTTATCATTCCTTGTTTAGTGTATCACCTCTTAATTATCCTCAATTGCTTTACAACGTTGCAGCTATTGATTCACAACCATGGCAGAGTCCAAAGTGACAATGAAGTTATTGATAGACTCTAAAACCAAAAGAGTAATGTTCGCAGAGGCCGGGAAAGAGTGTATTGATTTCCTATTTCACATTCTGGCATTGCCAATAGGTAGTGTCATTAGGCTACTGACAACCAAAGGTATGGTTGGCTGCTTGGGTAGCTTGTATGAAAGCCTTGATGAAGTTTTATATGTCAATGCCACACAAGAGGGTGATTTGTGTGGTGTCTGATATTCGCGTGTACTGACTACTGAATGATCTGGTTCTTCTAAGTATTTTTTAACCTACTGTTGCTGAAATAGTAAGTGCAGAAAGTATAGAACACAAGTATTTTTACGTGGAAAACACATGGCTCAAAAGCTGAAAAAACCACGACCTACTACTCAGTAGGATTTTTCCCAACACTTCACTAAATCAATGAGCCAAAACAGTATTTACAAAACTTTTTGTACACCTAAGGATTAACTCTAATCCCGTTGTGGCACCCAGCCTCTAACTGTTGCGACAACTTCAAGTTAACTCTAACTTGAACACTCAGAGTACCTATTACAATTGCCTCTAGATAAAAGACAGACACTTGGAACTGGTTCTTCTATCTGGTTCATGTACACTACTAAAAATCTGGTAAAAACCGACCAACTTTGGTCGGTAATGGACAATAACCGTCCAAACCGTGACCATTTATGTGTGGACGGTATTTTAGGGATCGGAAAGGCATACCGACCAAAGTTGGTCGGAAATTACCGATCGATCAATTAAATTAAAAAAAAATATTGCAAAAAAAAACCGACCAAAGTTGGTCGGTATTTTAATTATGCAATCAAAAGATTCACCATCTGAGAATCGAACCGGGGTCTTTACTGTGACAGGATACTATTCTACCACTAGACCATTGATGCATTTTGTTTTAAGACTGTCTTTTATTTGATTTATACTCTTTAATTATATTTTCGCACGAAAATAACCGACCAAAGTTGGTCGTTTTTATTAAAAAATAAAATTATCAACCAAAGTTCATCGGTTTTTTAAAATAACCGGCCGAATTAACCGATCAATTTTGGTCGGTTTCTTTAATATTATTTTTATTTATTTTAATTTAAAAACCGACCAAAGTTGGTCAGTTTCTTGAAAAAAATAATTCGCAGGACTCAAAAATAGTTTCTCGTATTTTTGCGCCAAAGAAAATCGATCAAAGTTGGTCGGTCGACCTTGGTCGGTTTTTGCCGAATTTCTAGTAATGGTAGCTTCAAGTTCACATACCACAAGAATTGTTTGTAAAATGCCTTGCTATTTTGCTCTCAACTCACGTTTAACTTCTGCTTTTGTGTGTAACCGTAGAATGAGAACATCCTGCAATATATAGAGTTAGTAGAATGGAAAATAACTAGAGTTCAAAAGCTACTCTTCCTTGGTGCAAGAGTTTTAGTTATCCTCAACTTCTAACTCCTCCGTTATCTTGGATAGTGTTCTCTTTGAGTAAGGAGTCCTTCTCCTTATCAATTATGCAACCTTTTCGATCAGGAGATATCAGATATAACAAGTTAAGCTTATCTCCTTCACGTGCATTCCTCATGCTCGAATCTGCCCGTATCTGTGTACACAGGGGATGGACCTGGTTCATGGCAGTGCTTCCTTTGTCAATCTTCAAAACAAAACTTCACTAGGGCCAACAAATTCCCCCTTTTTTATGATGACAAACTCTGTGCTTTTCATAACCTTAGGCCCTGTTTTGACTCAGCTCAACATCAACACAATGTTAGAACAATTTGCCTTTTATCACTTATCATCAAGGACCAGGTTTATTAGGTTATAAACATCACTTTTCAATTCAAAGTATAAGAACAACCTTTTCTCCTTTTGGCATCATCGAAAACTTGCATAAATATGTAAGATAACCAGATTTTAAAACTTACTCATGGCCACCGGGCTACTTCAAATGCAATCATGGGTTACTCATCATATATCATGCTAAGGATATTAAACATCAAAGAAATATAATCAAACAATTAGAGCAAAAGACAGTGAATTTCATTGATGATTGATAAGATCCTAACATAAAGCATAAAGAGAAATAAAAACATTGGAACATGAACAAAATAAGCAAAACCAATCCCGAACTGGGTCACTGGTTGATCTATACTAGGCTAGGAGGCTTAAGGCTGGGAAGGACCAGGTGCTTGGTTTTTGGCTTGGTGTAATTTTAGCATATCCTGAAAAATGTCATCATTCTTCTCCTTCTCTTTTTCTAGCTCAGTTCTGAGAGCATCTCTCTCAGTCTCCACCTCTGCCAACCTTTTCTTCAGCCTATCAATCTCAGCATCCTTAGCCCCACTTTCTTACACCAAGGCTCGCACCTTGCTATTCACTGATACCTTCTTGGATGAACCGGGTTCTTTAGGAGTGGTATGGACTTCATAGTCACAAGTAATCAGAGTATTTACCCCAAAATGATCCTTTCTTGTACCAACCTCCCACTTCTTCATAGGTACCTTGAAATGTGCAAGCACAACTGTGAGAATGAATCCATAGGGTATGGCATGAGTCTTGGTGCCATTTAGAACCCTATCAAGAAGCTGGATTATAGACCCAGGCCAATTAATCTTTCTCCCACTGTCCAAACACTCCATGAGGACCAAGTCCATGAATGTTTTAATGCGCCTCCTTTCTTGCTTTGTCAGAACACACTTGTTGACAAATTCGAACAACACTTTGTGGGGTGGCTTTATCTCACTTTTATAGACAACCTTGGTCTCAATTTCCTCCTCATTGTCACTGAATTTTCTAGTAATGGCAAGGATAGTAGAAAGATTTTCTAGGCTTGGCCACTTGAGCTTCTTATAGTCATTGTACCCCTCAGTAGGTACACCCAGAATCTCTCCCATCTCCTTCACATCAAATGTGACTTTCACTCCTTTCACCATACTGGTAACCCTTCCATCTTTTACCTCACCATTGGCCACAAACTTCACAATTTCATTCCTGGCCAGCCTGCCATCCAACTAAAGGACCATGTCCTCCTATCCTTGCAACTGCAACTTCTCCAAAAGCATTACCATTCCTTCCTCCTCCAAGTCCCTGAGGAGTCTTCCTTTCAAAATTGTTCTATTGCCAAACTTGGCCATCTTGTCTCTCTCAGTGTTAGAATCATCTTCTTCCTCTCCACCCCATTCTTTTTACTCCATAATTTTTACTTGTCTTGATTTCACAACAGACCTGGTTCTTTTAGCCAAAGTGGATGGTTCAACGGACTTTGATTTTGAAATAGACTTCTTGGTGGAAGTCTTGGCTTTTTTAGCTTTGGGAGTCAGAACCTCCATTTTTTCTATTTCATCTTCATCTCGAAGGACCAAGTCTATCTCATCAATTTCAACAGCCTCAACAGGCTCACTCACCTTCTTCTTTCCCTTAGCAACAACTTTTCTTTTACTTTCTTCTAAGGCTTTGTTCAGCTCAGCCTCACTCTGCTTCTTCTGACTTCTTGTGGCTCTTCCTCTTGTGGGAGGAATTTCAACAGGGATAGAAGAAACAACATTCCTTTTCTTGTTTGCCCTAGCAGTGCCAGGGGTTTTAGTCTTTGAACTTCCTTTCTTCTTTGAATTATAACTCTCAATCACTCTTTTTAGTAGGTCTACGAGGGTTTCTTATTCTGAAGAAACAGGTTTATCTACATTTTTCCCAAGTTGAACCAGCCCTTTAGCAACTTCGCCAGACCCACTTCCCCCTGTTTTCTTCACACTCTCCTTTATTCCAGCAGATTCCTCTCCCCAAATAACCATTGCACTTGTATCTTTGGTTAGACTGACAGGAGTGGGTGAAGAATCAACCACTCTTTTACCTTTTTCCCTCACAACATTTTGAACACCCTTGCTCTCTTTTTCTTTTCCTTTTTTATTTTTACCACCAACTCCTCCAGATTCAGTAATTTCAACGTGTGCCATAGACCCTACTAGTACAAACCTATTCTCCAAATTTGTAGCAACTTTAGAAATTATTTTAGGAGTAAGTATAGGGCCAGAAGATACCTGCTCAGTTTCAGAAGAAACAGTTTCTTCCCCCTCAGTAGCAGATTTTAATGATTTATCAGATTTCTGGGGTTCTTCTTCCCTACCCACTTTCTGTTTTTCATTTATTTTCTTCATTTGTTCTCTCCCCGAAACAACCTTGCGAGCAAGCATCTTTACTCTTTTCTTAGAGGTTAGGGTGGTGGAAGGGGTGATAGTGGGTGTGGAAGTGGTTTCTTGTGGTGGTGATAAAGGATTCTCAAGAGTGTTTTCCATTTCTGTGCTTAGGTATGGAAGAAAACAAAGTTGGATTATGTTTGGAAGACGAGGGAAGATGGAGAGTATTTTGACGGCTTGAAAGAGATGAAGTGAAGAAGACACTAAGCCTAATCAATTTAAAGAGAAATGATTAATGGGGTAACGACAGCTTTTCAGAAGTCTAATCAAACAAAATTTCAGTTTTGAAATGATGTTGGATTCTATCCCTATAATCTAGGCAATTCAATTTGGTTAGGACTCTTTTGAACGGAACTGGTTTACTTGTAACGGATAAGTTCAAAATAAATTTGGGATTATACGGGACTCTACTTTTAATCATAATCCAAATATAATTATTTCAAATTATGCAGAGTGTAGAAAACATACCGAGTGATCTTGATGAACCAGGTTCTTCACTGAGAATTCTCTTGTGTAAGTCTAAATTTTCCAAAATAGAGAAAATATCATTAGAGATTAATGAGTCATTTTAGCACATGGCACAAGAGTATACTATTGAAAGTATGAGTCTGAGTAAGATCTAATCTAATTATGTACAAAATTTACAAAAATTCTAACCAAAAACAAAAATTCATTTTTTTTTCAATTGTGAATTTGACTTGGTCCTTTTAGGTGATCTTAATTATCCCTAATTCTAACATGTTCCTTTCAAAGTGATCTCTACTTAGAGATTTTGTGAATATGTCAGCTATTTCCTTGTCAGTAGCACAAAATTCCACAGTGATCAAACCATTTTCATAGTTGTCCTTCAAAAAGTGATGCCTAACATCTATGTGCTTAGTTCTCTTGTGATGAACCAGGTTCGTGGTCATACTAATTGCACTAGTGTTATCACAAAAGATGGGGATACAACTAATATTAATTTCAAAGTTCATTAATTGTTGTTTGATCCACAAAAATTGAGCACAACATAAGGCAGCAACAACATACTCAGCTTCAGCAGTAGATAAGGGCACATAATTTTGCTTTTTGGTGACCCAAGACACAAGACATGAGCTAAGAAAATGTGCCATACATGAGGTGCTCTTTCTATCCACAAGAAAACCTGCATAATCAGCATCAACATATCCCACTAGATTGAAATTACTACCTTTTGGATACCATAGACACAAGTCAGTGGTGCCTTTTAGGTATCTCAAAATCCTTTTGACAGCAGTCAAATGAGACTCCTTTGGATTCGCTTGAAATCTTGCACAAAGGCCTACACTGAAAATAATGTCAGGTCTACTAGCAGTGAGATACAACAATGAGCCAATCATTTCCCTATAAAACTTCTGATCAACAGATAAACCAGGTTCATCTATATCCAACTTTGTAGTTGTTGCAATAGGAGTGTCAATTTCTTTGGAATCTTCCATTTTAAACCTTTTAAGCAACTCTTTTACATACTTCTACTGTGGATCGTAGTTCCATTTGAATTTTATTTAATTTGTAAGCCTAAAAAGAAATTAAGCTCACCCATCATACTCATTTCAAATTCACTCCCCATTAGTTTAGCAAATTCTTTACTTAACTTATCAGTAGTTGCTCCAAATATTATATCATCAACATATATCTGAACTACCAAGAGATCTTTACCTTTTTCTTTCAAGAACAAAGTATTGTCAATTTTATCTCTCTTGTAGTCATGCTCAAGCAAAACTTTTGATAGTCTTTCATACCATGCTCTTGGAGCTTGCTTGATCCCATATAGTGTCTTGTCAAGCTTGTACACATGATCAGGACATTCCTTGCTTTCAAAGTCCGGAGGTTGCTTAACAAACACTTCTTATTTTAGATAGCCATTGAGGAAGGCACTCTTGACATACATTTGGTAAAGAGTGAATTCCATGTAAGCAGCAAAAGGTGTGAGGAGTCTTATTGCTTCCAACCTTGCAACTGGAGCAAAGGTTTCATCATAGTCTATGCCTTCCTCTTGGCTATATCCTTGAACCACCAATCTTGCCTTGTTCCTTGTAACTGTTCCATCTTCATCAAGTTTGTTTCCGAAGACTCATTTTGTGCCAATTACTGATTTGTCCTTGGGTCTTAGTACCAGATGCCAAACTTGACTCCTTTCAAATTGGTTGAGTTGATCTTGCATTGTATTTACCTAGTCTGCATCCTGCAAAGCCTCAACAACATTTTTATGTTCAATAAGAGATAAGAAAGCATCAAAAGCACAAAGATTCTTTAATGAAGATCTGGTTTTGATTCCAGAGGTTGGATCAGTAATTATGTTCTCAATAGGATGAGAACTCTGATACTTGTAAGATTTCACAACCAGCTGGTTTCACTTTGATGTTCCTTCAATGTTGTGTTGCTGAGGAACATGTTCACGGACAGGTTCCTTTGAGGTTTGGGGATCATTTCCTAGGGAGTCTTTACCATTATTGTGCACAAAGCACTTGTATCCAAATGCCCTAAGGTGGGATATGTTTGGTTTTATCCCTTTAATTAACTCATAGGGAGTCTTCTCTACAAGAGGTCTAGTCATGCACCTATTTATGATATAGCATACAGTGTTTACAGCTTCTGCCTAGAAGCTCTGGGGCAGTTTACTAGAAAGAAGCATAGTCCTAGCCATATCTTCAAGTATCCTATTCTTTCTTTCAACTACTCCATTTTGTTGTGGAGCCCTAGGAGCAGAGAAATTATGATCTATGCCATGCTCATCACAAAATTCAACAAATTTAGCATTCTCAAATTAAGTGCCATGATTAGACCTAATTGATGCAAGTTGATTACCTAGTTGTTTCTGAGTTTTTCTAACAAAAGAGGTAAACATATCAAATGCTTCATCTTTAGATGTTAAAAACAATGTCCAAGTAAACCTAGAATAATCATCAACAAACACCATCACATATCTTTTACCACCTCTACTTAATGTTCTCATTGGACCACAAAGATCCATATGGACTAGTTCCATCATCCTGGCGGTTCTTACCATTTTCTTGCATTTAAAAGAGGATCTTACCTGCTTCCCCCTTGCACAAGCCTCACAAACTTTATTTTCCTTGAACTTGATGTTAGGCAGACCTATCACCAGGTCCTTGGAGACTAATTTGTTGAGTTCACTCAGATTGGCATGTCCAAGTCTCTTGTGCCAAAGGAGGGGATCATTAGCCAACACACTTAAGCAAGTGAGTTCATTTTCTGAAAGTGTGGACAAATATACAACATATATATTGTTCACTATTTTCCCTGCAAAACAATCTTGTCAGTGGTAAGATTACTCACAAAGAATTTGGTAGAGGAGAATGCTACCATGTTACCTCTATCACACAATTGTGATACACTTATTAGACTGTACTTTAGTCCATCTGTCAAGTAGACATTCTCAATAGAGTGAGAATTAGTCTTGCCAACCTTTCCAACCCCAATGATCTCACTTTTCTTCCCATTTCCAAAGGAGACATTTCCTCCTTTGAGGTCATCAAGTGAAAGGAATTGGTTCTTGCTTCCTGTCATATGCTTTGAGCAGCCACTATCCATGTACCATATTTGGTTGTTTCCCTTCACTTGGACCTGCAAAAGGAAATCAGGGGTTAGTCTTAGGAATCCAAACTAGTTTGGGTCCCTTTCTATTGGCAAATGGATGAATTAAATTCTTTTTAGCCCAACTTGGTAGCCTATTTTTCCCTTAAACAAATTCTTTGTTCTTTTGGTTTGCCTTTTCTTTTGCAGTGCATTCACTTTTATAGTGACCTGTTTTACCACAGTGTGTGAAAATCTTGTTCTCAGGAAGTGTGAGGTACTTGCTTTTAGGATTCCATTTAGGTGCCAGCTTCCCAAAGCCAAGTCCTCTTATGTTCCATTTAGGTGCCATGAAAGTGCATCGGAGGACCTGTTCCATTTATAAGTTCGGTGTAGCTCATTCTTGACCTTTCTTAAATCCTCCTTTTACCTATGTTTTCTTCTAGAGTGAGTTGTGTGAGAACAACTATCCTTTTACATGTTCCTAATTTCAGTTTTAGATTTTCAGATCTAAGCTCTAGGACAGTTGAGTCAAGTGCATGAACCTGGTTCTTCAACACAACGTTTTTACTTATAGTTTCACTAACCCTAAGTTTCAGGTTTTTGCACTTAGCCTTCAAAATAACACATTCTTTAGGTAGTTGTTCCTTTTCATTGTTTACATCCTCAGATTCATCAATTAGTTTTATAAGTAACTTAGATAACCTTTCTTTAGACAATAACTTAATTTTGTCTTTGAGATAAATTACACTTATCTCAGTTTCTTCATCTGATTCTCCAATGGCCATAAGTACTTGTTCATCCCCATCATCATCATCTGAGCTTTTATCTGAGCTTTTATCTGAGCTTTCTCCCTAAGCAGCGACCATAGCCTTGGTTGATCCTTTGTTGTTGCTTTTCTTAGGTTGAACCATTCCTTCTTCTTGTTCCTTCGTTCAGCTCTTTCCTTCTTCCACTCAATTTCCCACTGACAATTTTTGATGTGGTGATCAGTCTTTCCACATTTGTAACATCCATCATTGGCTTTCCTCTCAGGAACTTTTGATTTAAAGGACCATTTCCTTTCCTTATGTACTTCTTGAAATCCTTGGTGATCATAGACACTTCATCATCTTCTAGATTAGAACCTTCAGTGATTCTGAGTGCCAGACTCCTTTCCTTCTTAGGTACATCCATTTTCATGGTTTCTCTCCTAAGTTCATAAGCAGTGAGATTTCCAATTAACTCATCCAATGGGAGAGTGGCTATGTTCTTTGATTCCTGAATGGCAGTGATTTTGCTCTCCCAAGTAACATGCAGAACCCTTGTCAAAATCTTCTCAACTATATCTTCTTCAGGAATACTCCTTCAAAGAGAATTTAGTTCATGTGTCAATATAGTGAACCTTGTGTACATCTCTTGAATGGTTTCCCCTTCCTTCATGGTAAAGTCCTCATATTGAGAATACAGTAGATTTCCTATGGACCTCTTCACTTGAGGTGTTCCTTCATGGGCCACTTGTAAAGTGTACCAGGTTTCCTTAGCAGTAGTACAACTTTGAATTCTACTGTACTCATCTAGACCGAGTCCACAAACAAGTTATTTCTTAGCTTTAGCATTCTTCTCCCATTTCCTCAAGTCGTCTGCAGTGCAGTCAGCTCTTGTCTTTGGAACCTCTTCTCCTTCGGCATTTATCTTTACGGTAGCCAGTGGGCCATCTGTGACAATGTCCCATAGCTCATAGTCTTCTTCTATGATGTGATCTCTCATACCCGTTTTTCCACCAAGAGTAATACTGGCCGTTGAAGAGTGGTGGCCTAGCACTGGATTGCCCTTTCCAGTTTCAAGATGGTGCACTCTTCTTGATTTTAACCTAAGGTATTAGCCTCTTCAAGGATAACCTGCTCTGATACCAATTGGAGTTTTATACGTCTATTCCACACAAGAGGGGTAGTGATTTGTGTGGTGTATGATTTTCGCGTGTACTGATTACTGAAGGACCTGGTTCTTCTAAGTGTTCTTTAATCTATTGTCGCTAAAATAGTAAGTGCGAAAAGTAAAGAACACAAGTATTGTTACGTGGAAAATACCTGGCGCAAAAGGTGAAAAAACCACGACCTATAACTCAGTAGGATTTTCCCCAACACTTCACTAAATGAATGAGCCAAAACATCATTTACAAAACTTTTTGTAAACCTAAGGATTAACTCTAATCCCGTTGTGGCAACTAACCTCTAATTGTTGCGACAACTTCAAGTTTACTCTCACTTGAATACTGAGAGTACCTATTACAATTGCCTCTAGATAAAGCTAAAAGGTACAAATTGAAAACCATCTACTACAATTGAACTAGAATAAAAGACAGACACTTGGAACTTGTTCTTTGATCTGGTTCATATAGCTTCAGCTTCGCACACTTGAATCACACAAAAATTATTTGCAAAATGCCGTGCTATTTTGCTCTCAACTCACGTTTAACTTCTACTATTGTGCATCACCGTAGAATGAGAACATCTTGCAATATATAGAATTAGTAGAATGGGAAATAACTAGAGTTCTAATGCTACTCTTCCTTGGTGAAAGAGTTCTAGTTATCCTTAACTTCTAACTCCTCCCTTATCTTGAATACTGTTCTCTTTGAGTAAGGAGTCCTTCTCCTTATCAATTATGCAACCTTTTCTATCAGGAGATATCAAATATAACAAGTTAAGCTTATCTCCTTCACGTGCATTCCTCATGCTCGAATCTGCCCGTGTCTGTATACACAAGGGATGGACCTGGTTCATGGCTGAGCTTCCTTTGTCAATCTTCAAAACAAAACTTCACTTGGGACAACACTTGAGAATCTGGATAATATGTACATTCAACCAAATCAAGAAAATGACACACTCTTGAAGCTTAAGTCAGCAGCCTATACTACTTCAGGCCCTCTGTTGCTGCTCACTAACTTCCCTGTTAAGAAACAGTTTTATAAGTGCTCTAGGCTCCATGGTTACATGACTGATGATCCTCGAATGCCTTGTTTTTCGTGTGGCGGAACTATGAATACACTGCTGGAATATGTAGCACCTGCAGAAGAAAATGAGGTAGCATCCAATGGAGGTTTTGTAAAAGGGGTTGTGCCTTATATGGTATTGGATAACTTGGTTGTGAAGCCTATGTCCACTATTTCAAGCATCACTCTGCCGAATGAATTCAACGTTAAGGATGTTAGGGTTCTTAAAGAGAAAGTTGTCACTCTTGGAATGGATGAGGTATATATATGTATACGGTCAAAATTGAGTTTTCCATTCATGTGATTAATCTAGATTGGAACATGATGGACCGAAGGTCGTCATTATAATATCGAGTTGTGATGAGAAGTTGGGTTATCAAGGTCCAGATCTAGAGATCGATCAATATCGAGCTCGAGACCCAGAGATCGACCCATACCGAGATCGGCCATGATCGAAATCGAGCTAAGGGATAAAGAGCCATTATGGCCGCACTTAGGGAGAGAATCTCGGGCGGAAATCAAGGAAAAGCTAATTAATTAATCTATCATGGGATCCCCACTATGTATTTTTAATTATACCCAAAATAGGATTCCCCCACTCTATTAAGAGTGGTTATCATTTATAAGAGGACATTGATTTATTCACACATTTATTCTAATATATACAGAAGATAAAGCTAATACTATCTTTCTTTTGGTTTTTGGTATTGTAGTCATATTGTTTCTTCTATCAATCGTTCTTCTCCCAATTTGGAGGTGATTAAATTTGAAGGCTTAGGCTAACTAGTTCATCTAGTTTGCATCCATCTCTTTTATAACTAATTTCAGTACACATTTATTTATCTTTCCCGATTTGTACCAATTTATACCACGTATCCTTAGAACTGCGTATAAATTCAACTCTATCCGCTTTTCGGGTAAATAGTTTGGCGCCCACCATGGGGCTAAGAATAATAGTGGTTATTTGGTAGGAATATCTGTGAAATACACTATTTTACTCTTGCTCTTGGAAGTGCCTTTGATTTTAAGTTAAAAATGACGAACTCTCAATTAATGGCCCTACCTATCGATAACGAAGTTGGCCTTCAAGACGAGAATAACAACCTGACGCCCGGGTATGAAAGTCCACTCATCAACCCAATTGGAACTCGAGCCGTAGATCAAATTGAGGTTAATTCACATGTGTCCATTGAGGCAAACCAATGTTCCGACCCCGAAAAAAGGCATTCATGGTGGAACTCGATTTGCAATTCGAAATACCTAATATGCTGGAGAAGACGGGATCAGTCTGCGTATGATTTTTGAAATGTTGCAAGCTCAATAGGTAGTGATAGCTCGATTACAGATCCAAAACCAGGCACCGAGCAGGCTCGAGCGTCCACCCCAAGAAGTAACCCACAAAACGGGGCCAGCTGTAGTAAGGTCAAATGAACAAGAATCGGGGACTAATCCCGAAATTATTAAGATGCTTGAGGAATTGACAAAACGAATAGAGTTAGGAGAAAGGAGGATTGAAGCAAGCGACCAAAAAGTGGAAAATTATAACTCCAGGGTTGATCATATCAAGGGGGAATCACCAATATTGAAGGGCTTGAATTCTAAAAAATTTGTACAAAAGCCTTTCCCCTCGAGCACGACTCCAAAACTGATCCCCAAGAAGTTTTGCATGCCAGAAATTCCTAAATATAATGGAACGACCGACCCTAACAAACATGTCACCTCTTACACATGTGCCATCAAAGAGAATGATCTAGAAGATGACGAGATCGAATCTGTATTATTAAAGAAGTTCGGTGAAACCCTGTTAAAGGGAGCAATGATATGGTATCATAATTTACCGCCTAACTCTATCGATTCCTTTGCTATGATTGCAGATTATTTCGTAAAAGCACATGCCAAGCCATAAAGATCGAAACCAGGAAGTCTGATCTTTTTAAGGTAAGGCAAAATGATAACGAAATGCTAAGAGAGTTCGTATCTCGTTTCCAAATGGAACGAATGGATCTACCACCGGCCGCAAACAATTGGATCGTTCAAACTTTCACCCAAGGACTAAACGAACGAATCTCGATGGCTTCACGACTGTTGAAGTAGAACTTGATCGAGTACTCGGCTGTTACTTGGGCCGATGTACACAATCAATATCAATCGAAGATTAGAGTCAAAGACGACCAGTTGGGTTTTGTGTCCGTTATTAAAAGGGACATCGACCGAGAAGCAAGGTCGAGCAGGTACCGATATTGGCCGTATAACGAAGATCATTAGGGTAGCGAGCCGGGACGCAACCTCATACGAGGCGAAAGGAGAAGTGATCAAAGCCAAGGATCTCTGATGAACAAGAGTAGGTTCGATAGGCATACCGGACATAAGGAAGCACCGCGATTATTAGAATAAAACTTCAACATTGATGCATCCACCATCGTATCGGCTATCGGGTACATAAAAGATACTAAATGGCCTCGACCTATGCAATCCGAACCAGCCCAGATAAATCCCAATCAAATGTGCAAGTATCATGGAACTCATGTCCACAGAACGGAAGATTGCACGCAGTTGAGAGAGGAGGTAGCCCGGTTATTCAATGAAGGGCACCTTCTATAGATTTTAAGTGACTGGGCCAAGAACCATTTCCAAAATAGAGAATTCAATAGACAAAACGAACAAGAAGAGCCACAACACATCATCCACATGATCATCGGAGGGATCGATGCCTCCAGGGGCCGGTTCTTAAACGCACTAAGATGTCGATAATAAGAGAGAAGGGATCTCGAACTCAAGATTACATACCTAAAGGAACCTTATCCTTTAGTGACAAATACACGAAAGGAATCATGTAGCCCCATAACGATGCACTGGTAATATATGTACTTATGAATAAAACACAAGTTAAGCGTGTGTTAATTGATCTAGGTAGTTCGGCCAACATCATTGGATCAAGAGTCGTAGAGCAACTTGGTCTACAGAACCAGTTCATGCCCGCAACCCTAGTACTAAACGGATTCAATATGGTGTGTGAAACAACTAAGGGTGAGATATATTTTCCAATAAACATGGTTGGTACCATCCAAGAAATGAAGTTCCACGTGATCGAGGGTGACATGAGATATAACATCCTGTTCGGGAGGCCACATATCCACAACATGAGAGCAGTACCCTCGACCCTGCACCAGGTTCTAAAATTCCCAACATAAGAGGGAATCCAAACGGTCTACAGGGAGCAACCAGCCGCAAAGGTAATGTTTTCCATCGATGAAGTGATTCCGATATCATCACTATCATTGACAAAGGGATCAGATTAGAAGGAGAAACGAGACACCAAATAGCAATTCCAAACGTCAGCCTTGACCCAACTAGAGAAACAGGAGACTGACGAAGATGATGATTATGGGATCCCTCGATCCTTCATGGTCCCTGATGATTCCAACACTACCAAATCAACGGTCGAAGAACTGGAGAAAATCACGCTAATCCAACATGCCTTCATCAAGGATGAGGTAACCAAACTTCTTAAAATAGTATCCATTCGGGAAGTAAAATACCCCGAATGGCTAGCAAACGTGGTGGTAGTCCCTAAGAAGGGAAACAAAAGTGTATAGATTATAAAGACCTGAATAAAGCATGCCCTAAGTATTCTTTTCCTTTGCCTAATATCGATCGTATGATCGATGCCATGGCAGGCCACGAGACTCTCAGTTTTCTCTATGCCTACTCTGGGTACCACCAGATACAAATGAACCCGGAGGACCAGGAAATGACCTCGTTTATCACTAAGTACGGTACTTACTGTTATAACGTAATGACATTCGGTCTAAAAAATGTTGGTGCAACTTATCAACGCCTAGTAAACCGAATGTTTGAAAAACAAATAGGAAATTCATGGAAATTTATATTGACAACATGTTAGTTAAGTCCCTGTGAGCATAGGAGCATTTAAAGCATTTGCAGGAAAATTTCAATATACTGAGGGAGTACAATATGAAGCTCAACCCCAAAAAATGTGCATTCGGGGTTGGCTCGGGGAAGTTTATTGGTTTCATGGTGTCCAATCGGGGAATTGAGATCAACCCTGATAAAATTAAAGCTATCGAAGATATCACGGTAGTGGATAATATAAAGGTCGTACAAAGGCTAATGGGACAGATAGCCGCCCTAGGATGATTCATTTCGAGATCCTATGATAGGAGCCACCGATGCTTCTCACTACTTAAGAAAAAGAGCAACTTTGCATGGACTCCGGAATGCCAACAGGCTTTGGAGGAATTAAAGCAGTATTTATCAAGCCCGCCGCTGCTTCATACCCCGAAAGTGGACGAAAAACTTTACTTGTACTTAGCTATCTCGGATATAGCAGTAAGTGGAGTCCTGGCTCGAGAAGAACAAGGTATCCACACTTAGAACAAGGTATCCCTATTTATTATATCAGTCGGACCATAGGCGAGGCCAAAACTAGATATCCACACTTAGAAAAATTAGCGCTTGCTTGAATAAGTGCCTCTAGGAAACTAAAACCAAATTTCCAGTGTCATACTATATGTGTTGTAACAAATCATCCTCTTTGAAATATTTTGCAAAAACCTGAGCTTTCGGGTCTATTGGCCAAATGGGCCATAGAAATCAGTGGGTACGATATTGAGTACGACCCCGAACCGCCATCAAATCTCAAATCTTGGCGGACTTCGTGGCTGACTTTACGCCGGCCTTCATGCCCGAGATTGAAAAAGAACTACTTATAAATACGGGTACCTCTTCGGGAGTCTGGACTCGCTTAACAGATGGTGCCTCGAACGCGAAGGGGTCCGGACTAGGCATCATACTAAAATCACCCACAGGTAATGTAGTTAGATAGTCTATCAGAACTGTAAAATAGACTAACAATGAGGTTGAGTATGAGGCCATGATTGGAGGTCTCGAACTAGATATAAGCTTGGGAGCGGAAGTCATAGAGTCTAAGTGTGATTCCCTCCTCATGGTAAACCAAGTTAACGGGACTTTTAAAGTCCGAGAGGATCGAATGTAGAGGTACTTGGACAAACTATAGGTGACTCTACATTGATTAAAGGAATGGATCTTACAACATGTACCCCGAGAATAGAACAGCGAGGCTGATGCTCTTGCAAACTTCGGTTCATCGGTCGAAGATGACGAACTCAACTCGGGGACTGTCGTACAACTCATGAGATTGGTAATCAAAGTAGGTCATGCCGAGATAAACTCCACAAGTTTAACCTGGGATTACAGAAAAAAATACATAGAGTACTTCAAGAATGGGAAGCTTCCATCAGATCCAAAGGAATCGAGGGCTCTGCGCACAAAGGCAGCACAGTTCACCTTGTTTGAAGACGGAACTCTATTTAGGAGGACGTTCACTGGACCATTGGAATTATGTTTGGGACCGGGAGATACCGCTTATATCCTACGTAAAATTCACGAGGGAACTTGTGGAAATGATTCCGGTGCTGATTCGTTGGTCCACAAAGTAATCAGAGTAGGATATTATTAGACTGGTATGGACAAGGATGCAAGGGAGTTCGTTCGAAAATGCGACAAATGCCAAAGGCATGCACCCATGAATCATCAACCCGGGGAACTACTCCACTCGGTGTTCGGGCCCAGTTTTCCTTCATTCGGATTTTGGGTGTTGAGGGTGACTTTTCTAAGTACCAAATCCCCGATAATAGATGAACTAGTTAGCCTAAACTTTCAAATTTAATCACCTCCAAATTGGGCGAAGAACGATTGATAGAAGAAACAATGAGTAAAATACCAAAAACCAAAGGAAAGATAGTATTAGCTCTATTTTTTGTATATATTAGAATAAATGTGTGTATGAATCAATGTCCTCTTATAAATGATAACCACTCATAATATATTGAGGGAATCCCATTTTGGGTATAATTAAAAATACATAGTGGGGATCCCATGATAGATTAATTAATTAGTTTTTCCTTGATTTCCGCCGAGATTCTCTCCCTAAGTGCGGCCATAACGGCTCTTTTGTCCCTTGACTCCATTTCGATCTTAGCCGGTCTCGGTATGGGTCGATCTCTGGGTCTCGAGCTCAATATTGATCGATCTCTGGATCTCGACCTCGATAACCTAACTTCTTATCACAGCTCGATATTATAATGACGACCATCGGTCTATCATGTTCCAATCTATATTAATCACACGAAGGGCAAACTCGGTTTTGACCGTATACAGATAGTCCCCTCGTTTCTAGGAAAGAAGGTGGCGAGAAACGATATGATTTTTCAACCTCTGACTAGACGAATGCTGACGTCTGCGACAAGCCCGATTGTGACGTATGTTACAAACGTCCCGTCGGTCAAGTTACAAAAGCATTAAATACGCGTCAGTCGATGGACGACCACTGCCAATTTTGAACTGTCTCTATGAAATCTATAAATAGCTCCTTTCTTTATTATTTCAAACTTTTACCTTTTAACCTTTTTTTTTCCAATCTTCATAGTTCTTCGCCTTCTCCAAAGCTTCCTATTTCCAAGTTTTGGAATTTCTTTGCTTGTTCTTATCCAAACACCAAATACTTCAATCTCCCTTCTTCTTTGTTCACAGAAATTTAGATGGCCAAAATATCTAAACTTGTTCCGCAAAAAGAGGCCGTTTCTTTATCACGACCCGCCGGTGGTGAGGATGCGGCATAGCGCCACCCTGAGGAATTTATTCTGATAGGGTGTTCCACTATCAGTGACTTTAAGGTTGAAAAACCTTCTTCGGTACCGGGCCTATGTGAGCCGATGTCGAGGTACCAGTGTACAATCACCGAAAGAATTCTCGAGAAAGTCAAACAAGAATGCAACTGGGACAATAAGCTCGTGGTATTCCTATCGCGTGATGAATCAGTTAATACTCACGTGGAAGGGTTCCTATGTGTTTATAATTATCCTTTCGCGTTGGGTCCTTTAGATCCTGTCATCGTCGCCTTTTGCAAGAGATACGACGTGACCCTCGGCCAAATCCATCCTTCTTTTTGGAGAATAGTGATTCGTCTCCAATTTTTCTCGAGAAAAATTGAGGGGTTTCTTTTCACCCTTGATCACCTTATGCGCCTTTATAGTCCCCGACTTTATTGAGGAGGGTTAATCAAGCTTGCTCACCGAGCAAATAAAGCGTTGTTCTCGAGTATAGACGAGACTCGTGCTCGAGGCTGGATGGGCAGATTTGTTCGAGTCAAAACGTCGAACAAATCTACCTGATCCCTGCCGATGACATGCCATTTCCTAAGAAATAAAATATGAACCGTGAGCACTTTATTTCCCTCGTTTGTTATAATTTTGTGACTGTTTTTCATTTTCTAGATCCATTTTTTCTTTCTTGTCACAGTTGTGGCTCGGATGCCTGCACCAATTCTGGATCTTAAACAATGGGTTGAAGGTCTGGTGCTGCAGAGACTGTACTCCGAGCGCGCTTGGGTAGAATTATCAAAGGGTCGATGGGAGGCCCGTAGTCATGGTAAGTCTCTTTCTTAATTTGTTTGTTGTTTGCTCTTCTTTACTTGCTTAACCCCTTTTTTTCCATTTGTAGGACTTGGGAAGGACGTTGCAATGAGAACCCCATATGGTGATAAAGAGATTCCTGTCCCGAAGCAGGTTAGAGAAAATATGCACCGAGTTCCCCGGTCTCGGAAAAGAAACAATCGGCGAAGAAATCTCGCAAGCCAAAGGGGGGCTCTGGTGTTATGCCTCCGGAATTGATCCGCCGAACAAGGGACTAGCCCGAAGAAGGAAAGGAGGAACTAGCCTGTGTACAGGCTAATATTGTGATACAACAATCTTTCGAATCGGCGGAGGTGAATAAGGGAAACCTGGCCATAATCCCGGAACAAGAAAAATCCGAGACTATTTTGTCTCAAGCTGAGATGGTTGAAGGGGAGACCGAGGATAGGACTTCTCGCGCAACAGAAGATATCTCGAGGGATGAGCTTGGGATAGTTGATATTAGTGGATCCCCTCAGATTTCGGATGCCATGATCCGTGAGGCCAGCATGTTGGAAGGTCAATCTTACAAGGGCATTCAGGAGCCGACCGATATCCATGGTTTTCTTGATGGGCTCGAATCAGCTGCCTCGAAGGAGGTTATCGGGTTCGGTGGATTACCGATACCAAAGAAAGCATCTTGGTCGGGCTCTACCGGGTCTTCATCAGTTCCAAAGCTGGTGGACCGATTCCTAACCCCGAGTGTAGATCTCGATCGTAGGCGGAAGATAGTGCTCTCCGTCCCGAAGGATACCCACATTTTATCCCCCCCCCCCATGGGGATTGCCAGTTACCTTCGGTCCTTGGTGACCGAAGAGGATCAAACAGGGATGAATGCGGTAGGACCCGCCTTCCTTTTCAACGAGGCCCAGCATGCTCTAAATCGGGTAATTTCGATGGCATCTCTGCTATTTCCTTCATACTTAGAGTTGTAGATAGTTCTAACATTTTTTACCATGTTTGTAGGCTTCGGTGTTGCATCACGAGGATTTCCTCCGAATCCAAGAGGAGCATGAGGCCGAGGTTCAGAACCTCATTGAGAAAAGTGACTCCTACAAACTTCTTAGCGAGAAACGTCAAGCAGATTTAGCAGCGACTCGGGATGAGAACGAGGAGATGGCAGAGCAGGTATTCCGAATTCTTCACGATAGTGAAGATGAATTGGAGATAACCACTAACAATCTGATTCTGTAGGATCGGCAGAGGCTTGAACAGATCGGACGACTCAATTCGTAGGTAGATGAGCTAATGGCCGAGGGGGTAAAATTCAAAGAGAATATGGATGCCCTCGCCTCCAAAAAGGAGGTCATTCAGGCGCAATTGGAGTCGGCTGAGGCCCAGCTTCAGGCTGCAAAGGAAAATGCCTCGGTGCAAGCTTGGCTAATGAACTCGAAGTGGTCAGGTCTGAGGTGACCGAGGCTAATAAAAGAGCTGATGCTAAAGTGGCCCAGTTCAGGATCGATGTTGAGGTTAACCAGGCCAAGGCCAAGAGCATGGTCGAACACGCTAAATGGTAGGCTCGGAGAGAAGGTCTCAAGGAGGTCAATGCTCAGGGCTTCGATGTTAAGGCCGAAATTGAAAATGCCAAGGCGGAGGAAAACAGGGCTCGAAGGCTGGCCTTCCCTGAGGAAGACTCTAATAGCTCGAGTGAATCTGAAGATGGGGAAGATCCCGAGGATGAGGCCTCCGATTAAGACCAATCCATTTTGGACCTTAAGTAGTTTTTGTTATTTTTATCGAGGCTGCTTCGACCTTTGTAAAGAACTTCCTTCGGGCTGCGTTGCCTTTGTAAAAGATTTTGATGTATATAAAGTTTTTCCCTTCTATGGCTTCTGAGTATTTTGCCTTTTTGTTAACTTATACAAAGGTCAAAAGTTCCTTAGCATGGAATAATTATTCGAAGGTTCAAGATTGAGATAGTAAGGACCGATAGCAAGTACTGCACTCGACCGTTTCATATAGGTAGTCCCCGAGTGAATGTTTGAACTCGAACTGAGGTGGCTTTTAGGCTTGATAAATAGATGTCAAATGAAATGATTCGCTCGCACTCGAAGCAAAGTAGCCCTTAGGCTTTGTAGTCGAGTGAGAATAATTTCTCGAACTCGAATTAAGGTAGCCCTTAGGCGTTGTAGTCGAGTGAGAATGCTTTTCTCGAACTCGAATTAAGGTATACCTTAGGCTTTACAGTCGACTAAGAATGATTTCTCGAACTCGAATTAAGGTGGCCCTTAGGCTTTACGATCGAGTGAGAATGATTTCTCGAACTCGAATTAAGTTAGCCCTTAGGATTTACAGTCGAATGAGAATGATATCTTCAAACTCAAACTAAGGTAGCCCATAGGCTTTGTAGTCGAGTGAAAATAATTTTCTCGAACTTTGAATTAAGGTAGCCCTTAGGATTTACAGTCGAGTGAAAATGATTTGTCAAAATTGAATTAAGGTAGCCCTTAGGCTTTACGGTAGAGTGAGAATGATTTCTCGAACTCAAATTAAGGTAGCCCTTAGGAATTACGGTCGAGTGAGAATGATTTTCCGAACTCGAAATAAGGTAGCCCTTAGGCTTTACAGTGGATTGAGAATTATTTCTCGAACTCTAATTAAGGTATCCCTTGGGCTTTACGGTCGAGTGAGAATTATTTCCCGAACTTGAACTAAGGTAGCCCTAAAGCTTTACAGTCGAGTGAGAATGATTTCTCGAACTCGAATTAAGGTAGCCCTTAGGATTTACAGTAGAGTGAGAATGATCTCTCGAACTCTAATTAAGGTAGCCCTTAGGCTTTGTTGTTGAGTAAGAATGATTTCTCAAACTCAAATTAACGCAGCCGTTGGGCTTTATAGTGAGTGAGAATGATTTCTCGAACTCGAATTAAGGCAGCCCTTGGGCTTTATGGTCTAGTGAGAATGATTTTTCGAACTCGAATTAAGGTAGCCCTTAGGCTTTTGCAGTCGAGTGAGAATGATTTCTCGAATTCGAATTAAGGTAGCCCTTAGGATTTGTAGTCGAGTGAGAATGATTTTCTCTAACTCGAATTAAGGTAGCCCTTAGGCTTTACCGTCGAGTGAGAATTATTTCTCAAACCCGAATTAAGGTAGCCCTTAGGCTTTACGGTCGAGTGAGAATGATTTCACGAACTCGAATTAAAGTAGCCCTTGGGCTTTACGGTCGAGCGAGAATGATTTTACGAACTCGAATTAAGGTAGCCCTTAGGCTTTACAGTCGAGTGAGAATGATTTCTTTGAACTCGAATTAAGGTAGCCCTTAGGCTTTGTAGTCGAGTGAGAATGTTTTTTTCGAACTCGAATTAAGGTAGCCCTTAGGTTTTTACAGTTGAGTGAGAATGATTTCTCGAACTCGAATTAAGGTAGCCCTTAGGCTTTTACGGTCGAGTGAGAATGATTTTCCGAACTCAAATTAAGGTAGTCCTTGGGCTTTATGGTCGAGTGAGAATGATTTCTCGAACTCGAATTAAGGTAGCCCTTAGGCTTTATAGTCGAGTGAGAATGATTTCTTGAACTCGAATTAAGGTAGCCCTTGGGCTTTACGGTCGAGTGAGAATGATTTCTTGAACTCGAATTAAGGTAGCCCTTAGGCTTTACAGTCGAGTGGGAATGATTTCTCGAACTCGAATTAAGGTAGCCCTTAGGCTTTGTAGTCGAGTGAAAATGATTTGTCAAAATTGAATTAAGGTTGCCCTTAGGCTTTACGGTCGAGTGAGAATGATTTCTCGAACTCGAATTAAGGAAGCCCTTGGGCTTTATAGTCGAGTGAGAATGATTTCTTGAACTCGAATTAAGGCAGCCATTGGGCTTTACAGTCGAGTGAGAATGATTTGTCGAACTCGAATTAAGGTAGCCCTTAGGCTTTCTAGTCGAGTGAGAATGATTTTCTCTAACTCGAATTAAGGTAGCCCTTAGGCTTTACCGTCGAGTGAGAATTATTTCTCAAACCCGAATTAATGTAGCCCTTAGGCTTTACGGTCGAGTGAGAATGATTTCTCGAACTCGAATTAAGGTAGCCCTTGGGTTTTACGATCGAGAGAGAATGATTTCTCGAACTCGAATTAAGGTAGCCCTTAGGCTTTACAGTCGAGTGAGCATGAATTTTCGAACTCGAATTAAGGTAGCCCTTGGGCTTTACGGTCGAGTGAGAATGATTTCTCGAACTCGAATTAAGGTGGCTCTTAGGCTTTACGATCGAGTGAGAATGAATTCTCGAACTCTAATTAAGGTAGCCTTTAGGGTTTGTATAATTAGATCTCATTGATTTTTTGGATGGCAGTCCCCGATTTATGGAGTTATCATTCGAACTCCGGTCATGGTCGGCCCTTAAGCCTGTTTGCATAATAGATTGAGAATATGAAGTAGAAGACCCTTTCTGATGAGTGAGATATCGGTAAAGAAGAAATTTCTCTTTTATAGGTCATTATACATGGGTATATGTTTTGTACCAAGGCTCGAGCAAACTATGCAGGCATGGTTCGTTTGACCATTTGTCCCATTCAAATTCTTCCTATCGAGACCCTGTTGCAATGAAGTAACGATCTTGCCCGAACTTGATATTCGAGGGAAATGCCCCCAGTATTTGAGGTTGATTATAAAGAGGCCTCAGATACTGTTGAAGTTTTCTAAGTTAGCAGGATCAATAGTTTCCACATTAAAAACTCGCCGGAAAACCCATTTTGTATAAAATCGGTCTAAGGGAAAAAGAGTGCAGCACGTGCTTTCAGACCTAAAGGCTTTATGTTGAAGAATCCAACCTCGTTTCTGCTCGAACACCTGCAAGGGTCGTATCTTAGCAGTAGTATCATTTTAGGTGCGATACGTTCCAATTGCTAGATAATTGTTTTCCGTTTATCATACCGAGCTTGTAGGATCCTTTTCCAACGACTTTGAGAACCTGATATGGTGTCGAAGATTGGTTCTTCGATTGTAGTACCTTTCGATCCGCTATTTTTGGGCGGCCAATGGGACGAGAGCGGTTTCCCGTCTTTCATCCAACAATTCTAGGCTTGTAGTCATGGTCTCGTTATGCGACTCCTCTGCTTCATATCGAGACCTGATGCTAGGCTCTCTGACCTCGACCGGGATAAGAGATTCGGTGCCATAAACCAACGAGAATGGTGTTGCTCCGGTACTGAATTTCAATGTTGTGCGGTATGCCCATAGGACCTCGGGTAGTATTTCTCTCCATTTTATTTGGCGTCGGTCAACCTCTTCTTAAGATTTTGGATGATGGTTTTGTTGGTTAATTCGGCTTGTCCGTTCCCGCTGGGATGATAAGGTTTTGATAGGATCCTTTGATCTTCTGATCCTCGAGAAATTTGGTTACTTTATTTTCCATTATCACATACAATCTCGGATGGCATCCCGAATCGACATATGATGTGGTCCCAAATGAAGTCTATCACTTCCTTTTCCCTGACTTTCTCGAAATCCTGTGCTTTAACCCATTTAGAGAAATAATCAGTCATAAACAAAATAAACTGAGCTTTACATGGGGCCGATGAGAGGGGGCCAACGATGTCCATTCCCCATTTCATGAAAGTCCATGGAGAGGTAACCAAGGGTTGGTGCCCTATATTACTGGAAAAAAAATATAACCAGGGGATGGTGCCCTGTATTACGGAAAAAGAAATGTAACCAGGGGTTGGTGCCCTGTATTACTGAAAAGGACATGTAACCAAGGGTTGGTGCCCTGTATTACTGAAAAGAAAATATAACCAGGGGTTGGTGCCATGTATTACTAAAAAGGAAATATAACCAGGGTTTTGTGCCCCGTATTACTGAAAAGGAAATGTAACCAAAGGTTGGTGCCCTGTATCACTAATAAAATGAAGAATTCCCTGGGCGAAAAGGTTCTACCTGGGTTAAACTACGAAAAGCAAGCCTGGGCGAAGAGTACTTCTACCCGAAACTATGAGTTGGATCCCCCTATGCGAAACGGTTCTACCTGAGCTAAGCTAAGTGAAACAACCTGAGCGAATAGTACTTCTACTCGGAACTATGAGTTGGATCCCCCTATGCAAAAACGGTTCTACCTAAGTTAAGCTACATAAAACATCCTGAGCGAAGAGTATTTCTACCCGAAACTATGAGCTGGATCCCCCTAGGAAGGTTCTACCTGGGTTAAGCTACGTAAACCAATCTGAGCGAAGAGTACTTCTACCCGAAACTATGAGCTGGATCCTCCTAGGCGAAAAGGTTCTACCTGGGTTAAGCTACGTAAAACATCCTGAGCGAAGAGTACTTCTACCCAAAACTATAAGCCGGATCCCCCTAGGCGAAAGGTTCTACCTGGGTTAAGCTACGCAAAACATCCTGAGCGAAGAGTACTTCTACCCTGAACTGTGAGCTGGATCCTCCTAGGCGAAAAGGTTCTACCTGGGTTAAGCTACGTAAAACATCCTGAGCGAAGAGTACTTCTACCCAAAACTATAAGCTGGATCCCCCTAGGCGAAAAGGTTCTACCTGGGTTAAGCTACGTAAAACATCCTGAACGTAGAGTACTTCTACCCGGAACTATGAGCTCGATCCCCCTAGGCGAAAAGGTTCTACCTGGGTTAAGCTACGTAAAACAACCTGAGCGAAGAGTACTTCTACCCGGAAACTATGAGCTGGATCCCTCTAGACGAAAAGGTTCTACCTGGGTTAAGCTACGTAAAATAACCTAAGCGAGAGTACTTCTACCCAGAAACTATGAGCTGGATCCCCTTAGCTCCACCTGGGTTAAGATACGTAAAACAACCTGAGCGAAGAGTACTTCTACCCGGAAACTATGAGCTGGATCCCCCTAGGCGAAAAGGTTTAAATGATCATATATATCAATATATGATGAATCGCGATTTGAGACATATATCAACTTGATGTCTAATTTTTAACACTTCAAACCATTTATCATTTCGATATTCCTATAAAACTTTATAGGCGTTTTACTTAAGACTATCCTGTTAGAAAAATGGGCTACGTTTTGGGCGCTCGGGGGAGGAGGAAGAGGGGAGGGGGGCAGGCAAGAATCAAAATGCGAAAATCATAAGTAAAATTTTTGGGGCGTTTTGGGTGGCGCTTGGCACGGGCCGTGACGCCGAAGGCATGAAATTGAAATAAAAGGGACGGGGAGAGAGAAAATAGCCTCATTCTTTAAAGATTAAACCTCCTCTCTCATCCTCAACTCATTCAAGGGTTCTCATACTACCTAAGGTGCATTTTCAATGCGATTAGTGTTAGAATACTACTTCCAAACATCAATTCTAACAATATTCCATCTCAAAATCGTTGGATTCTCAACAAGAACTCAAGAACAAAGTCTCTCCACTAACCTAGGATTTCACGATTCAAGGTAAGTTTCGTAACCGCTTTCAACCACAATTGTTAGAGAGTTTTATGGTTGATATTTGATCCTAGAAACTACTACAAAAACTTAGATTAATGATGAACCCTAGAAGGAGAGAAGAATCAAACCTAGGGTTTCTATATTTTGGAAATCTTGGAACTTCTAGTATTGATTTTTTAAATTAACTATGTATATATTTGTTTGGTGAGTTGAATCCAGTGTATTGGAGCAAACTAAGGTATTCAAAAGCAAGGAATCAAGGTGAGTAGAGACAATGCTTTTACTAAAGTTGTCTTCTCACAAAGATCATGCCATAAGTTATTGTTATATTGTATAGAGTGTTAATATAGGATCTGGATGGAACGAGTGAACTCACATTATCTATTAGAATTGTAGAAAAGATCTTAGATGATTATCATGATGTTCAGACGGGGTTCGGAGGGGCTCAACTGGGTTTTGGGCCATTTCTAGGCCATTTTTAATTGCTGGTTTTTGGCTACAGAGGTGTGCATCACGATCGCGAACATTTGGCCGCGTTCGCGAAGAGCAAACTTGTCACGACCTAGAATTTCCACCTTCAGGACCGTGATGGCATCTAACATTTTACTTGCTAGGCAAGCCAACGTTAGAGGATTCTTTAAACCAATTTTTAGTCAATTTCAATAGCAAAATCAATTAAGCTATAGAGATACTAAAACTAAAATGCGGAATAACATAAAGCCCATAATATTTGATACAATACAGATCTGGAGTCATAACTCACGAGCTTCTAAGATTTGCTAAAAATAGAGTCTGAACAAATTACAACTGTTCTGAATGAAAAGAAACAGTAAAATAAGGAAACTAGAAAGGAACTCCAAGGTTTGCGGACGCTAGCAGATCTACCTTGAGTCTCCGATAAGCAAGTCCGAACTGCCGAGTCTTACAATCAGCTAGGGCCTGTACCAAAATCTGCACAAGAAGTGCAGAGTGTAGTATGAGTAAAAACGACCCCATATACTCGTAAGTATCAAGCCTAACCTCGAAGAAGTAGTGACGAGGCTATGACAAGACACCCACATAATAAACCTATGCAGATAATGGTATATGTACAAGAAAACAACAATAACAGCTAAACATGTATTATTGGGAGGGGAACATGCTAAAGGGGCACAAGATATAAGAGATACAACAGAAATGATAACCAGAACAGTCAACATGTTTTTAACCAGTGAAAACAACTAAACACAATGAAGAAAATTGCACGACATCACCCTTCGTGCAATTACTGTCACCCTCACAATGAAACAATAATACTGCACGGCATCACCCTTCGTGCTTTTACTATCAGCCTCATAATATAAATCAATAGATACGGCACGGCATCACCCTTCGTGCATTAACTCTCATAACATGGCACAGCATCACCCTTCATTCATTAACACTCATAATATTGCACGGCATCACCCTTCGTGCTTTAACACTTACAATATGGCACGACATCACCCTTCGTGCATTAACACTCACAATATGGCATGGCATCACCCTTCGTGCATTAACACTCTCCCTTACCACATAATAATGAACAAGTCTTACTTCAACAATGGTTCCACAATACCAATATCAACTTGGAATCAATACTTAATTATCACAAAAGCCCGTAAACACTATAAGAACGATCAATTTAGTAAGTAACTAGTCTAAGCATGGATAACAAGATCAAAGTAAGTAATAAACTACAAGGAACAAGTCCCTACCCGCATTCTTTAACCCGATAACAACACATAAGTACTCGTCACCTCACATATATGTTGTACCCAATCTAAATATATAGCAAATAGACAAACAAGTCCTAATCCCTCAAGTCAAGGTTAACCACGACACTTACCTAGCTCCAAATGTCCACTCAAAGCTCAATCACAGCATTGCCTTTCAAACAAGCCTCCGAACTAATAGAATCTAGCAAATTACCAACCAAACGATTCAAATTAAGCCTTAGAAACTACCCACGATTGCAAACAATTCAATTTAGGTCATTATTGAAAAGGTCAACAAAAGTCAACTCTCGAGCCCGCTTGGTCCAAACCTAAAATTCGGACCAAAACCCGATTACCCATTCAACCCCGAGCCCGGTTATCTCATTTATTTTGGAATCCGACCTTAATTTGAGGTCTAAATCCCCATTTTACAAAAATCCCTAATTCTACCCAAAACCCCTAATTTCCACCATGAAAACACAAGATTTTTGGTTGAAATCTTAGGAAATGTAGTGAAAGAATGAAAGAAAATAGTTTAGAATCACTTACCAATGATTTGGGGAAGAAAGGTTCTTTGAAAAATCGCCTCTAGGGTTTCTTGTTTTGAAAATTTGAGAGAATGAACCAAAATTCCGTCTAAGTCCCATTTTGATCAGTTGCAGACGTCGCATTTGCGACCTGGGGTTCGCAATTACGAACCCCACAAATGCAAGAATTGCTTTGCAAATGCTAAGACTCCCCTATCTCAGGTAACATCTCATTTGCGACGGTTTGTTCGCAAATGCGAACTTTGACCTTCTGAAATTATGACCGTTTGATCGCAATTGCGATCACTGTACCCCTTTGACCCACTTCGCAAATGCGAAGTTTTGTTCGCAAATGCGAACTTGAGGTGCCCAGCTACTATTCGCAAATGCGATGAGTTGCTCGTAAATGCGAACCCATCAGAGGTCGCAAATGCGAAGCCTGACCTCGTAATTGCGAGGTTTGAGGCCTGTACCAAAAATTGAAGCACACTAGCAATGTTCTAAATCAAATTCCACTCAGTTTCTCACCAAATTTGACAGACAAGTCATAAATATAGTATTGGACCTATACCGGGTTCCGAAACTAAAATACGGACCCGATATCCAAAAAGTCAAACATTGGTTAAACATTTCAAAATCATTAAGCCTTTAACTTTTAAATTTTAACAAAGTGCGATAACTCAAGCTAGGGACTTCCAAATTCGATTTCGGGCATACGCCCAAGTCCCAAATCACGATATAGACCCACCGGGACAGTCAAAACATGAATCCGAGTTTGTTTTCTCAAAACATTGATCGAAGTCAACTCAAATAGATTTTAAGGCAAAGATTTTATATTTTTTAGTTTTTAACATAAACGCTTTTCGAAAATATGCCCGGTCTGTGCACACAAATCGAGAATTAAGATGAGGTATTTAAGGGTTCAAAACACAGAATTAGGTTCTAAAATATAAGATGACCTATCGGGTCATCAAATTCTCCACCTCTAATACAATCGTTCGTCCTCAAACGAACATAGAAAAGTACTTAGGCTTGTGAAAAGGTGGGGATATCTACTCCGCATGTACGACTCAGACTCCAAGTAGCTGCCTCGATGGGCTGACCTCTCCACTGCACTCAGACTGAAGGATACCTCTTTGACCTCTACTGACGAATCTACCGGGCTAGAATAACCACCAGCTCCTTCTCGTAAGTCAAATCCTTGTCCAACTGGACAGAGCTGAAATCAAACACGTGGGATGGATAACCGTGATACTTTCAGAGCATGGACACATGGAACACCGGATGAACTACTGATAAACCCGGTGGCAACGCAAGCCTGTAAGCCACCTCTCTCACTTTCTCAAGAATCTCAAAAGGTCTGATATACCTAGGGCTCAACTTTCCCTTTTTTCCAAACCTCATTACATCCTTCATGGGTGATACCCGGAGCAATACTCTCTGCCTGGACTGAGCTGTGCAAAGTCGATCCTGAATAAGCTTGACCTTATCCAAGGCATCATGTACTAAATCTTTACCCAACAACCGAGCCTCTCCCAGCTCGAACCATCCAGCTGGCGATCGACATCGCCTACCGTATAATGCCTCATAGGGAGCCATCTGAATACTCGATTGGTAGTTGTTGTTGTAGGAAAACTCTGCAAGCGGCAAGAACTGATCCTAAGAACCTCCGAAGTCTATATCACAAGCACGGAGAATGTCCTTCAATAACTGAATAGTGCGCTCGGACTGTCCGTCCGTCTGAGGATGAAATGATGTGCTCAGCTCAACCCACGTGCCCAACTCACACTGTACTGCTCTCCAAAAGTGTGAGGTGAACTGCGTACCTCGATAAGAGATGACAAACACGGGCACACCGTGAAGACAGACGATCTCGCGGATGTAAATCTCTACCAACTGCTCTGAAGAATAGGTAACTTCCATGGGAATGAAGCGCGCTGACTTGGTCAGCCTGTCTACAATGACCCAAACTGCATAGAACTTCTTCTAAGTCCGTGGGAGTCCAACAACGAAATCCATAGTGATATGCTCCCACTTCCACACAAGCGTGTAGCATATCCTCCAATATCTGAATAATTCCCTCGGACTGTCCGGATGTCTGAGGGTGAAACGTTGTGCTCAACACAACCTAGGTACCCAACTCTCGCTGCACAACTCTCCAAAACTGCGATGTGAACTACGTGCCCCGATCTGAAATGATAGACACTGGCACGCCGTGGAGGTGAACAATATCTCCGATGTAAATCTCAGCCAACCGCTCAGAAGAATAATTAGTCCCAACTAGAATGAAGTGCGCGAACTTGGTCAGTCGATCCACAATCACCCAAATAGCATCGAACTTCCTCGAAGTCCGTGGGAGCCCAACTACAAAATCCATGGTGATATGCTCCCATTTCCACTCTTCTCTAACTTCTGAAGCAAACTTGGTCTTTGATGCTCACACTTTACCTGCTGACAATTTAGACACCGAGCTACATATGCAATTATGTCCTTCTTCATTTTCCTCCACCAATAATGTTGCCGCAAGTCCTGATATACCTTGGAAGTGCTCGGATGAATAGAATACCGCAAACTGTGAGCGTCCTCAAGAATCAACTCACGAAGTCCATCTAAACACGACCCTGCATCCTCAAAACTCCATCATCTCCTACCGTAACCTGCTTGGCATTACCGTGCCGCACTGTGTCCCTAAGGACAAGAAAATGAGGGTCTTCATATTGCCACTCCCTGATGCGCTCAAACAAGGAAGACTGGGCGACTGTACAATCTAGAACATGACTGGGCTAAGAAACATCCAATCTCACGAACAGATTGGTCAAGGCTTGAACATCTAATGCAAGCGGTCTCTCACCGACTGTAATGTACGCAAAGCCACCCATACTCACTGACTTTCTACTCAAGGCATCGGCCACCACATTGGCCTTCCCGGGATGATACAAGATGGTGATATCATAGTATTTCAATAGCTCCAACCACCTCCTCTGCCGCAAATTGAGTTCCTTTTGCTTGAACAAATACTTCAAGAACCGGTGATCCGTGAAAACCTCACAGGACACGCCATAAAGATAGTGCCTTTAAATCTTCAGCGCATGAACAATGGCTTCCAACTCTAAGTCATGGATTGGGTAATTCTTCTCATGAACCTTCAACTGCTGTGACGCATATGCAATCACCCTTCCATCCTGCATCAATACTGCACCGAGCCTAACACGGGATGCATCACAATATACCATATAAGATCTTGAACCTGTGGGCAACACCAACATTGGTGCCATAGTCAAAGCAGTCTTGAACTTCTGAAAGCTCGCCCCACACTCGCCTGACCTTTTTGCCCCGGCACCCTTATGGGTCAACCTAGTCAATGGGGCTGCTATAGATGAGAACCTCTCCTCAAACCGACGATAATAGCCCGCCAAACCCAAGAAACTCTGAATTTCCGTGGCTGAAGTAGGTCTGGGCTAGTTCTGAACTGCCTCAATCTTCTTAGGGTCCACCTGAATGCCCTCTGCTGATACAACGTGCCCCAAGAAAGCGACCGAATCCAACCAAAACTCGCACTTTGAAAATTTAGCATATAACTGGCTGTCTCTTAGAGTCTGAAGTACAATCTGAAGATGCTGCTCGTGCTCCCCTCGACTGCGGGAGTAGATCAAGATATCATCAATAAACATAATCACAAAGGAGTCCAAGTAGGGCTTGAACACTAGGTTCATCAAATCCATAAATGCTGCTAGGGCATTTGTCAACCCAGAGGACATCACTAGAAACTTATAATGCCTGTACCGACTCCGGAAAGTTGTCTTAGGGACATCGGATGCCCTAATCCTCAACTGATGGAAGCCAGACCGCAAATCAACCTTTGAAAATACTTTGTCACCCTGAAGCTGATCAAATAAGTCATCAATCCTCGGCAAAGGATTCTTGTTCTTGATGGTAACTTTGTTCAACTGCCGATAATCTATGCACATCCTCATCGATCCATCCTTCTTCTTCACGAACAATACTGGCGCACCCCAGGGCGAGACACTAGGTCTAATGAAGCCCTTATCAAGTAAATCTTGCAATTTCTCCTTCAATTCTTTCAACTATGGCGGGGCCATACGGTACGGCAGAATAGAAATGGGCTGAGTGCCCGGAACCACGTCAATACAGAAGTCTATATCCCTGTCGAGTAGCATCCCCGGCAAGTCTGTAGGAAATACCTCTGAAAACTCACGGACAACTGGTACTGAATCTATGTAAGGAACCTTCGCAGTAGAATCACGGACATAAGCCAGATAAGCTAGACTCCCATTCTCGACCATACGCCGAGCCTTCATATAAGAGATAACCCTACTAGTAGAATGGCCAGGAGTCCCTCTCCACTCTAATCGAGGCAACCCCAGCAAGGCTAATGTCACCGTCTTGGCGTGATAATCCAATATAGCATGATAAGGTGACAGTCAATCCATACCCAAGATAACATCAAAGTCTACCATATCGAGAAATAGAAGATCTACACTAGACTTAAGACTCCCAATGGTAACCACACACGAGCGATAAACACGATCTACAATAATAGCATCTCTCACAGGTGTGGACACATACACATGAGCACTCAAAGAATCATGAGGCATAACCAAATATGAAGCAAAATAGGATGACACGTAGGAATAAGTAGAACCCGAATCAAATAGAACTGAAGCATTTCGACTGGAAACTAAAATAGTACCTGTGATAACAGCGTCAGATGACTCAGCCTCAGGCCTGGCTGAAAAAGCATAGCATCGGGGCTGGGGCCCACTACTCCGAACTACATCTCTAGGATGAGCCCTAACTGGCTGGCCTCTACCTCTAGCGGCATGACCTCCACCTCTAATGTCCTGACCTCCACCTCTAGCTACCTGACCCCTACCTCTAGCTGGCTGAGCGGGCAGTGAAGCACCCGGTGCCAGGACTATGGCACGAAAACCCTGATGGTGTGAGTTGCTTGATGCCCGAGGGCAAAACCTAGCAATGTGCCTCGGATCACCACAAGTATAACAGGACCTCGGTTATTGTGACTGCTGTCCCTGAAACTGACCCTGTCGACCTGAGTAACCACCTTGAAAACTCTGGAGCGGAGGTGCACTAATAGAAGCTGGTGGTGCACTGTAGGCTAGCTAGTCAGAATAAGGCATATAAGGGCCACGACCACCTGAAGCACCGTGGGATGCCTGGAGTGCTGAATGAAACGGCCTGGGAGGATGGCCTCTACCAAAAGTACCCCTGCCTCAAGACGAGGCACCGCTAAACCAACCGGAATGACGAGGCCTCTTGTCAGACCCCTGACCTCCCCCGTGTGCAAGAACCATCTCGACTCGCTTGGCAACATTGGCAGCAGTCTGAAAAGAAATCTCATTCCCGGTCTCCTTAGCCATCTACAACTTGATAAGTTGAGCAAGTCCCTCAATAAACCTCCTCACCCACTCTCTCTCGGTAGGAAGCAGAAGAACAACATGATGGGCCAGATCTAGGAAACTGGTCTCATACTGAGTGACGGACATACTGCACTGCTGGAGACGTTCGAACTGCCTGCGAAGATACTCTCTCAATGTGACAGGAAAGAACTTCTCAAGAAATATCTGAGAGAACTGGTCCCAAGTAAGAGCAGGCAACCCAGCTGGTCTGGTCGATACAAAATTCTTCCACTATTTCTTGGCGAAACCCGTCATCTGAAACACAGCAAAATTGACCCCACTGGTCTCAACCGTCCCCATGTTCCGCAGAACCATATGGCAGCGGTCAAGATAATTATGTGGGTCCTCAGAAGGTGCACCACTTAAGTGAACTGGGAAGAGCTTGGTGAACTTGTCCAACCACAAAAAGCCCTTAGAAGACATAGCTGGTCCATCAACGGCCTGTGCCACAACAACCGGTTGAACTACTCCGACTGGCTGAGCTGCTGGAGTCTGATACTGGGGAGCCATCTGCTCCGGAGTATGAGTAGCGGGAGTTTGTGCTCCTCCCCCAGCCTGAGAGACAGCTGGTTCCATGGAAAATGTACCGGCCTGGGCCACACTCTCCATAAGGCCCACCAAACGGACCAAAGCGTCCTGAAGTACTGGGGTGGAGATGAACCCCTCTAGGACCTGAGCTGGTCCAAAAGGAATAATTTGGGATGGAACCTCCTCGTCAAACTCTACTTGAGGCTCTACTGCTGGTCCTGCTGCTCGAGCTCTGGGTTGAGTTCTGCCTCGGCCTCTGGAACGGCCTCGACCTCGACCTCTGGCACGGCCTCGACCTCGACCTCTGCCCCTCGTAGGAGCTGCCACAAGGGCTCTGGATGCTGCTCAACTGAAGATGTAGTATGTGTTCTCGCCATCTGCGAGAGACCAAGAGTAGAAGAGTTCAATTAGCAATGAGAGAACAAAATCACATGACAGAGAAGAATAAAAGTGAAATTTGTTCCTAAACTTCATATCCTCTAGAAGATAAGTACAGACGTCTCCGTACCGATCCCCCAGACTCTACTAAGCGTGCTCATGACTTGTGAGACCTAGGCAACCTAGCTCTGATACCAACTTGTCACGACTCGGAATTCCCACCTTCGGGACCGTGATGGCGCCTAACATTTCACTTGCTAAGCAAGCCAACGTTAGAGGATTGTTCTTTAAGCCAATTTTTAGTCAATTTCAATAGCAACATCAAGTAAGCTACATAGATGCTAAAACTAAAATGCAGAATAACATAAAGCCCATAATATTTGATATAATACAGATCTGAAGTCATAACTCATGAGCTTCTAAGATTTTCTACAAATAGAGTCTGAACGAATTACAACTGCTCTGAATGAAAAGAAACAGTAAAATAAGAAAACTAGAAAGGGACTCCAAGGTCTGCGAATGCCAGCAGATCTACCTTGAGTCTCTGACAAGCAAGTCCGGACTACCGAGTCTCACAATCAGCTAGGGCCGATACCAAAATCTGCATAAGAAGTGCCGAGTGTAGTATGAGTACAACCGACCCCATGTACTCATAAGTGTCGAGCCTAACCTCGAAGAAGTAGTGACGAGGCTATGACAAGACACCCACATAATAAACCTGTGCAGATAACAGTATATGTACAAGAAAATAACAATAACAGCTAAACATATACTATTGGGAGGGGAACATGCTAAATGGGCACAAGATATAAGAGATACAACGGAAATGATAACCAGAACAATCAACATGCTTTTAACCAGTGAAAACAACTAAACACAATGAAGAAAATTGCACGGCATCACCCTTCGTGCAATTACTCTCACCCTCACAATGAAACAATAATATTGCACGGCATCACCCTTCGTGCTTTTACTATCATCCTCATAATATAAATCAATAGATACGGCACGACATCACCCTTCGTGCATTAACTCTCATAACATGGCACGGCATCACCCTTCATGCATTAACACTAACAATATGGCACGGCATCACCCTTCGTGCTTTAACACTCACAATATGGCACGGCATCACCCTTCGTGCATTAACACTCACAATATGGCACGACATCACCCTTCGTGCATTAACACTCTCCCTTACCACATAACAATGAACAAGTCTTACTTCAACAATGGTTCCACAATACCAATCTTAACTTTGGAATCAATACTCAATTATCACAAAAGCCCGTAAACACGATAAGAACGATAAATTTAGTAAGTAACTAGTCTAAGCATGGATAACAAGATCAAAGTAAGCAATAAACTATAAGGAACAAGTCCCTACCCGCATGCTTTAACCCGATAAAAACACATAAGTACTCGTTACCTCACATATACGTTGTACCCAACATCTAAACATGTAGAAAATAGACAAAACAAGTCATAATCCCTCAAGTCAAAGTTAATCACGATACTTACCTCGTTCCAAAGGTCCAATCATAGCTCAATCATAGCTTTGCCTTTCAAACAAGCCTCTGAACTAATAGAATCTAGCAAATTACCAACTAAACGATTCAAATTAAGCCTTAGGAACTACCCATGATTGCAAATAATTCAATTTATATCATTATTGAAAAAGTCAACAAAAGTCAACTCCCGGGGCCGCTTGGTCCGAACCCAAAATTCGGACCAAAACCCGATTACCCATTCAACCCCGAGCCCGGTTATGTAATTTATTTTGGAATTCGACCTCAATTTGTGGTCTAAATTCCCATTTTACAAAAATTCCTAATTCTACCCAAAAACCCCCAATTTCCACCATGAAAACATAAGATTTTTGGTTGAAATCTTAGAAAATATAGTGAAAGATTGAAAGAAACTTGTTTAGAATCACTTACCAGTGATTTGGGGAAGAAAGGTTCTTTGAAAAATCTCCTCTAGGGTTTCTTGTTTTGAAAATTTGAGAGAATGAACCAAAATCCTATTTTAAGTCCCATTTTGATCAATTGCAGATATCGCATTTGCGACCTGGGGTTCGTAATTGCGAATCCCGCAAATGCGAGAATTGCTTCGCAAATGCGAAGACTCCCCCATCTCTGCTAACATCACATTTCCGATGGTTTATTTGCAAATGTGAACTTTGACCTTCCGAAATTACGACCGTTTGATCGCAATTGCGATCACTGTACCCCCTTGACCCATTTCGTAAATGTAAAGTTTTGTTCGCAAATGCGAACTTGATGTGCCCCAACTACTCTTCGCAAATGCGATGAGTTGCTCGCAAATGCAAACCCATCAGAGGTCGCAGATGTGAAGCCTGACCTCGCAATTGCGAGGTCTGAGGCCTGTACCAAAAACTGAAGCACACCAGCAATGTTCTAAGTCAAATTCAACTCTGTTTCTCACCAAATTTGACAGACAAGTCATAAATAGAGTATTGGACCTATATCGTATTCCGGAGCCAAAATACGGATCCGATATCCAAAAAGTCAAACAATGGTCAAACATTTCAAAACCATTAAGCCTTTAACTTTCAAATTTCAACAAAGTGCGATAACTCGAGCTAGGGACTTCCAAATTCGATTCCAGACATACGCCCAAGTTTCAAATCACGATACGGACCCGACGGGACCGTCAAAATAAGAATCCGGGTCCGTTTGCTTAAAATGTTGACCGAAGTCAACTCAAATAGATTTTAAGGCAAAGATTTCCTATTTTCTCAGTTTTTAACATAAAAGCTTTCCGAAAATACGTCCGAACTGTGCACGTAAATTGATAAGGGTTAAGATGAGGTATTTAAGGCTTCAAAGCATAAAATTAAGTTCTAAAACATAAGATTACCTATCGGGTCATCACAAAAATGCAGTTTGGGGCCTTGTGAATCCCGATCTAGTAGGCCTTTTCGCGATCGCGTAGAAGGAAATTTCTGTTGCACGGGGCTCACTTTGGAAGCTTATATCTTGCAATCTATAAGGAATTTGGAGATGATCTAAGAATAAAAGTTGGTCCTTGATATCTAGTTTTCAGAAAGTTAATCCATTTGTCATTTAGAATTTTGTACAAAAAGTTATGAAAATTATACTAGAGGCTATTTGGAAGAATTGAGCAGCTTGTTCTTCGCGATCGCGAAGGGCAATTTTTAGCTGAGAAAATTGTGCTTCGCGATCGCGAAACATTTTTCACAATCGCGAAGGGTAAATACCTGGGCAGAACCTATATTTCAAGGGTTTCAGCCATTTTTACATATTTGAAGCTATGGAGTTCGGATTGAAGCTATATTTTAGGCGATTCTCACCATAAGGATTGGGGTAAGTGATTCTAACTCGGTTTTAGTTAAATTACATGAATATATTGTTGTTTTTATCATTAAATTAGTATTTTGGGTTGAAAATAGTAGAAACTTTTATAGACTTTAATTGAGAATTTGAAAGCCGAGTTGTGGTCGAATTTGAGTAATTTTGGCATGGTTGGACTCGTGGTTGAATGGGGGTTCGGATTTTGTAATTTTGACAGATTCCGAGACATGGGCCCCACCGTTGACTTTTAGTTGACTTTTCGAGCAGAGTTGAGAATTTTTATAAATTATTAAATTACAAGCATTGGAGTATATTTTAATTAATTTACACTTTGTTTGACTAGTTTTGAATTATTTGGCTTGGAATTGAGGAGATAGGAAGGCATTCGGAGGTTGATACGGGCAGAATGGAATTTTTGGAGTATTGTTTAGCTTGCTCGGCAGCGTATTCGTCTTGTTTGAGGTAAGTAATACTTCTAAGCTTGGAGCTGAGGGTATGAACCCTGATTATACGTGTTATGTGATTTTTTGGAGGTGACGCACATGCTAGGTGACGGGCGTGTGGGCGTGCACCGTAGAAATTATGACTCAGTCGACTCCGTAGAGCTGTGTAGTCAATTAACTTGTATTGTTTCATGTATTTTTTATGTGTTAGAGAAACTGAGCTGTGATTCATGTTAGAAATCATGCGTATGCAAATACTGGTATTATTGGGACCCACTGAGGTCATTTCTGTTGTCGAATTATATGTTTAAACTGTAATTTCATACTCAGTCATATTCATTCATTGCATATCATATCTCAGCCTTTGTTGTTATTTATTGATAAATCATATCATTATTTTGGGCTAGTTTTATGACATTGTGATCCCGAGAGACTAGAGAGATTCATGACTGAGTGAGGCCGAGGGCATGATTGTGAGAATATTATGGGATCTGGCTGCACGCCGCAACATGTTTTTATTTATTTATGCCTGGACCTGGCTTATTATAGCGCTTGGGCTGAAGGAGCCCCTCCGGAGTCTGCACCCCCCACAGTGAGCGCAATGGATATTATATTTGGGATGGAGTTCCCTGGGCATGGAGTTAAAAAAAAAAAAAATATATATATATATATATATATATATATATATATATATATATATATATATATATATATATATTCACTTTTGGAGTTGCCATATACATTATATTCGGAATGGATCTCCCTGGGCATTGAGTTGCCCTAAACATTATATTTAGGATGGAGTTCCCTGGGCATGGAGTTGCCCTATACATTTATATTTGGGATGGAGTTCCCTGGGATAGATTGGCCCTGTACAATACTAAGTGAGTGAATGTCAGTTATTATATATATATATTTGGGATGGATCTTCCCTAGGCTGGATTGGTCATATACAGTACTGTGAGATTTAGTACTTTGAGAGTGTGAGTACATGAGTTCATCACTGTGTTGTATTGCATAAGACATGCATACTTGACATGTAGTTAAATAGAAGTACTTTTTTTTCTCATGCCATCTGATAATGATATTTCTTATTTGTCGTTAAAGTTTTGAGAAAAATCACAGATTTTAGACTAACTCATAGTTTTGGTGACTTTCGGCAAAATATTTGAATTTTACTGTTATATTGAAAAGAAAATATTTATTTTCTAAATATTTATACGAGTTAAGAATTTTATTATTGAGTTATGACTTGTGCTGCTTTAAATTGTATTGTTATAAGATGTTATTAGGTATTGGAGTTGGACTCTGGCCCTTGTCCCAATTCGTTACTACTTTCAACCTAAGGTTAGGTCTGTTATTTATTAGGTACATGGGGTCAGTTGTACTCATACTACACTTCTACACCTTGCGTGCAGATTTCTGATGCTGATGTAGCTGCGTACGGCTGGAGCTGGATCTGAAGATGTACTTGTGTTCCAGTCATTGTTGTCTCTTGTTCATGGTAGCTTTAGAATTTTTAATCTATTCATGTATACTTCATACAGATGACGTATTTTTATTTCATACCAGCATCGTAAATTCTAATCTTAAATGCTCATGATTTATACTTCCAGTCCTTGGGGAGTGTATTAGAGTCAATTAAATATTAATTGAATCGAATTGTTATTATTTGGCTTACCTAGCGGGTGAGGTTAGGTGCCATCACGGCTAGTTAGATTTTGGGTCGTGACAAGGTACCACCAAACCCTACTACTTGGCTGATTTTAGTAGTATATACAAAAAAAAAAATTTAAATGCACGTTCAAATTTGTGGTCTAACCTAATGACCATACATGACACTATTAACATGCCTTAGTTAATTGGAGGATATTTTAATGAAGTCGTATGAGCAACAGAGAAATTTGGAGGCAACCTTATTAGCAATAATAGGTGCGATAAATTTCTTCAATGTCTTAATTATTGTCAGTTACTTGACTTAGGTTATAAAGGAAGTCATTATACCTGAACCAACAAATGTTGTCTAGGAAATAGGATACTACAAAGATTGGATAGGTTTGTTTGCAACTATGACTGGATTAAATTATTCCCAAAAGTAAATGTACAACATCTACCTAGAACATACTTCGACCATTGTCCGTTATTAATTAAATTAAAACACATATTCCACGGAAAATTTCTTTTTAGATTCGAAATAATTTGAACCTCACATCCACAGTTTTCTTCCATAATTACTCATAACTGGTCTCTTAATAAGGGTTTACTACAGGCAATAGAGGATTTCACAGAAGAAGTTCAAGAATGGAACGAAAACATTTACCAGTCGGAATTTCTGGTATTCAATCCTCCCCTAGTTACCCAACAAACACCTTTCTTCAATACCTCAAAGTTGATCTTATTAACAATTATAATGAACTACTACATCTTAAAGAAGACTTTTGGCGACTAAAATCACGTGTAAATTAGCTTCAACAAGGAGATGCGAACACCAAATTCTACCTTCTCACCACTCTTCAAAGAAGGAGAAGAAATCGAATAACAACTCTCAAGAATACATGTGCTAATTGGATTCCAGAACAATCCCAAGTTAATGAAATGATTCAACATTATTATAAAATTTATTTACAATAACTCACAACCATTCCAAAAAATACTACCCCGCACTCCATGTAATACAATCACCACTGCGGATCAATCCAAACTGACTTCTGCCATTACCACAACGGAAATATTTCAGGCAGTAGTCTCATTTCAACCACTCAAAGCTCCAAGGCCAGACGACTTACACCCTTACTTCTATCAAACCTACTGGGCCCAAATTGCCCATTCTGTCATCTCCTTTTGTGATCAGGTGTTCACTAAATCAACATATACCATCACAAATAAATAAGACTTATCTATATCTCATTCCCATTGTCAAACACACATCCTCCATTACTCAATACCGGCCAATTGACCTTTGCAATACTATCTATAAAATAATTACTAAAATAATAGTTAATAGACTCAAACCTATTATAACAAAAATAATAAGCCCTGAACAGTCTTCTTTCTTAAAAAGGCGATGTGTGTCGGGCAATGCTATCATAGTCCAAGAGATTCTACATTCCTTTAGAAAAAAAAAGGTAAACAAACAAATTTCTTACTGAAACTAGATATGGAAAAAGCTTTTGATAAGATGGAATGAAGTTTCATTAAAGAAACATTACATTTCTTTAATTTTCCAATTCGATTAATAAACCTGATATGTCTTCCATCAGTAATACTACCATTTCTATCCTACTAAATGGTCACCCCACACCGTATTTTACACCAACAAAAAAAACACGTCAAGGTCACCCCTTATCACGCTACATTTGCATATTATGCATGAAGCATTTATCGCGACAAATACACACTGTCGTGGATTACAAACAATGGAAGCCTATAAAGGTCTCAAGAGGTGGCCCAAAAGTTTCTCACCTATTGTTTGCCGATGATATTGCACTAACTTCAATACGAGTGTACATTCCATTATAGATACTCTTAACCAATACACATAAAAGTCCGGACAAAGTATTAATTATACAAAGTCCAAAAAATTCTTCTCCAAAAATGTAACACATAATGATAAATCCTTTGTCCTAGATTCCTTTAGTATGAAAGAAGGAGTATAGTTTGGGAAATACCTGAGTTTCCCTCTTCACGCAAAGACCCACAAGATCTAACTTTCAATTTATCCTTGATAATTTAAAGCAAAATTGGCGGAGTGGAAAGTCCATATGCTTACCGTGGCAGGTCGAACTACTCTCATTAAATCTATCTTAAATACTCTCCCTAATCATGTCATGCAAGTCACTAAAATCCCACAGCAAGTCATATCCACAATGAACCGCTACCAACGTAATTTCCTATGGGGAAAAACATACATAAAAATAAAATACACCTCATAAAGTGGACCACCGTTCAAAGGCAAAAATGTGAAAGAGGATTGGGCATCCAAAATTTGGCCATCAAGAACACTGCCCTACTAGAAAACTTAGCATGGAACCTTTTTAAATCCCCAAACTCACTTTGGGCTTCACTATTAATCGCTAAATACATCCACTCTGTCAACCCAAATCAATCTTCACAAATCTGGAAAGCCATCCAATTCAGTAGGAAATTTTGCCAAAAAGGAATTGTTTGCAACATTGCTACGGGTCGACAAATTAACTTTTGGAATAAACCTTGGTTAGGACCAAACATCACGCTTAGAAATGTTATCGAAAGTCCATTACTAACTGTCAAGACCCAAAATTTTACCTGTCGTGATGCCGCCTATCTCAATACTAGGCAAGCCAAAAATCCCAATAAATCACCATTTCTTTTAAATTTGAAAACAAAATAATTAAATTCAGCGAAAAAAATCTCAAAATTTCAAATATATCACTCCCAAAACCTGGTATCACTGCGTACATGAGCATGTAATGTGAATACAATATTTGACTGATAAAAACCATTGCCTGAAAGTATAGAACAATACAATAACTGAAGGAAAGAGAGACAAGGTCAGTGGACGCCAAGCAGCTACCTTGATAGTCTCCAACTGATAGTACTTTGAAATCTAACAATCTCCGTGTTCGAAAGCACCTGGATCTGCACACGAGGTGCAGAGTGTAGTATGAGTACAACTAACTCAATAAGAAGCAAGACTAACCTCTGGGCTGAAAGAAATGATGAGCTCCGCAGGTACAGTGCAGTAAAAATAATGGTATAGAAATGTAGGCATGCTTTCAAGTTCAACAGTTAAACTCAGTACAAGTGAAATAGATCAATACTGCATGATATGAGGAATATGACATCTCAGTAGCAAGACCACATGTAGATACTGGTCACCAATTATTCGGTCACTCGGTACAGTTTATGGCCAGTCCAACCTCGGGGCGTTCCAACCCGTATATATATACATATCGACTGACAGTCAGTCATTCAGTACCGTATAAGGCCAATCCAGCCCTGAGATAATTTATCCCCAAATGCAAATGATACGGACAAGATCCATGTCCAGGTAAATTCATTACAATATAAATAAGTAAGTCAAGTCCATGCCCTGGGAAAATCCATCCCAAATATATATATAAGCAGTAAGTAAGGCAAGTCCATACCCTGGGAAGTCCATCCAACATATATATAATCATCTATGCTCACTGGGAGTGTGCAGAGTCCGAAGGGGCTCCTTCAGCCCAAGCGCTATAAGTCCACCGTGCTCACTGGGGTGTGTGCAGACTCTCGTAGGGGCTCCTTCAGCCCAAGCGTGATATAAAGCCAATATGGCCTACTGTAGGCGGGCAGTCCCGATCCGTATAATAACAAAGCCTATAAGGCCTACTGCAGGCGGGCAACCCCGATCCATAAAATAGTAAAGCCAATAAGGCCTGCTGCAGGGGGCAGCCCCGATCCAGAACAATAATAATGTATAAAGCCATCCTGGCCTGCTGCAGGCGGGCAGCCCCGATCCCTTTAATAATAACATATATAAAGCCAAATGGCCTGCTGCGTTACGCAGCTTAATCCCATAAATATCCTCACAATGGACAATTATTACTGAGTGTAAAAAGTATATTTTAGAACAATTAATTCAACAGAATCACGACCCCATGGGTCCTAAAATATCGGCACATAGCCTAAACATGATCTTTATTACTAGCCTCAGCTTAATTTCTCCAACACGTGCCACATGTTAAGATAATCACATGATTATTTAATTTTATTACTTCACACGATTATTCAAGACACACTTTCTGTGGTGCACATCTACATGTTCGTCACCTATCGTGTGTGTCACCTCCAAACAATTCATATCATACCAAGTTCAGGGATTCATACTCTCAGAACCAAGTTTAGAAGTGTTACTTACCTTAAACTGTGTAATTATTTATTCCGCTATGCCCTTTCCACGAGAATTGGTCTCCAAAAGCCTCGTATCTAGCCACAATCAATTTGATTCACTCAATACCAATTATTGTAATAATTTCATACGAAAATACTAATTTTCCAATAAAAAACCGAAATTAACTCAAAAATTGCCCGTGGGGCCCACATCTCGGAACTTGACAAAAGATATAAAATATGAACGCACATCTAACCACAAGTCCAACCATATAAATTTTACCAAATTCCGACATCAACTCGACCCTCAAATCTTAAGTTAAAGTCTTTGAAGATTTCTACCATTTTTAGCTCAATCTTTACCCATTTGAACTCAACAATCTTTTCACAAACCTTATTGGTAAGTATAAATAATACTATTACACCCAAGAATCATACTGTTAATCACCCTTCTTTACCCAAACTCGAAATTGAAGACTAGGGGTTAGAACCTTACCTCTTGGGTGAAGATCTTGTGATATTTCCTTATTGGATTTCAAAGCTTGAACAAGATCTTGATGAACAAAGAACTTGAGCTTCTTCCTCTCTCTAGAATACTCTCCTTTCTCTCTAAAAAATATCAGATTTTTGCTCCAAAATGAGTCCCAAAGCCTATTTATCAAAATGGGTTCGGGTTATGAAAATAGAAAAATTAACCCTCTGAAAGCAGGTCTGCGGTCGCAAAATGCACTGCAAAATTGATACCTAGAAATGGGCTTCACTGGACAGGTTTGCGAAGATTTTGCGGTCGCATAACTACTTCTGCGATCGCATAATGGTTCTGCGATCGCAGAATTGGCCGCAGAATCGCACTTTTCCAGACTTTGGTAATTTGGTCATAACTTCTTGTAGGAATGTCCAAATGACTAACGGTTTGAAGCGTTAGAAACTAGACTCAAAGAGGTTTCATTTGATAGATATATCATCACATAACTCCATATATATATATATATATATATTCTCGTTCAAAGTTTGGTCTTGTGCGAACTCAATTGAAACTTTAATCTATTATGAAATTTCCAACTTCTACATTCGATACCGAAACTTATCGAATCAAGTCCAATTGACCTCAAATTTTACACACAAGTCATAAATGACATAACAGACCTATTCCAATTTTCGAAATCGGATTTCGACCTCGATATCAAAAAGTCAACCCCCCGGTCAAACTTTCAAAAAATTCAACTTTCGCCATTTCAAGCCTAATTCTACTACGGACTTCTAAATAATTTTCCGGACACACTCCTAAGTCCAAAATAAACATAAGGAGCTATTGGAATCATTAGAATTCAATTTCGAGGTCATTTACACATAAGTGAATATACAGTCAACTTTTCCAACTTAAGTTTTCAATTATGAGACTAAGTGTCTCATTTCACTCCGAAATTCTTCCGGACCCGAACCAACTAACCCGATAAGTCATAAATCAACTGTAAGGCATAAATTGAGCAGTAAATAAAGGAACGGGATTATAATACTCAAAATGACCGGCCGTGTCGTTATATTCTCCCCCACTTAAACATATGTTCGTCCTCGAACGTGCCAAGAGTAGTTCCAAGCCATCAAATCACTATTCCATCTTATTACGCGCATACCCGGGGGTGATCCCACGTCACCCTATTCCACATAGGCATGACAACACAATACAACTGGAAATCCTTAATTCAGCCTTAGCCCAAAAACCTTGGAATTCAATTCCCAACCTTCACAATTTCTTTTCAACACACAAATCTTACATTTACACACTGTATGAGTCTGAACAAGCTGCATCGATCTATAACTATAATCACGGATATAATCATCCAACATATTACACAACTCGCCCGCTCGTAGCACCATTCCTGATCACAGTAACTACTCCAAACCAACCAAGTACTAGCATTAAACCCCATATCGAACAAAAAACTCATCCCAACACCTTCTTCCACTGTTGATAATAAAAGAAACATACAGAAACTTGTAACCATTCATCAGATCCACCAGTTGTGGAGCTCCCTCTCCTTCGACAAGAATCATAGCAAATTTCTAAGCCGACTTTCAATATTATCCTTCCGAATATACTATAATCAAATATGATAGTACCCATTCTAGGTTCGATGACCTTATATTATTAAACACAACTATCCCACAGACACGCCACATCAATATAACTCCAACCACAACTGCGCAATCTGTGTACCCAAATATGGGAGATGTCTCAAGGAAGAGAACTGTATTGCAAGTTCAACAAGCACCATTATAACCGCAATGTTACAACCAATTCCTCAAATTTCGTGAAGAGGATAACTGTAGGCGCATATGCACAATTGTAGAGGAAGAAAATTAATGAATCTGATAAATTATCATAGAAATAAAATTCTCACACACGGCACGAACAACTCACGTGCCAATAATATGAATCTCCTGACATGGTCACAAGCCTCCAGTCCCATCATATCATACATGAGCAATTAAACACTTGTATATGATAATGAAATAATATTCTCATGCTCCTGGACTGGTATAAATAGCACGCCATAGTGTAAGCATGCACAAAGTCTGCTATCACACTTAAAATCGTCAATTTGTTTTTTAACGCAGAATTAGTAACTACCACGTTTATTTAGGGAATCGTCTTCTTTGTAACCTCAAGTATAGCCCAGATAGTTCTCAACAAAGGTACGAATATGAGAAACGTTGTAACTTTACGCTTAACAGTCAACTCTAGGCATATAATAGTCTAAGCATTCTTCCGAGTATGAATACTTGCTCTAATGCCCGCACATGGGCTCAAACCTCACATATATGCGCACTCATAGCACATAGCTATCACCAATAATTAACGCAACTAGTGCCTCCACCGATTTTTAAATAAAATAGTCACCTCAAATAGGTCGCAACCCCAAAAAATATACTTCTGAGAACTCCGGTCTCCAAATTCATCGAACACATGAATCACCGTAACTGATCCCAACTCCAGCACTCGAATGACTAACACATTTTTCATGCACAATCATCCCACGAGGAATACTTTCATAATTCTTCCGTGCCACATAGAAATAATTTGAATATTAGCAGTCTATCAACCTAGGTGAGTACTGAAATACCAACGACATCCGTAAATCAAAACACAATGCACCTTTTGAAATGCGCATCCTTCTCAGGGATTACCGAGCAGTTATAATATTCATCTAAATATATAGCTGATTCTGGCAATATACAAATTTCGAAAAAATTTCAATCGACACATATACATTTTTGAATCCATTAGAACTCTTTCGAAAGTCACCCACAAATCTAAATTGCACCGCCCAAACGGGACGAAAGGCACAAGCCCCATTATCACAACAACCCCTAAAGAAGTAACCATGCCTTAACACCACCAATCAAATTCATACTTCGTGCGCACTACGTTCTTCAAAATAACAATTTAATTATTCCATGGTTTCCGTATTTATATAAAGTGCCATGTAACCTGCATTCAAGAATTTCCTTACTCGAGTCATCCTCGATCTCCATCTCTGCAAGTCATAACTGATCCACAAGTATGTCTCCGAGCAAAACTAAAATTTAACACATAACCATGAAATCAAATTGTCAATAGAAGGCTCCCCCACTTGGCTCAAAGCCATAAAACTAAACATTCCGTAACTCACAATATCCATACTCTATTACTGCCATAATACTACAGTCACTTCAACAAAAATTCTTCACAAGCTTAGGTAACACAAAACCATAGAATACTTCAATTCATCCGCTAAGCTTGCCTTCATTCTCGTGATGGTCAAATCAACTTTCTCAACTAATCCAAACTCAAATCTCAACATATGTACCCCGCTGGGAGAAAAGAAACTCTTTATTCACATTATAAGGAACACACCTACATAGATTACTGCGCAGGAGATAACCCACCTGCTTAATCTCAAATTGGCATCTTGTTATACCCTTTCGCAGCCACAATTACTATGAAATCACTTAATCTTTCTGTCGAAACTCATTAACCAGACACGAGAATTTAATTTTCCCCAAAATTTAACAACGTGAAAGATCTTTCAAAATATTCACACTCAAGATTGTATGTCACATCAAAATGAAAATAAAGCACCCCATGGCCTTCCTTTACATTTCAAGAAAACACTTCTCATCACATTCAAATCATCTTAACACATCCCGCAGTTACATCATACTCATCACAAAGCCATTCCACCGCTCATCGAGCCACAAATGCCACTCGTAGGGACATTATCGGACATATGAGTCCAAATATACATGTTACAACTGAAGCTACCGAACCTAAGCTGCGGTCTAAACCTGGCCTCAAGTCCTCCAGACTGGACCATCACCAGAACACGGAATACACATCTTAAACATTGTTCATGAAATCACAAGCCGGCGATGCACAGCTGATATCGATCGCTCATGTGCGCATACGAATGCGTGGAAGGAATTCAAAGAGTTATGTTTCAAACTAAATCAATTCCGCACGATAGAATACAAGAAAGTGAAATTTTTCTAAGGGTTCGGCAGCCTCTCAAAAATAAGTACAGACGTCTCCGTACTGATCCGTAAGACTCTACTAAACCTGCTCATGACTCGTGAGACCTATGTTACCTAGATATCTGATACCAACTTATCACGACCCAAAATCTCACCTGTCGTGATGGCGCCTATCTCAATACTAGGCAAGCCAAAAATCCCAATAAACCACCATTTCTTTTAAATTTGAAAATAAAATAATTAAATTCAGCGGAAGAAATCTCAAATTTTCAAATATATCACTTCCAAAACCCGGTGTCACTGAGTACATGAGCATCTAATGTGAATACAATGTTTGACTGATAAAAACCAATGCCTGAAAGTATAAAACAGTACAATAACTGAATGAAAGAGAGACAAGGTCAGCGAACGCCAAGCAGCTACCTTGATAGTCTCCAACTGATAGTACTTTGAAATCTAACAATCTCCGTGTTCGAAAGCACCTGGATCTGCACACGAGGTGCAGAGTGTAGTATGAGTACAACTAACTCAATAATAAGCAAGGCTAACCTCTGGGCTGAAAGAAATGATGAGCTCCGCAGGTACAGTGCAGTAAAAATAATGGTATAGAAATGTAGGCATGCTTTCAAGTTCAATAGTTAAACTCAGTACAAGTGAAATAGATCAATACTGCATGATATGAGGAATATGACATCTCAGTAGCAAGACCTCCTGTGGATACCGGTCACCAATTATTCGGTCACTCAGTACAGTTTATGGCCAGTCCAGCCCCGTGGTGTTCCAACCCGTATATATTGTATAAATAATACTATTACATCTAAGAATCATACTCTTAATCACCCATCTTTACCCAAACTCGAAATTGAAGACTAGGGGTTAGAACCTTATCTCTTGGGTGAAGATCTTGTGATATTCCTTGTTGATTTCAAAGCTTGAACAAGATCTTGATGAACAAAGCACTTCAGTTTCTTCCTCTCTCTAGAACACTCTCCTTTCTCTCTAAAAAATATCAGATTTTTGCTCCAAAATGAGTCCCAAAGCCTATTTATCAAAATGGGTTCGGGTTATAAAAATAAAAAATTTAACCCTCCGAAAGTAGGTCTGCGGTCGCATAATGGACCGCAGAATAGGTATGCGGGTCGCAAAATGCACCGCAAAATCGATGCCTAGAAATGGGCTTCACTGGACAGGTCTTCGATCATTTTGTGGTCACATAACTACTTCTGCGATCGCATAATGGTTCTGCGATCGCAGAATCGCACTTTTCTAGACATTGGTAATTTAGTCATAACTTCTTGTAGGAATGTCCAAATGACGAACGGTTTGAAGCGTTAGAAACTAGACTCGAAGATCTTTCATTTGATGGATAGTTCATCACATAACTCGATATATATATATATATATATATATATATATATATATATATATATATATATATATATATATATATATATTCTCGTTCAAAGTTGGGTCTTGTGCGAACTCACTTGAAACTTTAGTCTATTATGAAATTTACAACTTCTACATTCAATGCCGAAACCTATCGAATCAAGTCCGACTGACCTCAAATTTTGCACACAAGTCATAAATGACATAACAGACCTATTCCAATTTTCGGAATCGGATTTCGACCCCGATATTAAAAAGCCAACCCCCCGGTCAAACTTTTCAAAAATTCAACTTTCGTCATTTCAAGCCTAATTCTACTACGGACCTCCAAATAATTTTCCGGATACGCTCCTAAGTCCAAAATAACCATACGGAACTATTGGAATCATCAGAATTCAATTCCGAGGTCGTTTACATATAAGTGAATATACGATCAACTTTTTCAACTTAAGTTTTCAATTATGATACTAAGTGTCTCATTTCACTCCAAAATCCTTCCGGACCCGAACAAACTAACCCGATAAATCATAAATCAACTGTAAAGCATAAATTGAGCAGTAAATAGGATAACGTGGTTATAATACTCAATACGACTGGTTGGGTCGTTACACTAAGTCTTAAAATGGCCGGTCTAACATATAACCAACAATATGATCAACATTACAACTTTGTCGTTCAACCTACCTATATAAACTCTAACCTTAATTCGTCAAATATATATACCGCCCCTAATTAACCTACAATCATTCGACCAAATAATATGGGGACTTACCTCTTCAGGACAATTCACAGCAAAATCTCTTTATAAAGAGTTAGCTGGCACACATAAGAACTACTCATCAACTTGGATCTAGAAATTAAAACTACTACCTAAAATAATTCATTTTCTGTGGTTAATTTCTCACTAGTGGCTACCCACTGCCACTCATCTTTATAAATTACATATCACCACTTCTAACTTTTGTACAATCTGCTTACAAAGTGATGAAACAATCAATCATCTATTCTTCCAATGCCTAAACGTTCAACAAATATGGGCCCAATTGGGCCGAACAATGCTATAAACCGTATGGATATGTCAAATGCTCACCCTATTAAAAACATTCAATCACTCCTCCATACAACCAATACTCTGCCACTCAACCTACTACCACGATTATTAATTCTATATACAATATGGCATATATGGAACCTTCATAACCTGTTTATCTTTAAACACCAACCACACACCCCGAACATTCAGAAAATAATACATATCACAAACAACCGAATACTATTATATTATCTAGGAAAAAACACAAACAACAATACTATACCCATGTATGATAGTAACCGCATGGACATCAGCTGCTTAGCATTACGTCGCCCTTCCAAGACATCTCAAGAAGGCACCGTAATATTTGGTGCTTAGCCTCCACTGAGTTAGAGTGCCTCGGTCTAGTCGTAGGAAAGGGTAGAGGTCGTGTCAAGGCTATCAACTCACCGCTTCAGCCAATGGGTAGAATAACTAAAGGAGTGCCGGTGAAGCTGGGTCCTTATGAAGGAAAATTCGACTTGCTTGTGGTGATCATAGATGACTTCGAACTGATAGTTGAATTGGAATTCATGAGGCAAAGCAACACCATTCATATATCTTAGGGGTAAGCATGCTACTGATGATGGAAGCAAAAGAGGTAAGCAACCACTAATATAGAAAATCTCCTTGTTTTTAGCTTTGTATTCCTAGCAACAATTTTGATTGTGGTATAAATGGAATAACATGTAAAAATTTTAGTTGCACAATTTGTAATATCTAAATTAGTTGTAGTTTGTAAAATAACTCTAATAGGTCTTGTATTTATGAAAGTTTCCCAACCCCACACCGTGCCCCAATATACATCACTATTGCCATCACTAATTCTCATTTTTCAACCTTAATTTTTACGAGTCCTTCTCCCCCCCCCCCCCCAAAAAAAAAAAAGAACCAAATCATCATGCTCTGAATCACAAAAAGAAATTTTGAAGAAATAACAAGTGAATAATTTCTTTTTAAAAATACTTTTTGACAACAACACATGCACATAACAGTTCTCTTTTCAGTTCTTGAAGAGCAAACATACTTGACACCAAGGACCTTACGTACTCAAACATCCTCAAGCATTTAAGAAAATTAATTTCACTTCTAATAAACAAGTCAAAAAATGAGGCATTTGACCAAGAAAAAAAGAAGTTGAGGCTAGAACCAAATGTTTTCTTCAAAATATATAGACAATGCCTTCTTTCTACTAACTGAGACACATTTATTCTTTTAACCAAGTCTTCAACTTAAACAAAAATGCTCAGATCTTAGAGTTATATCTAACACAATCGAAAACTTTCAGATATTCTTCACAGATTCAAAATCAAGCAATGTTTTCGAATCGAAAAGGACTTCACATATTCACATGATAATGAGCGTCTCAAATTGAATTTTAACACAAACAACTTCAAATTTGAGTAAATGTTACAGATTCAACATTAAAACATGAATACCACAAGATTCAATATTTATGATCTCAAGAATAAGTCAACATAGATAGCAAAACAGTTTCAAGAATACTTCTATCATTCGTTTCAATCATGGCTGAAGTATTACATGGTTTAGATGGTTACGTAGTTCGCAGAAAATTGATAAAACAGCAGTAACGATTTTGATTCACCCCACTCTATCGAACACAGCAATAAACTCGACGACATCAGCAATACCAGCAGCAAATCAAGAAGCCCAGAAACAAACCCATAAATCCTAGAGAAGAGATTGGAATAAAGAAAAGAAAGAACTCTAAGGCTTTGCCTTTTCTAAATATTTTTAAGCTAAAAGAAATGCTGCTGATAATATTTTTTGTGTCTCCAGCTCTGTCTCTCTAATGTTATGTGTAAAATCTTCTATGTAAAATGAAGAAATATAGCAGTAGAAGGCCTTAAGTTCATCATGAAAAATCACCAAAAGTCTGTCCACACTATTCAAAGGACAGATCTTTAGTCAAAAATCTGTCCAAGAGGCAGCCCCTTCTACCAAATATGAGAAGACTTTTGGAGTGTTATGCTCCAACCAGTCCCAAATAGTAGTAAGCAACCAAACATGTACCCAACACTCAAGTACCCCTTTTTCTCCTTCCCTCTTTATAGCTGGCTGGGCTAAAACAAAAGCCAAAACAATCCCAATTCAAAAAAACCAGTAATTCGAACAAGATATGCTAAGTGCTGAATCAAAAACATATAATTACCTAAACTAAATATCTATTTTGATTTTAATCAATCTAATTAATACTAACATTGAATTTCAAACACATGAACTACTAACAGAAACTAAACATGAAAGCGTAGTGAAGGCAATTCACATTGCAATCCAATAGGTAATTCAAACCTAACAAGTAACAACCGACTAGCAAGAATAAAATTCAACCACACTAATACCACCTATTAGAACATGAATTTAAGAAACAAGAAGGTAAAATTTAAACTCAAACCTTAATCATAATTACGAGAAAAGCAGAAACAGCACTAAAGGAGCAAGGGGTTAGGATTTACACCGAACGATTCAAACCAGGTTGTCCTCGAATCTCAAAGACGATGCGAACTGAAGCAAATCGACCCCCGAGCACTGTTTTCTCGATGGCATGTGCTGGAAAAATGAATTCCGTCATACTAGAATTGATTCCAAATCATGCCAAGAAGAAAAGGGCGCTATGTAGTCGTGTTTATGCTAGAAGTAGAGTTAGAATGTGTTAGAAAAACAGTACTTGAAAAAACGAGATTGAGAAGGCTTAGGCGTGAGAACGACTTAAAGATTTTTCTGAATCTCTTTGTAGGGAATCTCACGTTTATTCATAAAGCAAAAGTCGAGCCTCACTTTATTTTAGATGTGACTATTTAAGTATTTAATAATTTATACTCCCTCCGTGTTTCTGAACCTATTTCCTTTTAGTTATCGGAAAAAAAAAATGACCAGTTTTTTCTATTTTCAAAAGTCGGAGAAAGTATAAGTATTTGCATATATATTCATAAGCAAATATATACGAACTTAAAAGGCCCAAAAAGTAGCTTTAGGCAACCAATGTGGGAAAATCCCACATTCCCCACAAGAATAACAAACTACTTCTTATAATCCTCCACTAGTTTGTTATATTTCTTATAATATCACGTATACAGAAAAGTTTCTTGTTTAGATTTGAACATTCCATTAGTGTAAACATTTTAAAGTTTGACGGAGTTATTGGTATTTTAAAGATTAGAACCACAACTCCTTGTACCAAAACAAAAAGTATCACACACGTGATATTATTTTAGTAACTCAGAAAACCCAGTATATGTCACTACTAAAATTCTGCTAAAAACCGACCAACTATTTCCGACCAACGTTGGTCGGTCAAAAAAAGCGACCAAAAATCGTCCAGGTTGGACGGAAACTGGGGAAAAAAAATTATATTTTTTTAAAACTAAATACCGATCAACGTTGGTCGGTAAATTGGTCAACGAATTGACCCAGCTGGTCAGACAAGAAAATTTTGGATTACCGACCAACGTTGGTCTGTAATCTGGATCTAATTTTTTAAATTTTAATAATTATTTTATTATTTAAAATATTTTATAATATTTAAGAATTTATATTTAAAATTACCGACCAACATTGGTCGGTTAATGTAGGGGAAGCATTTACCGACCAACTTTGGTCGGTAATTGTTATTTTCTGCAAAATAACCGACCAAAGTTGGTCGGTTATTACATCAACATTGATCAAACTTTCGAATTACTTTTATATTTACTATCTAAATAATATAAATGCAATTCGTTAACACTTTTGTAATACAAATAATGAATACACTAACATATACTATATATAACATGCTATTTGTA